>NW_004524738.1:4656063-4662134 GCF_000260255.1 Octodon degus
TCTGTGGCAGTTTCCAAGTCAGAGCCCAAATTTGTGCTGGGCAACCCTGCCAAGTAGGTCATAGGATTAGTGCTGGGATCAGGGATGATCCTGGCCTCTGGAGGTAGGGGGTGGGGCCAGAGACTTCATCCAGCAACCTTCTGCATACCCCTCAGTTTTCTGCCTATGTCTCTTGACCCTGATTGTGCGTGTACAACTCTCCCTGCTGCTGTGGTTCCCTCAGCCTGAGCTTGCTTCCCGTCCACGGTAGAGTTGGTGCCTGCTAGTCCTTGCACAGCTTCCTCTGTCCACTCTGCTGACACATCTCTCTCCTTTTCTATGCTGCTGGGAGCAAGGTGGTTAGCATGCTTTCTGCCAAATCACTGCCCTTGCTACTTCCATGTTTCTAGTTCATTTTCTCTGAGTAGCTGTAATGTCTTCCTATCTTCCTAATATATTCACCTAGGTTGAGTTTAAAACAGACTCAATCTTTTTTTTTTTTTTTGCAGAACCAGGGATTGAACTCAGACCCTTGTGCTTGCTAGGCAAGTGCTTATTCTATCTCTCAGATAGTGCTTATTCTATCTCTCCAGCCCCTAAAACAGATTCAACTTTTAATTAAGTATTGCACATTGTTAATTCCTCCTAAGAATGACATTTTATTGTACTACTTTAAAGAATTCACTGTTATTTAGCAAATCTGTTGGTGGATGTGTGTATTCTAACATTCTGGGAGGTTGAGGTGAGATCATCATAAATGGAAGTCTAGTCTGGGGAAGATAGGACCCTTAGTGAGTGTCTCAAAAAAAAAAAAAAAAAATGAAAAGCCTCAGGTAGAATGTCCCAAGTTCCATCATCAGTATGGAAACAGTGGTAAAAGCAAACATTTTTCTCACCATTTTAAGAGGAAAATGAATCTTTCACTTGTTTCTTGTGTGTTTTCCTTTAGCACCAACTACACTTCCTCCTGGCAATCGTAGGGGTCATTCCAAAATAAAAGAAGTGTACCAAAGGTCTTTAGCCAACATTTGTTGGTAAAATAAACATTCAGTGTTGGAGAATCTAGCAGGTATAAGTCAGTGTACAATGAGAACAGAGCTATTTTTACCTTTTGTTGGCATTAGAACTCCAGCGGGGAGTACAGAACCACAGGAGTGTTACAAGGAAGCATGCTGTTGCAGCGTTAAGGCAGAAAGCACAGTGCAAGCTTTTGCTTTTCCTGCGGCCACCTGAAATCACATCAGAACAACCATACCCCCAAATTCTCTACTTTTCTACACAATTTGAAAAGCATGAGGAAAAGAGCAAGTGAATCTGAAACATCAAATGATTCCTTCAAACTATTAGGAGTCTATATCAAACAAAAATATAATTACTATCAAACCAGGGACAAACATAGCTTCATTTCCTTTAAATAAGATTTCATGCAGCTTACCAGTGTACTCTAGGCATTTTAGCAAAAATTTTCTGCTTGCCTGCTGTCTTGAGCAAGTCACGTACATTAACTCATAGGCCATACAATTAAGAAATTGTTCTTGGTCTTTAGTTTTGGATTTCAAGATAGAACACACCGTGCATGCTGTGCTGGCCCCACTCCCGGGGTGCGCTGAGACTGAGCATGGTGGCACTCACCTGTAATCCCAGTTCTTTGGGAGGCTGAACACACAAGTCTGATCTATGTAGTGAGACCCTGCGGGCCTTTACTAAAAATACAAAAAAGAAAAAAAAAACACAGTAGTAAACTGCTTACACAGTTCACACATGTTTTTAACAATATTTCATTGAAAATCAGGAACAACCATGAAGCCAGTGTGTGACATTTTTTAATTCTGCTCAGAATGGAAGTATTAGCAGGTGGCAATACTTAGGATTCCTTCAATATTACAGTCAAATATAGCATATTATGGTTCAATGTTAATTTGTCAAATAATTGTTCAGCTGGTTCATTTTCGTGGGTTTATTTATGAAGATGAACATGTTGTAAATATGAAACTTTGTACAATCAATGAATTTTGTAGTGTGGGGCCAAATAATCCCTATTTGGGTCTTTTGTTGCTTCAAAAAATGTGTACACAACTGACTTTAGCTTTGTAGTTGGTCTAGTCTTTTGAAAAAAAAATTATCTCTTTTTGTGGGTGATTCTGTGCCAGAAATTCATTACTGATGTAACATGGAGATACAAATGAGCTATCGTTCTGCAAATGTTACTATACAGAGAAGCTTAAGACATTTATCTGCCATACCCCATGAGTTCACCATGGGGTATCTGCCATACCCCAAGTTATCAGGTGCTCCTCTGTGGCACCTGATAACTCCACATTATTTACTCCTTTGGGCTAAGGTATCAAGAATTGCAGCAAGATATCTTACTGTTTGTGAGTTATAACTCAATAGTTATTTAATTAGATTATGATCCAAACTGTGAGGATCTTAGGGGGGTGGTTGTGTTCCCATGCAGATTCAGAAATGCAGTACAAAGATGACCTAAATAAATCCAATAGTTTAAAAAAAGAGAGTGATAAGGAAGATAGTACAAGATCCAGATTTTTATTTGAAATAGAGTCAGGTGAAAACATTAATCAAAAAACTGAACCTTTGTATTGAATGCATTTACTATTGAAAGATAAATAAAACTCCAATAATAAATACAAGAAGAACTGACCCTATAGCAAAAAACAAAACTACAAAAGTGATTGAAAACCTCAAATTTAATTGAAGTCATTCTTAATGTAGTCTTTCCTTGATGTCAGTAGGAAAATATTTCTGGGACCCCCTATTCAGATAATCAAGTTTCATGGATAATCATATCCATGATAGAAAATATAAGAAAGTATAGTGCTTCTGAAAAATTAATTACATCTCCTGTACTACACTTCAAATCATCTGTAGATTTCTTAGAATGCTTAATACAATGCAAATGCTATGTAGAGTTGTTGGACATTATTTGAATGAAACTGAGAAGAAAAAATGTCTATACATGTTCAAAACCCACCTAATTGGGCCAGAGAGATAGCTCAGTGGAATAAGTACTTGGCTGGCAAGTGCAAGGGCCTGAGTTTAAACCCAGTTCCAGAAAAAAACAAAAATAAACAAACAAAAAACATAACAACAAAATCCCACCCAATTATTTTTTCTGAATATTTTGGATTCAGTTGGTTGATTTCATAGATGCTAAGTCTGCATATATGTAAATTTGATGGTACTTGGGATGGTAGTTACAGTCAGGGGAACAATGAACTTTGGGTAAGAGAGAGAGAGAGAATGTAGCCTAACATTGTTGTATACTCTTTTTTTTTTTTTTTTTCCCCTCTGGAACCAGGGATTGAACTCAGACCCTTGCGTTTGCCAGGAAAGTGCTTATTCCACTGAGCCATCTCCCTGGTCCCTGTTGCATACTCTTGGAAAAGGATTGTAGACCTAGTACATGAGCCAAAGTAGATTGATTCCTGAAATAATAAGATTGACACTCTCTACATAATACAAATGTCAGTCAGCTCTCCTGATTTTAGTTTAATTCCAGTTCAAAATATGTCCATAAGGAAACAGTTAGCTGTCCGTAATATTTTCCTTCCCATTTTTGTGCTTTGGATAGAGAAGGCTTTCTCAGTTTCAGCACTCTTGGTATTTTTGAATGATCAATACTTTTGTGGAAGAGCATTCATGCTGTCCTTCACACTAGCATGGCTAGTAACGTCACTAAAATTTGCCAACCAGATTCTAGTAATTCTTCGACTCCCATCTCAGCTATAATTGCTAAAACTGTCTCAAGAGTTTGTCAACTGTCACGTGGGAAAAATCACCTCTAGTTAAAGACCAGGTGCATGACATGATTTTATAAAACCTTAACAGAAATGCAATAAAATGTACAATGTTCTACATTTCAGCCAATTCAAAGTATGTATTCCTGCCATCATTTAAAATCCACAAGAGTGGCATTGTTTTTAAACAAAATGCCAGTTCAATGTTCTCAGAGTCATGAAATACTTATAGTAACAATATGATAGAAAAAGAATTAGTCTCTATTGTACTTTTTGGATTTTATTTACTCTCAGGTTCTTACATGAGGGAGGGAAAGAAACTGCTCAAAGGGAAGGAACAACTGAGATGAGGGAAAGGTGAAAAGAAAGAAAGAAAGAAAGAAGGAAAAATATGTATATACACACAGGATAACTTGTATAATTGTATTGATAATTTTTACTGGTCTAGTGAAAGGGATAGTTAATGCTTAATTTTATTTTCTTCTTTTTATTTTTGGAACAATTTTGCATGCTTATATCTGCTAATTTGTACAACTAACTTGAAGACAACAATATGCAATGAAACAAACGTTGCTGAGTTCCTATCATCTTGTTTAGTGAAATGTTTTATCATTTCTAATTTTATTTTACTATTTTTATTCTTTTTTATTTTTTTTGGAATCAGGGATTGAACTCAGGCCCTTGTGCTTTCCGGGCAACTGATTATTCTAATGAGCTATCTCCCCAACCCCACTATTTTTATTCTTTAAAAAAATGAAATGCTGCTTTTTTATGCTCTGTTTTATGAAGATGTATTCAATTACCCCATAATACAAAGTAGTTTCAAAACAAAAAAGTAAAGGATTTAGTCATGAAATAAATTTATAGAAAAATGTTTGCTGTGAAGAAAAAAAAACCTAACATATTAACAAGCACAGAGAAATGATACATAAAACCATTGATACCCTATTCAGATATTCTTTTGGCAGAAGAGCTTTTATTTTGTACTTTATTAGAGTAGTTTTATATCAGCAGATTGCTCCTCAGTCACACATGGTACAAAGCTGATCTATTTCTACATCATGATCTCTGCTGTACTTATGCCTAACAATGCAAAAAGAGAGCTAAAACAGATAGGAACTTTATGATACACAACTTTTAGGTCAACACCTCCAGCAGAGGAAGTAGAAGGAAAAGACTGTTGTGAACTTGAATCCCTTGAACATGTAGGTTGAACGTTTCTATTTATAAGTAAAGAAAAACCTTTTCCCTTTTTAGATTTTTATCCATGTCTTGATTAATTCCCAATATTTCCCTCAAAGTTCTGTAGGATTTTGTGTGAAAATTACTGTTGCACATGTTCATGCTTGTGTCACCATGTTATTGTAGCTAAAAATGCCATAATGCCCTTAGGCAAGACCACACATAGCACTTTTTGGGGAAATGCATTTGTGTAGCTCTACTTATGAAAATCTTAGGGATTCTTGTCAGGCTTCTAAATAAAGCTGTATATTTCTATTGTATTATATCTTATCTACATTGATGACTATTGAGGGGAACTTGATTCTTCTGCTTTTTAAATTTGATCATTATTCCTTAACAATAATATGTAGTTCTATAGCTTAGAATTATTTCCTTCTCTGAAACATTATGTGGACTTGAGCAGACAGTTATTTTATGACATGAGCTTTGCTTCTCGTTGTTTTACATCCTAATAATGGGTTATCTGGGAAAGTAAATGTGTGTTTCTGTACATTTTTAGTTATGTAGGTCTTGCTTTAACTTGGTCTTAACCATCCAGCAGAGAAGTATAACCATGAGTTATAAAAAGTAATACCATATTAATATACTGAGCTGTATAGGGCTGAACTGTAAAAGGCTCAAGTCCACAACTTCATACAATTGCCAGTTCTGCTAATAACCTACTACTATTATGGACTATTGGAGCATATTGGGTTATTTTGCTGAATTCAGGTACGTATAATATTGGAACCGGCATCAAGTATAAAAAAGTACTTTAAAAACTTGTCCAAATACAGCTTCTCTAACGGCAATGGAACACCCATCTCTGACAAAACAAAACAGAAAAGGGGGATATAAATGAAGGACCATTTTGTAGTGAAAAAAATATGTATATGCAAAATAGTTAGGATAGTTATACAGCTACCTGCTATTAGTTCAGTGAGAGGAAAGGTCTGTTCTAATATTGTCTAGACAAGATCATATCTGCATCTTGTCCTCTGAATAACTACTATGAAGACAACAACATGCAATGTATTGATTACTGTAACTGTCCTACTAATCAGGTTTGAAACTATTTCATTGCATTTTTTTCTCATTTAAATAAAGAAAAAA
>NW_004524738.1:4663879-4682645 GCF_000260255.1 Octodon degus
AGTTGATGCTTTTCCAGCTGTGGTCTTGAGACCAGTGTCTCAAGACCAGTGCAGGACTTGTGCACTCCTAAACGAACTCTCTCCCTCACAAGGAGGAAACTGCTCTCTGCTGCAAAATCTTTGCCAAAGCTCAGTGGAGGGCATGGATGTAGTGCCCTTTACAGCTTCTAACCCAGAGAACACAATTTCTAGTGCTTCCAGGAGCCAAGCAGTTGAAGAATAAGGAGTACTGAGAACTGTAAGAAAATGAGAGCCAGGGCACCTCTGCTAAGAGATGCTAAAAATACAGACTTCTATGAATATCTTTAAATATTCTGATGGCGAGAAAAAATTTTGGTCTATTAAAAAATTTAGATCTGTAAAAAGAAAACAAAAGATATTTTAGAAAAAACAGCCTTTAGTTTCACATTATACAAGTACTAACTGCCAAGAATGTATTCCTGTTCAAGTAATTAGTTTCATTTTCTGTCAATTTCATCTCAATAATGAGATAATAGTAATAAATTCTACACTGCATTTTTTCTCATTGATTTCTCTAAAGAGTGTTCATGTACGTGTGTGTCAAAATATAATAGTAAATCACAAATCAATTCTCAAAGGGCTGCTACATAAACATACGATATTAGATATTATATTCATCTCTCGTCTCCTCATGTTTAATGGTGGTAGGAAAAGGAATCAAGGAGAATTCAGCAGAACAGGTTTTTTTTATTACTTATATATTTATAAAAAGGATTTCTGCTGCTGGTATAGTTTGTTAAGCTCTAGACTAAATGAAGTTCTTAGCACAAAGTCCAATAAGATCAAGATGAACATTTTCCCAAGGTCTCTTTAAGCTGTACCAAAGCCTGCTCTAGAACTGCTACTTCTCATATTCCACGTGAGGACCCTACTTAAATATGTAAATTATTAAATTATCTAAATGTGGATTGAAGCAAAGAATGAATCAAAGATGGTGTTTGCTTCCAGGGGATCTAAAATCTATCAGTAAAATCATCTGTCAGACCTCACAGAAGATTACGTCCAACCAAGGGACAGAGTTAGATACAGATATTCATTGCTAGGGAAGAATTCCAAACCTGGCCTTGCATTTAAAATTCTATATTATGTCATACAGAACTAGAGCTACAGAAATGATTAAGGTCGAGCATGAACCCACAGAATATTTTATGGAAATCTGACTCAAGCCCATGTTATGTATAAATGTCACTGAAACATGGCCAAAGGTCTGCAGAGTAAGGATTGTCAAAAAGCATAGAAATTTGGGCAGGCCAAATAGCTAAACAGATTAAAGCACCTACTTAGGCAGATGCAGTGGCTGGGGTTTGACCCTGGGCCATGCCACGTCGGCCGCACCCCCGGGGCACACTGAGAAGTCCATTGAGAGTGGGCATGGTGGCGCGGGGCTGGCTCTACTCCCAGCTCTTGGGAGGCTGAACACAGGTTATCACTATGAGTCCGATTTATGTAGCGAGACCCTGTAGATTCTGTAGACCCTTACCAAAATACAATATATATAATACAATATATATATAAATTTAGGTATGAAGTTTTAATTTCAAGTTCAATGATCTGCCTTAGGTTTTAATTGCAGAAATAATTTTAATTGTTTACAAAAATTTATACTTTGTTAATTTTCAGTAATTTTTCTAGCATTTAGATTTTTACTGATTAAAACCTAATTTGACATGTTAACCATGTATAAGAGACGATATAGTGACTTTAACTACACTTACCATGTTGAACAACTTCACCTTCTATTTCCAAAAATTTTTTATTACCCAAATAGAAAGTTTGTTTTTATCAGGTGCGGTCCCTCCATCTCTTTCCCTCTTAGATGTTGCTGTTTGTGTTGGCTTTGTTTATTTATAAATTTGCCCATTTGAGATATTTCTGATAACTGGTATGATTGGAACCATATAATTTTTGTCCTGTCTGTGTATTTTAAAAATAAGTTAGTTTAAGGAGCAGTTTTAGATTTATAAGAAAAATGGAGACAACAATGTTTCATACTATCCCAGTCCTCGTATTTGTAATGTGTCTCTTTATCAGCATTACATACCAGAATGATACATTTATTAAAATTGATGAAATTATATAGACACATTATAATCATCCAAAGTTCCTTGCAGTGTTAGGGTTCACTCTTAGTGTTGCACAGCTTCGATATTTGGGTGAATATATGCAGACATCTATCTTTGGTAATAGTTCTAGGTAGAGTGATTACATTTTCCAACGTCACTTATTTATTTCTCTCTCTTTTTTAAGCCATGGAAAATGCTGATCTTTTTGTTGTCTGTATAGTTTTTTTTTTTCTCCTGAAATGTCATGTGGTTGGAATCAGATTAATATGTCATCTCTTATGGCTGGATTATTTTACTTAGTCACATGCTTAAGTTTCTTCTGTCTTTTCATGACTCAATAGCTCACTTGGTTTTAGTATTGAAATGCTAACATTCTCCACTTGTACCATTTTTATTTGTCTACCCATTTAAGAAAGTCTTGGTTGCCTCAAAGTGTTTGTATTTCTGATAAAAATAGCTGTAAACACCACATGGACAGGTTTCTCTGTAGACATAGACTTTGGATTCTTTAGATAAATATTAAGTAGAAAGGAAGAAGGAAAGGGGTGATACAGGAAAAGAAAAAGTTAAAGGACAAGGGGGTTAAGTGGGAGAGAAAAGGTGAATAATGAAGGAAGAAAAATAAAGGAGGAAATGGAAACGATGGAAGGAAAGCAAGATTAAGAGAAAGCAAGAGTGGAACAAAGGAAGTAGGGATGGAATAAAAGAAGAAAAAGAAGGAGAGATAGGAGGATGAGAGGAAGGGAGATAGGGAAAGAATAAATTTCCACTTTCGATGCCAAAAATTATGAGATAGATGTGAGGTGCTATAGCAAATGTTCCTGTCATGATTAGATACCCAGGAAAGTAAAAGGTAAATATAAACATTTAATTTCTGTGAATAAAAATGATTCAAACTATTTCTAGCTAAATAGCCTCTATGATATTATCAATTCTCTTTGATTCTGGGCAAATTGTATTTAAAAAGGTCACAGGAGAAATTTCTACACAAGTCCAAATTTGATTGATACAACCAAAGAGTCCATGTTTCAATGTGAGAATCTTAGTGTCTTCTTGCAGTTCACCATTTAATTTACTTGCCTTTCAAACACTGGTCTCTGAAGATACTCTGTGTATTAAAGTGAAGTAATAACATCCGGAACACTACTATTTCATGAAATATAGTCTAGAAAAATGAATCGATTATGAACATTTTTTCTTTATAGTCAGAAGTGGATTAATATGACCCTTCCTGTCAAGCAGTGTACACAATTGACATCCTTTAGATTTTAATGTAACCACACATGCAATGTTCTTTTTAATTTACCAGTTGCTTGACACTTATTTTTGTAGAGCACTGTAAGGATACATTTATAATATATTAAAGGTAAGAATTGGGCTGGGGAGATGGCTCAGTGGAATAAGCTCTTCCTTGGCAAGTGCAAGGGCCTGAGTTCAATCCCCGGTTCAGAAAAATAAAATAAGAATCAATTATGGATGGATCATTTTACATTTTGTAAGGAAATCCATATTTGACATAGCATTATCAGCTTTTTAGGGACAGCTGAAATTTCCTGTAATAGCAGAGAAATTTTCTTCCCACCAGGGAAATTTGGTTTTTGTATGATTTCATAAATTATATTTTGTGACAAACCATTGCATTTTCTAGAAAGGGTTAAAATAGCTATAGTCTTGGGGGAAAGGTAATCATAATTTTATAATTAGTTAACAAGTTATTTGTAGGCCATATGCCTGACTGAATGCCAGTCTCAGCATGGTTTTCTAACATCATGACATTTAACTTCTGGCTATTCATTAAGCACTAGAATGATTTTAGACATAAATATATGTGAACATTCACAAAGGTTCCAGGAAGCGATCCTGGGCACACTAGTTAATAACAGGGCCTTAGGAGGAAAACTCAAATAGGCAACAGAAAATCACTGGCCACTTATTCCTTCACTGGAATTCACAGACAGCAATTGAAGTTTTCCCAAGTAATCTTTTAAACATACAGAGCCCAGAATTATGAGCTCCTAATTTAGATCCAAGTGAACATTCCTTCATTGTGCTTCATCATTGGCAGAAGCAATAGTAGTAACATTAGCAGTAGTAGGAATATCACTTTCCTCATCAGCACAGTTAGCAGTAGGCATACTTTTTTTTTCCAGCTCCTTTTTAAGGCCTTCTTATCTTCACTAATCATGAAGCCATGACAGTGAACAAAAGCCAATCCAATTTAAAATGCTCAAGCATAAGTTTATCCTCTTGAACATCAAACTGCACTAGGGTCTAATGTCAAATCTCCCTAAATCTCAGTGGCATAAATACAAAGCTTCAGTATCACTCATACAACATTTCCATCAGCATTTATAGAAGTAGTTCATGGGGGCACATATAGCCTCCTATGTAGTTGTAGAAGAGAAAGATTAAGTTTAGAGGAAGCACAGAAGTTCTAAACATGTTGGCTGTAATCAACTCATGAACAGCTCATACATCTACTGGCCAGAGCTAGAGCTTATACTTTATGTCACTACACACAGGCTGCTTGGAGAATGTTCTGGACTTTTTTTTTTCAGAACCATGAATTGAACTCAGGCCTTTGCACTTGCCAGGCAAGTGCTTATTCTACTGAGCTATCTCCCTGGTCCCTAGACTTCATACATACTTACTTGCTTGGTTCTCCTTCCAAACATCAGCACACTTATTTCTCAAGAAGAAAATATTTGGTACAGATTCCAATTCTCGTATTCCTACCCATTCTCAAGTCTTAGGTATTTAATTTTTATTTTTCATTGAACAAATGACAGTATTTTACAATGGTCCAAGAGGAGATGTCCTCATCAGAGAGATATTTTACTTGCTGTTTTCCAGAATGGTTTTCAGCAGACCATTCTTTAAGTGAACTAATCACTTAGTAACTACCTAAAAAAATCCTATAGTCATATGCAAATGAAAGCAAAATGCATTAATACTCTTATAATAGAAAACACTGAAAGTATCCTAAGGGTATTTAATGCCTGAACTTAACAAGAGTAACTGGGTTTAAAATAGTAATAATACATCTGTGGGGTGATTTCTTAATTTTAAAATAGTTGAATACCTACTTATTAAATATGTTAAGCTATCTGAATTTTCTATTAGTATCCTCATGTATGGGTAACATAATTAAGGATCAAAGAAATTAAGTGATTTGGGAATTCTATTTCCAATGCAACAGAAATTAAAATTGAAGAATTGAAACTCATCTCAGGTTGTGGGTAGTCCACATTCCAGGTTCTTGAGGAGAGACATTTAGGTCCAGTTTGCTTGGCTCCCTCGCTCCACAATGATCAAAGGAGAGAAACCGTGTAGATGAACACCTGTGAACAAAGAATAAGAATGAGAATCTAAAGCATCTGACTGGGGCCAGGGAGATGGCTCAGTAGAATAAGCGCTTGCCTGGCAAGTGCAAGGGCCTGAGTTCAATCCCCGGTTCCACCAAAAGAAAATAAAAACTAAATAAAGTATCTGACCTTGTCAGAGGTGATCAGGGAGGACTTGAGAATCTGATCTAAATTGTATGAGGAAGGTCATTTCTTTGCAATATTTTCTAGATGTACAGGGCTCTTAGAAAGTTCAATATTGTCAACTATCTTACAATCACTCATTTTATATTTACATCCTAAAAACTGTATTTTTTGAGGAGCTGAGTATGTTGACATATGCCTATAGTCCCAGGATCAAAGAGGCTAAGGCAGGAAAATCTTGTTTTCCCAACCAGCAGCAGCTACACAGTACATTCAAAGCCAAAGTACAGCCTATACTGTAGATCAAGACTATGTCTCAAAGAGCCAAAACAAATGAAAAAGAATATTTTTGTTTCTGTACACCGAGTCTTCAAGATAGTATTATTGTCAAATTGTAAGTAAATGCATTATCCTTGTTGTTAATCATCACTACGTGTATTTGGCTGGGCTTTTAGAACTACTACATTTGCTATTTAATGTTGCCAGTAATGTATTCAGAAATCAGAAAATCTAAATTGGTACAACTAAATATTCTGCTAAACATCTCCTTGATAGCGTTGTACATCGCAAAATGTTAAAAATCTGCAACCAAGCACATTATTCTCTGGGACAAAAATGAGTAGGTAGAATTAAAAATTCTCAATGCATCCTCTGATGGACAGAAGAAACAACATAACCGATGGAAAGTTGGAAGTGGATTTAGTAAGATTTCATTTCAACTTCACCTTTTATATTTAAATGCAGTCATGAAAAGCAAAAGTGCTCATTTTAGGATCTGAAAATAATCTCAAAATACCAAAAAGTGAATTTAAGAAATGGTAAATCATAATTGGATATGAAGAAAACTGCATTCCAATATTCCAGAGGGGGATTTATTATAGTGTGTGCATGAAGTTAGTGTAAGTGTACACACATAAACCATACATACATGCCATTTATATGGAAGTCATTGATGTGCTGATGCCCTCATTAATGACAATGAAAATTTAAACTTTGTTCATGTTTATCTGCATGATGATCATGAATTTAAATTTAGAGAAAAATGAAAACTTTGTGAAAGCACGCCAAATCTTAAACAATAGAGCAGAGGTGGATATATCGGTTTTCTAGTTTTTAAGCCCATCGTCATTTGGGCAACTTCATTGTTGCCTTTTTTCCTAAGCATGTTGAGGAGTAAGAAAAAAAAAATATTGATGCTTTCACTATGTAGGACAGAAGCTGCAAGTTGAAAGACTATTTCTATTATTTCCTCTCAGGGCCGGAGGCCCATGGTTGTTCAAATGGCATGTGCCTACCTAGAGCCTGAGTCAAGGAAGACATGACTTGTTACATTATTTTAACTAAATAATTGAACTGGGATGATGTTTTTATCTTTTTTTTTTTTTTGAAGGAAAAATAGGCACAACTTTGAGGTGGCACTGGAAAGGAAGTGAAACAGACTAAGAAAATTTTCAAAGAATCAAAGATGAAGAAAAGAATGAAAGATGATGAGCATTAGCCAGAGGTTCTGAGGACTAGAATGAAAAGATTTGATGAGTTGGCTCCGGGGAGGAGAAATCAAGAGGTAAGGCAAGCTATTTGAAATCAGGAACTGAGGGAAGTCCAATTTCAATCTGGGATAAGAATGAGGGTTTTTTATAGGCTCATGCATACTATTTCCAGCAAGATAGTTTTACAAAACAATTCTCCTCCAGTTTCCAATGATTTCAGAAGTGCATATTTTCTAAAAAAAAAAAAAAAAAAAAAGTTTGGACTTCAATGTAAAAATAAAATAAAAAATAGAAACATAGGACATCCAAACATTTTTGAATATTGTTTAATTGTTATGAGCAAAATGGTCCA
The DNA here is from genome assembly GCF_000260255.1 of Octodon degus. Lineage (NCBI taxonomy): Eukaryota > Metazoa > Chordata > Mammalia > Rodentia > Octodontidae > Octodon > Octodon degus. Next base: position 4,671,294 of record NW_004524738.1, read on the forward strand.
AAAGATAAAGTTGAGGAGAGAAGGGTGAGTCAGCTGAATATTGAGAAGATAAGAGAAAAATCAAGGCTAAAGGTAATTAAGCACAATTAAATTATAATGGGTTATTTTATGGCTGCAAACATTAAACCAAGTGGCTCTCAGAAATCCTTATTTATGGATTTTGTTTTCTTTGACCTTTGCAAGGGTTAATTTCACACAGGCTATTATTTCATCTTATTAGTGCAACTATGCATATGAAAAATTGAAACATATATTCTAGATAAATGATTGATAAATGACCAGAAAAATGTTCTTTCATTAATTATTGAAATTATGCACAAAATAATAGATTCTTTGTAGAAGGCTAGACTTAGAAATGCAAGATTGATACTTTGAACAATAGTTGTGCACCAACATTTGTGACAAGTCTTGAAGTTAATTATCATATTAAATTATTGGTTCTATGTTTGCACAGAATCCTTCCTAGTGCATTGAAAATTACCTACAAAATAGCTATTTCAAAACTTTCTTATATCGTAAGACCCATTTTGATAAAGTCAAGATATTTAAAAACTTTGAATTAGTTTCATTCACATTGTTTTAAACCACAAAGTGCCAGGGACTAGACAAAGAAAAATCTAAAGCTGAGTTTTCTCTCCTTGTCCCCGCAGCTTGCACGTAAGATTGTATATCAGAGTAATGCTCATATTCTTGGATATTTTATATTCACATAGAATAAACTCCTATATGTTTTAAATGAATGTTTTTGACTTACAAGTATGTTTTCATATTTTAAATTGTTGTTTGGGAAATTATTGTGCTTGAATTTAAAAACTTCTTTAGTTTCCATTAAAAGAATAACTTTTGAGTGAACATTAGCCACATTCTTTAGGAGGTTTAGAAGTATTTTAAATTTTCATTAACAAAGGTGCACAGGTGCCAGGGAGATAGCTCAGTAGAATAAGCACTTGCCTGACAAGCCCGAGGTCCTGAGTTCAATCACAAGCAGTTCAACTACACACACACACACACACACACACACACACACACACACAAAGTATGATCTCACTGTCATTGTATTTTGGGACCAGGGAGATGGCTCAGTAAAATAAATGCTTCCCCGGCAAGCACACGGGCCTGAGTTCAATCCCCAGTTCTGAGAAAAACAAAACAAAACAAAAAATGTGCACAAGTAAGCATGAATTTCTTAGGCTTTTTTTCCCATTAATTTATGCACACATTGAACTGAACTGAAAATACTGTTGTCTGGATCTGTGCTCTCAACTGTGAATATGGTACAAAATGAAAAAAAAAATAATCTAGTCCTTCTTAATGATTTGTAAAATGGAAGTAATAGGCAATTAATGAATGATCGTTGCATTTATGTTCTGTAAGGCTTTAAGTGAGATGCCAAGCATAATAAAATGCTAGGGCCAGCATCAGCTGGCACTGTGACTTGCTCACTGGAAGAATACAGGCTCCACATTATTTTGAAATCACTGAAGACATTAATGCTCTATTCATATGGCTATTTCGCTATTTGAGACTTATTTTAACCTTGGTGGTCAGAATATATGTTGAACATCTGCAAGAAACAAAAACTTAATCTCAGTTCAGAGGGGCTTGAAAATAACTTGGGTAGCATCTTCCCTGTTTAGTCATTTCAAGAGAAGCATAGGAAGAGTTATTTAGAAAAGCTTCATTAAAGAAAGATTATTTTACTTTGAGTACATAGCTTGTCGAGGTAAACTGTTTAGCATGCACAGGGGCTGATTTCATCCACCACGACAACAACTTAAAGATTAAAGAAAGTGTCACTTTTACTGGGCTGAGGACAAAACTCAAATATTTATTTTTCTTCTCACTTCCTCTCCTCTCCTCTCCCCTCCCCTGCCCTTTTCCCTCCCCACTCCTCCCCTCCCTGCCTCCTCCCTTTCTCTTCCTCTTCCCCTTCTCTCCTCTTCTATTTTCTTTTCTCTTATTTTCCTTTCTTTTGCCTTTTTGAGACAGGATTTCCCTATTACTGTTTCTCACACGGAATCACACTGTGATTTCTCAGTGTTCCTTTTGCCTCAGCATTCTAAGTGCTGTGATTACAGGTACGTGCTAGCACACCTGGCCAAAACTCAAATATTTCAAGAGCTAACAAAAGTAAATTTTCCAAAAACCACAGCAAAACAACAGACGTCAACAAGTTTCTAAATAATTCATAAATGTTTAGAATAATGATAAAATATATCAAAAATTATTTCAAATAATTCTAATTTTAGGTGACCCAATGTGTATGACTCTAGTCAAAGATTTCTGCAGAAAAATGTGAATACTGAGGCTAATTTGCAAGCCACATTTACTGACCCTTTAAGTATATGTTTCACAAAAATATGTCAGTAAAAGAGGAAGTTTATTATCAGTTGCAACAAATTTAATTAATTAAACACAGGACCCTAATTTATATAACATCATCAAACATGTGATTAATAGATAAAAGTTTGTAGTCCTGTGTCAAATATTGTGGTGAAAAATAATTTCATTGCATAGGCATGTCAGAAACGACAACAGGTGGATTATATTTAATTTCTCAGTTAATTATATTATTTATATAACAGGAAACATATTTAGAGATAAGCCAACAAGCACTTCATTGGCTTTAGAGTTAAAAAGGGTATAATGATCAATATGTGAATCTGAGCTTAGCAGTCACACACTGTGATCCGAGAGCTTTTGATCTATAATTTCAAACACATATTAAATTAAAAAATCTCTTTAAAAATGTAACTGAAAATTTTGTTATAAATGAATTAACTACACTGCTTAGTTGAAGAAGAGTACCTCACTTTAAGAATGATAGGTAGTATAGCCCTAGTATAAGTTGCTGAATTATTAGGTGGTCATCTAATATGGCTGAAGCCCGTAAAACAACAGCCCATCTTCCCAGAGACCACCTCCCCGCTCCTTCTCCAACCCAGCCCAGGGAGGTGCAATTTCCTTTCACCTTTCTTGCCACTGCAGGGAAGACCCCAGTCAGCTCCTCAGGTACTTCTGAGCATCCCCCTCAAACTCCACCCTTGGCAAAAGACCATAAAAGCCTCAGCCTCTCTTTGTTCCAATCCAGAAAATTTCATATCTTCCCCAGATTCTCTGTGTCCTCCAAGATAATAAAGCCCCTTTCCCGTTTTCCTTCTACCTGTTTCTCTGCTGTGACTCTGTCAAAAACTGATCATTTTTTGGTTCTGTGACCTGGATAGGTGAGTAATGTAGCTCCCTGGGTAATCCCCTGTTCCGGTTTTGCGCCTCCTCACCCAGCCGCCTTCTGCTTCTGCTTCTGCCTCTGCTGCCTGCCATTGCTTGCTCGCATCCAAGGCCAATCTCAATTCTCACTCATAAGCCTAAAACTACGAGGGTCTTGCTCGTCTTTCCTCTCCTCTTGTCTGAAAAATCATGAGCTCACGTCAGGACCCCTCCCTATCTTCCTCCATCATCTCGTCCCCAGCTCCCCACTTTTTCTAGTGATGACTGATAAAGTGAGGGTTGACCCCTCTTTCTCATACTCACTCCAGGCTAAAAACTGATGACTTTTTGGCAGGAAGTGACATCAGGCTTTTGCCCTAATCCTTGGCTCATTTTAATTCAGTCAGAATAGGAAATACTCATTCCCAGACCCCCAAAGACACCTCATTGGAATGCCTGGTCCATAATCTTGGCTCCCTCGCCCTCTGGGAGGCCATAAAACCTAAGCAATTAATCTTCTATGTCAGTTGTTGGCCACAATATGAGCTTGATGGTAAAACCCAGTGGCCTGTAAAAAAAAAAAAAAAAATCTTTTGATCCACTAATTCTCCAATTTTTTTTAAAAAAAAACTTCTGTCACTGCACAGGCAAATGACAAGAAATCCCCTGCATTCTGGTTTTTGTCTTTTTGAGCATATGTTCCTCCCTCACTCATCCCTCCCTCCCTCAACAGTACAAAGAGGCCCATATATTCTTAGCTCACACTCTCCACCTGGGGCCCTCCCTCCACATCCTCAGCTCCTGTAGAAGACACTCCTCCAGTCTTCTTTCCCCCTTTCTCATTGCACCTCCTCCACTGGGGTCTCCAGAGCCTCTAGCCTCGCTGTCCCTCCTCCTTTCACCCCCTGCACCCTCTCACCCCTCTGTAACTTCCTCACCTCGATCTCTCACTCCACAGTTGTTTAAACCAAGGAGCGCTCCCAGGCCTAACAATCTCTCACAGTCAGATCAGATTGCCCTACACCTTAATTTACAGAACTGGCCAAGGCAGCCCTCGCCTCTGTCACAGCTGCTGCTCCTAATTCACCCTCTAACCTCTTTAACTTTCAGGTACTACAAGGATACATTACAGGCTCTTTTTTCCCTCCCTGGCCTTCCTCTCTTCTGCCAGTCAATCTACATTCCTTACATTTCTTGCCAGCTCCCCCTTCCCCCAATTTACCATCTGATCATAGTCCTTTTTTCCTCCAAAAAATGCCACTCAAGAAAAAAAAAACAAAAACCCAACTAATAACACATTTTTTCCCAACAGCATGTGCCTCTCTCTCTGCTATCTGTCAAGCCCACTGAGCAAGCGAGCACAATGCCCTTTCCAGTCAAGCCTGCTGCTCACCTCCTTCTCCCCACCCCCAGCCACCTCGGCAGGCCATCTCCTGTTCCAGAACTTATGCCTTGTCAGGCTCCTCTATTGTTCTGTGCCTCGTTGTCATACTCTGCTTGGTTTGCTTGTTCCTACTCAAACCTGATACACTATATTAAACCTAAATATATATTAAATATAAATAAGATGGGATTTTTTTTGCCGTTTTCCAAATTCCTCTTATAAGAGATCTCTGCTAATTGACTTACAAAAGTTCTGACTAGTCTTTCATAATTACAAACCTAAAAATGGTCATCATACTTTAACCTGGCCAAAATATATATTTGAGTGCACTCTCATTTTATAAAGACGTCCGTGTGTCTTGTGTGTATTTGTTTGTTTTGATGTCATTCTGTAAACCATCGATCCTTTATTTGAGCTCTAAAACATAGACTTAAAAGTATGCTTTCTCCTGAGTTACCATACGGTCTAACCGATATAAAAATTATTTTATAATTAAATAACAGTCATTAAAATGGTGAGAGATCATAGACAGGACTCTTGATTGGTGCATAAAGGGCGGTCAACCTTTGTTCATCAATAAATAACCTCCAATAATCTTAAAAGACACCCTGAACAATTTGATCATCGGTTAAAACAAAAGTTTTTTTCAAAAATTGAAATAAGTTTTTCTCATAAAGGATACTTAACATATTAAATATATTCATGCCTTCCAAATATGTAGTATTCTATTATATAGATTTTCTTTCAGATTTAAAGATATGTCTTTTATGTTCCAGTTCATATCAAGCCAACATGAGGTCATCAGTCAAATGACAATTTTCTTTTTTTTTTCTTTCTTTCTTTCTTTCTTTCTTTCTTTTTTTTGTGGAACTGGGGATTGAACTCAGGCCCTTACACTTGCCAGGAAAGCGCTTATTCTACTGAGCTATCTCCCTGGCCCCAAATGATAATTTTCTAATTAAAACTTATGTGATATGTATCCTGCATATGTGCTATTGCATTTAAAGATTCCAAAACAAAATGGAGATTTCATCATCTGTTATGCTCTATAAAAGTATATAACTGTTCTCCATTAACATTCTACAGGGATTTAATTGCTAAAATGTCCATGCTTGGTAAGAAATAACAGTTTTCTAGTGACACTTTATATTTCAAGGTACTTGATACTCAGATAAAATTCTAATAATCAAGTGTATTGCTTCAAACTAAGTGTACTAATGTAGACCCAGAGTCTCCAAAAAAAGTGTTATTAATTCCTAGTTTGTGTTCCTATTTGTTCATGCAAAACTAAAAAGACAGATTTCAGCCCTCAAACCCCACAGAAAACTTATTTAATCTAACGTTCCATGTCTTCAATAATAGAGACCAAAATTAACTAGACACATTGCCAACTTTTGGCTATGACACCCAAAACTCCCATCAAAGTAGGATCTTAACAAGGTAATACTGAGCTCAAACAATTCTGCCACCCAAGCTCTTCCTGGTTGGTTTCACATGCAGCAAAGAAAAACACTGGGCATAAGCCTGCTCCAACTTGTAGCCATCACTGAGACATCCACAAGCTTGAGAGTTACTGAAAGTGTGACTGTCCTTGCCACCAAAGAGTGGGTAAGCCATCCACTAACTGCCTGCCCTCCTAGGAAGCCTCAATACAGCCAGATCCATCAATACTTGACCTGCTTGGTCTTGCTGATGAAGAGCAACAACAGAGCTTAGGTTGCATAGCCCACATCAAGGTTCCTTAATCAGAGTCCTGAGTCTTGCTAGACATCTCAGATAAAAAAACTTTTCTTGCTGACACCAAGACCACATATAGTGTTCTTCCTGAGTTCAAAAGTTGCTATATTATCTCTACAGTCTCCATAGTGGGTGTTGATGACTGACCTACATGACCCTTGAGACAGGCCCATTCCATGCTGACTTCAGACACTGCTTTTCACTCATGATTTCCTTATAATCCCAACCTGTCCCACACCTCTCATGGGGAGAGACCTCCTCCAGAAGCTCCACTTCTCTCTCATCTCTCTCTCCCCCAGAGCATTCATCCTACAAACCCAATCTCTGCCAGCTCTCCCCTCCCTCTTTCCTTGTCAACCATATACTCTGAGATACTTCCAGTCCCAATCATGCCACACATGCTATTCCTAAACTAATGTGCCTCAGAGATCCCACACCTTTTCCCTACATTGTCCAATACCAGATAGCCCCAAAACATCAATAGAGACTCAAGCCCATATGCCTTTTTTATCATACCCTTACACTCAGATTTCCAAGTCCTTTTGTCTTCACATAGACTGATCCAGACACTGTCTAATCTCAACAGCTCACATAGACTGTCCTCACTTCTTTAGCCAAGCATTTGCTGCTGATCCCAAAATGTTTGATCTCAAGCCCAGCCTTCTCCATCAATATATTGATATTCCTCTTCTTCAACATGGTCACGATTAAATAATACATTAGATTATAGACCTCCTTCTTGTTTCCCTTCCTATGTCCTTTATTCATGATGACATATATTCATAGCATGGTGTCTTTTTAAACTTCTTTCAAGGTTTCTTCAGTCTCCAATGTAAGCCATCAGTAACGATAAACTCCTAGTCCTAGCTGAGATGCCTGGCACTAACTTCAATAGGGGAAAGGGAGTTAGGGAGGTGCTTCAGTAGAATAAGTGCTTCCCTGGCAAGTTCAAGGGCCTGTGTTCATTCCCTGGTTCATCCAAAAAAACAAAAACAAAAACAAACAAACAAACAAAAACATGGGTATGAACTATCATCCTGTCAAACCTCTTCACCCCTAAAACAATGCCCCCATTCATCATGAAGCAGTCTAAGAGACACATCTCCCCTTGAATAAAAAGTAAAAGATGGTAATGATAAGTTCTGGCCCTAGTATAAATTAGTGAATCATTATGGTGGTCATCTAATATTGCTGAAGTCCTTAAAATAAAGCTCATCAATCAAAGACCACCTCTCCCTTTCTTCTCTAACTCAGTCCAGGATACAATTTCTTTTCACCTTTCCTGCCACCTCAGGGAAGACCTCCAATCAGCTCTCTCATTTGTATCTAAACATACCCTTCAAACTCCATCCCTGGTAAAAGGCCATAGGATCCTCAGCCTCCCTTTGTTTCTTTTTTTGTTTGTTTGTTCTTTTTTTTTTCCCCTTTGTTTCAATCAAGGAAATTCCTTATATTCCCTAAATTTTCCCCATATCCTCCAAGATAATCAAACCCCTTTCCCTTTTTCCTTCTTCCTATTTCTCTGCTGCACCAGGTCTGAAAAAAACCTATCAAAGAGTTAATTTGTTGTTTTTATAAAAAGCACTTACAATTTTCATAAATCTTGACAAAAACATATAAAAGCTCCTTTTTGCTGCCTGGTCTATCCTTTGACTATGATCAATGCCAGCACTACAAAAATCACTAACAACTATTGAGATCAATTTTCTTATGAATAAAATACCTCAAAATACTTAATGGAAATATTATTAATGGTTATTTTGACTAGTAAATGTTACCATTGATTAAACTATTGATTTTTAAATGATTATCAACTACTGTTTTTTACAGAAATAAACCATATCATAATTAGACTCTCATATTTGCAAACCATGACTTAAGGCAGTTGACATATTTATTTTAGTATTTTCATTCGTGTAATTTTTTGCAATAAGTTCAACTTTATTATATACCAATGGCCTGGCATATTTGTAGAAGGAAAGGTGCCAAATAAAGTGAAATTTATATGAAACAAAAGACTATCAGATATATGAAATATAAATCTTTATTTTCAAAAAATAATTTGGCCCTATGAGAAATCATGGCGCTTTCCTGGGTAGAAGTAGATTATGAATTAAAAATAAGTCTTGGCTATTAAGGCCAAGTGGCCTAGAGAGTTTAGATAGTCTGGAATGTTGTGAGTTTACACTCCACAGAAAGATTTCCTGGTTGGCATTTTATCCTTAGGCAAGTAGAAAAGACACAAGGTTTAAACTGAATGTAGTTGTCTCAGTTGCTATTCTCTTGTTGCTGGAACAAATATCCAATACCCAAAATGAAGGCAGGAAAGGTTTATTTAGCTCACAGTTATAGGAAGTTTCAGTCCATACTCAGCTGGCTCCAAGGCAAAGCAGCACATGGCACAGAGCAACCTTACATGGCTCCAGCAAAGAGCAGAGAGAAAAAGGGAGGAGTAGTGGCAACAATGGCTACAGAGAGCAAATCTGTCTTCCTTAAATTGCAATAAGTCTATATGCTGCAGGGTGGGTGTAGTACTTATACCCATAATCGCAGCAGCACTCACACTCATAATCCTAGTGGATCATGAGTTAATCTCAAACTCTAGAAGTTTGTCCCATGACTTATATGAGGCTTTGGGGCAACAACTAAATACAAACCATAACAGTAGTCATTATCAGAAAACTTGGTCAATGCAACAGCCTGTGTAGAACAAAGACTCACAAATGTGATGGATAGCTACAGTTCACACAGAACATGTTTGCTTTTGACAAGCCATTGTTACCTGAGAGTTCACCAGAAATGAAAAAGTTGAAAGCTAGTGTTTTCTAAATTGTAATTTCTGTATTTCTTTATGCTTTGAGCAATTAGAAATTTCTATTTTTTAAAAGTAGTTCCTTTTGAAAGTTCTGTTCCCCAACTCTCAAAAATATGAGTTTTTTCTTTTCTTAACAAAAGACATTCTGATTGCCTACACCGTGTGTCTCAGAAAATTTGAGGGACTTCTAAATATAGTTTGACCTTGGAAAAATTTAATATGTATTTGCTGAAACATTCTAAAATAATATAGAAATTTTTTTTGTTTTGTCAGTGGTCATTCTACTTCTTTCTCTCTGTGAAACAACAGTTAAGTCTTTTTGAAATGCTTTTGTTTTTTTATTAGAGATATATTTGTTATTCCATATAAAATCTTTATTCTTACTGTATAGAGGCTCTTCTTTTCATTTTTTCAAAACTTACATTCAATACTAAATGGCAGCTTATATCATTTGCTAAAAGTGAATTTTCAGGACCGAGCTAGCTTGTTTGCTTTAGGCACTGAGGCCCAGTTCCACCTATAAACATTTGCTCAATTTCCTAACTTCCATGACTCACAGCATGTTCCCCTTTTTTGTTTTGTTTTGTCAGAGATGAGTGTTCCATTGCATATGAGATGTTGTATTTGGCGAAGTCTTTAAAGGAACTTTTCATACTTGGTGCCAGTCTAAAGACTGTAGGTACTTGAATTCTGCAAAGTATCTCAATATAGTGTAGTAGTCCATAATAGAAATGAGTTACCAGCACAACTGTCAATGTTGGAAGTTGTTGACTTGAGTCTTTTATAGTTCAGTGTATTAATATAACTTTACTTTTTATACCTCGTGGTTACACCATTCTTCTGGATGGTTAAGATTAAGTTAAAGGAAGATCTATATAACTAAAAATGTAACTTTTGCTATCTGACGAGATCAGTCAAATCCCCTCAGGATTTACCCTGGAACCATGTATAGCAAGATCTTTTGTTAGTGTCAGCCATCTTAATGGGTCATGGCCATTGCTTGACTAATTTGCTGTCTGTGAAATCCTGAGAGAATATTTTCTCTCTAGGTGACTATCCTTAGGTTCAGTATACATCATTGATCACTTTCCTCTGTGGCCCCATAATCTCCTTGATCAGAAAATTTGGGACACCACTGAGTGACAGGATGTCACATCCTGTCTGGTTAAGGTCAGCTACTAGTCACTAGGCAACCTTGTGTCATGTGTTACTAACTTTGTAAAAGTAAAAATAAAAGATGTTTTGTTGTAAAGAAAACCAAGAAAAAAAAATACATGTATGTATACACAAGATAGGATAGATATATAGTTTTCTCTTAGTTCATTGAGGAGAAAACTTTGTTCAAATATCGTTTAGATCAAATATCATGTCTTCATCTTGGCCTCTGAATAACTACTATGAACACAACAAAATGCAGTGTATTAATTATTGCAACTACCTTACTAGTCTTTTTTGAAACTGTTTTATATAGTTATCTTTTTTCTCATTAAAATGAATATAAAAGAATACCTTGGGGAAAAAAGTGAATTTTAATTTGTTACTAGACCAAGTATTTTTTAAGCAGTTAAAAATTTTTCCAGTTTATTTTATCATGTGTATACAGAATTTATTAAGATGTATAAGCTGGCTAAAGTTCTATCATAGATACACATTTCTTTCAAAGAAAGAGGACCAAGCAAAGAAGGAGAATGATAGTAAAGTATACAGAATGGAGGGAAAGATATAAAACTGTTAAAAAATAATAAAATCCAACATCCATAGTCTTAAGTTTTTTGCCTTAAGCTTTCTCTCTTATCTCATCTGGTATCATTTTCTCTACACTCATCTTATTGTTTGATATTTAATTAAAGTGCTCCTGTGCTGGGCTACATTTGCAGATATTCCATGACTTCAGGGTGGTGACTTTCCATTGACTTTAGGTAACATTTTAATAGGTGATGGGGCAAGAATATGTTAGCCCCAAATCGACCACTTTCATAAGAGGAGTTTTGGATCTGAAAACAAGATAAAGGAAATATTCTTTTATAAAATATAAAATAATAATAGATTAATATCCTTAATTTTCTGATCAATTCAATGGAAGGCTCTAGCTGAGTAATGAGATTTGTGTTTCAGGTATTATCACAGAAAGTACCTTGTCTTTTCATTTGTAGTTCGAATAATTTAGGGCCTGCTTTTGGTATTTCCTGCATGGAATTCCCTGTTGTGT
>NW_004524738.1:4682878-4683908 GCF_000260255.1 Octodon degus
ATGTACAGTAGCACTTTATATATTTAATGATGTATCAGCAGTTAAGTAATTAAAAGTTATGAGTACATTAAGGCAGCTGAGTATAAGTTCAACCACACAAATGAACCTAACCAAGAAATTCTAGTTTCCATCATGGCAAGGCCATGGAAATTATGGCCAAGCATGCCTGAGGCCTTCATCCAAGTACTGGAAAAGGCAAGGGAGATACTATAAGCCAGGAATTAATGCCTTAGTTATTAAAATCTGGTGTCAGAATATAACATATATGATGGGTGGGAATTTTCTGAATTTATGCTTTATATTTTCTATAGAAAAGTGTTACGTCTATAGCTTCTGTGAAATCACATCTTTATTATTCATTTATTTTTTTCATGTTATAGAAAAAGGAAGCACAAAAGTTTTTAATTTGCATTGTATACAACTTTTAAATTTGTGCTATTCAAGTACTTTATATTTTCATATTCATTTTACCTAATAAAATTATAAAGAAGAGTTACTGTCATTTTAAAATAAATCACAAAATTACTCACATTTCCCTGCCATTTAGCTTGTATCCAGAGTGCATATAGGGTTGATTCTTCTTGGGCACTATGAGCTCTTCTTGGTAGTATTTACCAAGAGAAGAACCTCCAGTGGAAATGATCTGCACTAAGAATCATAGGTCAGATAAAGCCAAAAAGTGGATGAGGTAGCACAATATATTAAGGAAAAGAGAGGCTAAAATTGAGGCTGTCCCAGTGGTTCTTACACAGGATACAAATGCAATATAATTATGAAGTGGAAAAAATGAAGAGATTTGATGAGTGGGAGGTGAAACATGAGTCTCTTCCATTTTTCAAGAATTTTGCCAAGTGAGTTCTTGTGGTTTTTATGACCCATGGCTATTAGTCTTTAATTAACAACAGAAAATATTAGATTCTGTGATTTTAGTTTTATTAACAAGGATTAGAGATAAATTTGTATGTATACTATGTGTGAGAAATGAAACATTTTGTAAAATAATTATTTCTCTTAATTTTAATTTTTACAT
>NW_004524738.1:4685890-4689346 GCF_000260255.1 Octodon degus
AGAGAGAAAGCTCAGACAGCAGACAGCTGGGCAGATTAAAGTGTCTGCTTAGGCAAATGCAGGAACTGGGGTTCCATCCCTGGCCTGCCTGTCAGCCCCGCCCCTCGCGTGCTCTGAGACTGCAATTGAGACTGCGCATGGTGGAGCACGTGTGCCCCTAAGACCAGCACTTGGCAGGCTGAAAGTGGGAGGATCATTACGAGTCCGATCTGTGCAGAGAGACCCTGTAGACTCTGTACTAAATACAATAAACAAAGATCAGACAAGCATTTCATATATTGCTATGGGAAGCAGTGAAATTTACCTATTTAGATTAGCTTCCTAATTTCAATTTTAAGTAATATCGAACATAAGCTAAATATTTTATGTTACATCTATTTATAAAATGGGTTAAATTTTTCATTTCAAAATACACAAATTCAGAACTCACTGAAGAGCTCTGAAACCAGGGAAATGTGGCAGGTTTGCTATGAAAGCCACAAAATGTCCAAATAATAACCATAAAATTCTCTCTGATGGACTCAGAGTGGGCAAACTCTACAGAACCAACAGGCCTGATAATTACAGTTTTCCAAATGTGATGAAGAAAACAATGTATTATTTTGGGCTGCTACTTAGTCCATACTCTTATTTAAATCTTATATTGTAATGATTATGTCATTTCATGACCACTGCTAATTCTCTGTATCATATCTTATTCAGCTAGAAGGTTCGTGCCTTACAATTTTGCTTTCTCTTGTAGATCATAACCATATCAGTGAGTCCTACTTTTTTAAAGGAGATCCAATTGTAGGTGAAGACAAAAAAGGTCAAATTCAATGGCATTTAGACAGCATTCTTCAACAAAAACTATAAACCATTAGTGAGTCTCATGTCTTGGAATAGATTCAGATGTATTCCATCATCACAATACGCTACCAAATAACATAAGATCTCTAGTATGTCACTGAGTGCTGTGCTGTGGAAAATAATGAAAAACCAGTTACCTCAAACTGAAATCACATTCCACAAATTTAAGGCCATTGTGTTCAACAAGACTGCCCCACATCAAGTGCCAGATGTGGGTGGCAGTTGTATTCTACACTGAATTGTACAACTGGCTGTAAACCTGGTGGGGTTCTAGGCCTCCTGCAGTGTGATGATTGTCTGGGTTGACACACAGCGCTCCCTTCTCTTAGGACTCTTGTCCCTACTATGGACTCCATGAAGAGCTCTCATTCATATTCAGTCGAATCCATGCGTTTCCTCTTTGTGGTCTATTACTCAACATTGGGAAGAATGCATTCCTCTGCACAGCTTTTGAATCTAGTCATAAGGACTTCTTTCAAATAGTTGATAATAATTTCACTGTGTGTGCTCCTTAAGAAGCTCCTAATTTGAATGAAAAGATGATCTCAGTGATGAAATATGAATAATGATATAAACACTTTGCCTTTTGTGCCCAGAAGATAGACACACACACACACACACACACACACACACACACACACGCACACACAGACATATACTCATAGTAAATTAACCATTTATGTCAGTCCTACAAAAGTTATTGTGTGTGTGTGTGTGTGTGTGTGTGTGTGTTATTGAACTAAAGGTGCTGTCTAATCAATGACAAAATCAAGCTATACTTTTTTCTATACTGTTTTCTGCTTTTCAAAATTTACTTTCTCTTGATGACTCATGAAATATAGAAGGGGCTGTTCCTCTCCTCAAGTGTCTCTGAGATCTTGCAATGCCTAGAGAATAGTAGCTTGGTAGCCACCAACATCTACAATGCTAATCAGTAAATTCCAAATGCTAAGGCATACGTTATGGTTTGTTCTCCCACCGTAGAAAGAAAAATTCGGAGGGTGTTTATAACTTAAAATTATTGTATTACACCTGAAATGATTCTCCCTTCTTCCTTTTGGCCCTGTGTCTCCCCACTTTGGACCAATGAAGACTCAAAAACATTCACTGATTTTTGCTTTAAAGTCTTAGTGTAGCCATTGTCTTAGTTACTACTGATGGATGATACACACAAACGGACAGTCACATAATACCTAGTTAACTTAAGTCAGCTCCAAGAGCAAATAATTTTGCATGTACTTCAACATCCTAAAATGAGTTTGGATATTCCAAAATATCAGAAAATACATTGTCAATGACTAACTAAATGGAGACCCATCAAAAAATTCTTATAATGAGAAAAGTTTCAATATTTGATGAGACAATGTAGAAATTAAGTGACAAGCTTAATTTTCTTTTCTTTTTTTTTTTGTTTGTTTTGAAGGATTCTCACTTAGTAGCCAAGTGTGAATCAAATTTGTCATCCTGCTGTGTCAGCATTCCTCAGTGCTAATGTATTTCTTTTGTGAAAGAGACACACAAAAAGAGGTGGGAGAGAAGAGAGGGGAGATAAGATGGGAGAGAGAGAGGGGGGAGAGAGAGAGAGAGAGAGAGGGAGAGAGAGAGAGAGAGAGAGAGAAAGAGAGAGAGAGTTAAAAACTGTTGAACACAGCAAAAATGAAAGCTACATTTTTTTTTCATGTATTTAGTACAGGGTCTACAGGAGCTCTCTACATAGATCAGACTCATAATGATTATCCTGTTTTCAGCCTCTCAAACACTGGGACTACAGGCACGCACCACCATGCCCAGTCTCAGTCACCATCTCAGGCACCTTGGGGGTAGGTCTGCACAGCAGGCCAGGGATCAAACCCCTACACCCTGCATTCTGCCTAAGCAGGCACTTTAATTGGCTGAACTATCTGGCCTGTTCCTAAAGGAACTTTTAATATGAGAACAACTGACAGAACCTTAATGTGCTATCAGTCACCAAGATTGTGTTGACTTCTGGTACACACACCTTTCAGGGTATCATGAAGACCATGCTAAAAATGAAGTGATTGTTGAGAAAGGGTTAGTGGTGATGCAGAGTCATACATTTTTAAGAATAACCAAATTTGCTTTTCGACAAGCACTGAAGTTGAGAAAGAAATTTATGTGAGAAGGCCTTCTTTCTTTCTTTCTTTCTTTCTTTCTTTCTTTCTTTCTTTCTTTCTTTCTTTCTTTCTTTCTTTCTTTCTTGGAGTGAGAAGACTGACCTCAAATTTACTCTTCAAAAATTGCAAAGAATCATTTCTTTATCTATTGGGAATCTTAATAGACCCCTGATTATTCTCTTGTACTGTATCATTAATGTGTCTAAAAGGAATATACCAGGGGACTGTCTTTCCTGGAAGTTCTTAAACTACCAATATAGCTTAGCCACGAGGGAGGTCTCTGTAATTAGGTAAGTGATTTTTTTATCAAGCTTGATAATGTATCTATAAGACTATTTTTTTCTTAATTAATCCATCATGAATTTTTTAGTCTTGACCAGATTCTGCCAATAAAGGAAGCTCCATTATATTAATGACATTTTAAAGATAGATTAGTATTTGCATTATACTGAAATAGATTATTGGATGAAAT
>NW_004524738.1:4689446-4693519 GCF_000260255.1 Octodon degus
TTTCTTTCTTTCTTTCTTTCTTTCTTTCTTTCTTTCTTTCTTTCTTTCTTTCTAGGAGTGAGAAGACAGGCCTCAAATTTACTCTTGAAAAATTGCAAAGCATCACTTCTTTATCTATTGGGAATCTTAATAGACCCCTGATTATTCTCTTATACCATATCATTAATGTGTCTAAAAGGAATATACCAGGGGACTGTCTTTCCTGAAAGTTCTTAAACTACCAATATAGCTTAGCCATGAGGGAGGCCTCTGTAATTAGGTAAGTGATTTTTTTTATCAAGCTTGATAATGTATCTATAAGACTATTTTTTTCTTAATTAATCCATCATGAATTTTTTAGTCTTGACCAGATTCTGCCGATAAAGGAAGCTCCATTATATTAACGACTTTTTAAAGATAGATGAGTATTTGCATTATACTGAAGTAGATTATTGGATGAAATTTTCTCTATCTACTTAATGAAAATGAAAAAAGTATTAGATTAAGCAGGAAATTCTAAACTCTTCCATAATCTTTTATTTAGAATGCAATTATTAAAAGATGACAAAATTATCATAAGACATTTCAATGAAGAGTATTTTTATATGAAATTATGATATTTCTGCTACTATGATATTCATCATATTTTGTAATTTGTTGTCGTTTGTGTCTAGTTGTCCCCCCAAAGCCTCACACTGTCACAGGGCAGCTTCTGGAGTTCGTGATTGATTATTGTGCGTGTGGATGCTGCACCTGCACTGGGGCAGGAAATATGCAGTACAGTGTAAGGAGGGAAGAGAGGCTGGCTAGCTGCCTGAGCTGCTGCCCCTCCCTTTACTTTCTGCTCCTTGCTGCTGCCATGAAAGATTGCCCTCTGCCATGTGCTGCACTGCCTTGGAACCAGCTGAGTATGGACTGAAACCTGGAGGAAATGTGAGCTAAAGAAACCTTTCCTCCCTTGATTTTGAGTGTCGGGGATTTGTCCCACCAATGAGAGAACAGTAACTGAGACAAGACTGTATGCTACTCACCATTAAAGTTGACATCTTTGGCTTTCAGGAAAGGAGGATGAAGTGGAAGGGGGTTACTTTTTGGAAGGAGAGACCCCTTCCATGAGACCATCAGAATCCTGGCTCTCTGAGGTCTTTTTTTCAGTAATAACTGACCAAGGATCTGCTTCTGGCTCACTAGCTCTCAACTTTTTCAGAACTAAAAACTGGTCAAATGAAGTCTGTTTCTATCTTTTCTATAACACTCTTCTGTAGTATGATGCGACATACTTAATTAAGCATTTGCAATAAGCAATTGCATACAAAGACTCGCCTTTTCTTTGTCTGGGTTCATCTTTTCTTCAAATGCTTGTAGCTCTGTACATTTTTCTCAGAATTTTCTTTATTTCAGGAGGACGTTGCTGCACTGATCATTGACTCTCCCCCTCCTCTTCAGAAAGCTCTTTAGCTGCCATTCTGTGAGGCTCAACCAGAAGTTGAAGTTCCTCTATAGACAGCTCCGCTGAGTGTCCTTCCACTAGTTCTTCAACATCACCACTGTCTGTCTGCAAGCTGATGGACTCTGCTATAGAGATACTGTCATCATTCACAGGGTTAATTGCAGGCTTGCTATCCTTTATGCAGCATCAAAGTATAATTGTAGGCCACACTTTCTTCCAGGCAGATCTCAGTATCCTTAGAGAAACATTGACCCAGGATTTCTCAATTTTCTTTTCTTTTTTGTATTTTAGTACAGTGTCTACAGGGTCTTATTATGCAGATCAGACTTATAGTGATCTGCCTGTGTTCAGCCTCCCTGCACTGGGATTATAGGCATGAGCCACCACACCCAGTCTCAATCACTGTCAGTGAGTCCTGGGGGTGGGGCTGGCACAGCACACTAGCGGTCGAACCCCAGCCACTGTGTCTGCCTAAGCAGGTGCTTTAATCTGCTGAGCTATTTGGCTGGCCTTTGTACCTAGTTTTTGAGGGACTGTGAATAAAGCAAACATCTAAGCTGATCATGCATTTCATCATTAGTTTCTTCACCTCATGCCAATGGATGGAGGCCCGGGCCTTGTTACCCACACAGGTACGTTGCTGACTGAGTAGTCATACAAACAGAAAAGACATCTGACTCCTTGTACACACACTCCAACATGGAATTTTCACAGTGAACAAATAAAATATAGTAAACCTACAGGTGGACCAGAAAAGAAAAAGTTCAGTTCTGGACGTTTGGATAAATTTTCCTAGAATGGTGAGCACTGAGTAAAAATAAGTCAAAGACAGAAATAGCTGTAGTTGAGTGGAGTGAGGTTCTCTGTTCTTCATATTGTTCCATTTCATTCCTGTGCTATGGCTGAGTTATTCTTCTGTATATCTTTGATTCTGCAAGTAACTCAGTATGCTTTATATTAATTCATCCGTTTTTAGGGTTATTTAGACTTCGTTTCTGAAGTGCTCTAATTAAAAGAAGAGGGAAATGCTCCTAAAGGCAACAGATAAATGAAATGTAGGAAGGTAAAATTTTTCTAACCTTTCCTTACTGTTTTGAATATAAAACTAGTATGGATGCTTATATTTCTTGCCCCAGAGTCATTTCGATGAGTAAGATAAATGTCTCAGTAAATCTACTCATCAACTATTATTTTATATGAATTTTTTACTAATTTCTGAAAGCAACTTATATATACATACATTGAAGTCCTGTCCAATTCATACAATATTTGGTATTGTATACATTTGTCTTATTCTAAGTGTCAGTTTCCTTGAAAGGTTCAGTCACGAATCACTTATCTATGCGTGCTATTTTTCTACAGGGTTCTATGTGATAAAGATAAGGCTTCCTTATTTTTTTTGTAATGCAAAAAAAATGTTGGCATATGTTAATGCAACTTCCCCAACCTCCTACATTAAAATATATTTTCTATGTCTTGTGTTCATTTACTACTATGCTGAAGCTTTCTGTGCATATTTTTTGATATTATTCAGATATTAAGCTGAGCCAGAATACAGCAGTTTCAGTTTTAACTAGATGCATATGTCTGTATTTGTGTGCCTCTGTTTATTTCAATGATATAAAAACATCTAGGCATACTCAGATTATTTGGATGACCAACTTATACCCAGTAACTTCCGAGTAAGCATTTTGTTCCTGTTTATGTTTGCCCTGGCACCAAATGTACGGCTTTAATTGTCTTAGGGTAATGAGAAAAGAAAAGAAGTAAAGTTAATAAGTACAAGATGACTTTGTGCCAAGCAAAAGCCAATTGACTCACAGCATGTTTTACAAATAAAGTTTCTACAGTTCTACGAATAGAGGGATATGGTGGGAAATTGAGTCCTCAAAAGACCCAGGAAAGTAGAGAAATGCTGACTCAAAACAATTTTCAACCTAGCAATCAGTACCATATTTCTAAAGTGAGTGGTGATTCAGTTCAGAAAAACTTGACTGACATTTTAAATAAATGTTGTTAATTTGGATTTTATTGGGCTGTGGTTTTTCTTTTATTTAATGTATACATTTGTTTTAGTTTATGGTTATATAAAAGCTATAACATTTTGAGTTTATACTTTTTTTATGTTTGAACAAATTTAAGTAACATTATCATCAAAATAATTTAAAAGAACAGTAAGGGCCCCCACACATTTCGTCCTTCACATGTAATTTACTTTTTGGTACCAGGAACCAAATTCATGACCTTGTGCTTACTACACAAGTATTGTATTGATGAACTATTATTATCCAACTCCAAAGATGACTTCATATATTAACTCAAATTGACATCTGGAGGTACATATTTATGTATTTCATAAATATTTCAATCATAAAAACTAAACATTGCAGTAGCATCAAAAGCAGGGTTCAAACTCTAAAAATACATATGGTTCTTACCAGAAATTGTTGAGTAAGACAGTAACTGAAGGCTTCTGTCTACCATGTTTTTTTTTATTTTATTTTATTTTTTTTTTGCAGAACTGGGGATTGAACTCAGGCCCTTGTGCTTGCCAGGGAAGTGCTTAATCTACTGAGCCATCTCCCTGGCCCCTACCAATTTTTTATTTAATCATATTATTGTCACATTTTTATATATACTGCAT
>NW_004524738.1:4694089-4705093 GCF_000260255.1 Octodon degus
TATCTACCTATCTATCTGGTACTGGGCTCGTTACACAGCTCTGATTGTACTAATCTTCCTGTCTCAGCCTCCCTAGTGCTGGGATTACAGGCTTGTGCCACCACGCCTGCTTTTGGTGGCCAGCAAGGCAAGGCATGCCTTGGGTTCTGAGGCCAGTGTGGCATGTGGTACTGGTACCGGGATCAACCTCGGGTGCTTGCCAAACAGGTACTTAGACTTCCAAGCTCTTTCCGTCCTCATATCTGATATTTTTAAAGCTTATACCATGCACCTCGAATACGCCAGGTAATCAAAACTCTCCATTTTCTTCATAATCCTCCAGTGCAGACCTTCAATGGTCAGTATTAAATTGAAGAAACTGGAGTATACTTAACGTAAGATGTGCAATCAAGGAAACATGTTTTAAAACAGGAAACTTAAGGGATAGGAAAATGAATATAAAGGAGACAAAAATCATAGAAGAAACAGCAGCGAGCTACTTTAGTGAACTAAGATTTTTTTTTTTAAAAAAAAGCAAGCGTTAGTATTGATCAGTGCTTACAATAACACCACTTAGAATGAGAATGACAATGCGTTCTTTGAGTTAATCATTAGTGTAGCGCTGTTGATTTCATTTCCCCACAGCTGTTTCAGAAGTACAGGATCCTGATAGGAATTTATATGGTGTGGGCCAGGATCAGGAACTTTTAATTTGGATGGACATTCTATTATACAAACTACAGGCCATTTATCTATCATCTATGAATGGACTATAGAACATTACAGTTACTTTTTTATTTTTATTTTTATTTTTGCGGAGCCAGGGATTGAACTCAGGCCCTTGCGCTTGCCAGGGAAGCACGTATTCTACTGAGCCATTTCCTCAGCCCCTGTAGTTACATTGTGACAAGAAACTTATCTATATTTTGGGTGTGTCTATAGGCTTCAAGCCCTAATTGAGGATGCCAGAATACATAATGTCGTGGAGGAAATTTTTAAGGCAACCCAATGTTCAGGTGGTAGTATAGATATTCATGGCTGATTTCAGCCTAATTATGGACCTAATGTGACCCAAATTAAACCTCTCATCTGTTAAGTCATGAGGGTTGGGTGTTGTGTGTGTGTCACAACAACAGAAATGTGAGCAGTGCATATGATATATTAATTATGGATGATGTCATAAAATACAAATATTGCTTCTAGCGCATCAATACAGAATTGCACTGTAAGGTATGGGTGCACATCATGAGTGTTTTATAACCTTTTTCTAAGGCATTGGTAATTTTTCATTGCGTATCTATTATTCAGTTAATACACACACAGCATCCTACATATGAAGGGTACATATTTGTCTCTCCATGACAAAAACTCACGATATATTACGAAAACAGTAAAAATGATAACCAAAAGGGAAAGTACCCTACACAAGAGAAATTAATCAAAGAAGCACAAAGTTTTCATTCCTAAAATAAAATTGATACTGATCATAAATGCAGTCACAAAAATAATCATACTGTCTCCTTTACTTTTATTCTCAATTCTGGGACCAAAGACCCGATACCCCAAATTAAGGAAGGAAAGGTTTATTTAGCTCACAGTTTGTGGAGGTTTCAGTCCATACTCAGCTGGCTCTGAGGCAGATTGGCATGGGGCAGAGGGCAGCAATACATGGTGGTGGGAAACAGCAGAGGGCAGATGCAAAAGGGAGGAGCAGTGGCAGCGGTGGTGGAGGCAAGCTTCTCTCCTTTTTTTTTTTCTTTATTTTAGGAAAGGGTTTATAGGGTGTTCAGGGTCTCACTACTAGATCAGACTTGTAGTGATTCTCCTGTTTACAGCCTTCCAAGAGCTAGAATTACAGGCATGCGCCACAACATCCAGTTTTAATCACCATCTCACAGCACCGCAGGGGTGAGGCCGGAGCAATAGGCCCGGGGATCGAACCCCTGGCCCCTGAGCCTGCTTGCAAGTGTTTTAATCTACTGAGCTATTTGGCTGGCTCTTTCCTTTCCTTATATTACCTTCAGACTATCTGCCCTAGGGTGAGTATAGCTTTCACACCCGTAATTGCAGAAGTACTCAGACCCATAATCCAAACCTTGGATCATGAATTAATTAATTAAATCATGCCTCAATGACTGCATGAGTCACAACTATGCACAAACCCAACACACACTGGTGTTGATATTACCACCCTTGGTAACACTTTAATAATGCAGTCAGATAAGCTTAGCACATGTGAAATGGTTAACATGAATGCAGAAAGTGGTGCTTATGGACAGGATGATGCTCAGTCATAAAATCTGGTTAATAAAACTTTCAGATTTTGAGGGACATAATGATGAAAGCTAATCCAACCTAGAAAGCACAGCTGAGCAAAACTGCTCAGTTCTAGATGGCAGGAAATCAGAGGAGAGAAGCTGTGTCAGAGAGGAAAGGCCCAGGAACCAGATAGGGTACCCAGGTTACCACTCCATGACCCATTTGGGAAATGACAGAAGTGTGCTTTATTAATCTGCTAGGTGGCTCCCAAGTGAATGAAGCTAAAAATGAAGCTTAGCAATCACATTCTTCAAGGAGTATGTTCCTTCAGCAGAAATATGGTAATTGTTCACCAAGATTTTAAGAATATGTGCAGTGAAAAATTGGAGGCAAATTGCATGGGTAGAAGACAATTTATTTACTAGCAAGAGAGAAGGGATCTACCAGTTGTATACCAGTTTGTATACACAAAGAAGAGGGAATATGGAGGGAAAACATTTTTCTTCATTTTGACGGGTGATGTTGAAATTTCTTGGGCAAGATGATAGCAACCTGCATAAGGGTATATGTCTATCTGTCTATAAATTTATAAAAAGGCCTGATAAAAATAAACATGCTCCTATACTTTCTGTATGCAGGCAGGTAATCATAGAAATCTGTTTACAATTAAAATTATAACTGATGGAATCCCTGGAATGTACTGAACAAAGGAGAAATGTTACCTCATTCAAAAAGACCAATTAGAAGTAGAACCTGGAGAAATGTGAGTGATTCAGCAACTATCTGAGCAAAGTATGTGGGAAGAGGGCCTTTCCTGGCAGTGGGTTTTTGACGCTTGATAGAATACATTATGGCAAACCTGGTTCTATATATATATTGAAGTGAGAAACCCTTAGCTGACCACAAAATAAACCCAATAGTTCCTACAATTAGAATATTTTAAAAATGAGTTTAATGTTTCTGCCATCACAATGTCAGATGAAGGAAAGAAATCAACTTGGGAATGAATACTTAATATCCAGGCCTGTCAGACCTATTCCACTGATCTTCTTTAAAAGCTTCCATTTCTAAATAGGTTTTTTCCTGCATTTTTTGTGTGTGAAAGTGTTATTTTGAAAAACACCAGGCATCTTTACTGAAAAATGGGGTAAATGAGGTGTTTCACAGCTTGATCAGGAAATGAAAGGATCAATTTTCTTTAGCATGACTGTGAGAAAAGAAGAAGTACTCTCTGGCCGTAGTAAAAATTATACAATTGAGGCAGGAAAAGTGAAAGACTTTGAACTGATACTATAGTGATCTTCAATGATGTGGATTACCTCCTGTCTCTCACAGGGAAGAAAAGATTGCTGAAAACTGTTCTAGATTTTTTTTTAAAGCAATTCCTATTTTAAGATACTTCTGGCAACAAGGGCAATCAGTGTTGGTAGAAAAGATTGGGCTTTTAGTCTGAGGTTTTGTATTATATACTCTGAGCACTGATGTTTGTCCTGAGTTGCTTAGACGGAATTAATATTTAAAAAGTTATTATTCATTTAAAAATCATTATTCACTATTTTATGTATTTAGCACCTTATGATAAAAATGGTAAATGAATAAAAAGTATTCACTTTCAGTACTACTTCCACTAACAAAATATTTATGGGCTTTGGAAATATTGTAAGTTACATCACAGGAAAAAATAAATACATTAGTGAGATTAATTGCTTGTGATTTCAGATAAGACAGGAAGTTTCACATTTAATGAGATTCCTTGAGAGTGGTGTCTTAGTTATGTTAATAGAGGAACATGCCTCATTGCTTTGGAGAAAAAGAAGGTATGGGGATATATCTGTGGTGTGTGCAGCATGAGAGGGAGAGTTGGGTTTAATTTTTACAGAATTAAATTTAATTTTGTCAGCTTAATTGGCTTAGAAGCCACAAAGCAGGAGAAATATAAGACATGCCTGTGTGTCTGGGTGGGTCATGGAGACAGGACCTTGGGTTATACATTTGGTTGTACGGGCCTGGTCCTCTTCCACTCTGGCATATTCTCCTACTTTGCTGATACAGCCAGCGTACAAGGAGATGCATTGCTATCCAAATCTTTCTGCCAACCTTTCTCTCCTAGAACATTCAACCATGAACTGACTCTCCTAAGCTCAGAAGACAAACAACGTATTTCTTGTTCTTCCTTTTGGGTGGTGGTGTTGTATTCCAAGAAGAAGCTGATGAATAAAGTATGGAAGAGAGAGATGGGAGGTAGACAGACACAGAGGGAGGGAAAGAAAAAGACCGAGAAAGGTGAGAGAGAGAGAAGGAGACAGAGAGAGAGGCAGAAACAGAGACAGAGACAGAGGCAGAGACAGAGATGGAGACAGAGAAACAAAGATAGAGACAGATGGAGACCAAGAAAAAATAGAGGAGGAATTAATAGAGACTTCAACCTTGTTAAGAACAGTCTTGAAGACTTTAAAAAGTAGCTTAGATAATATTCCAAAGCCTGAAGAAACAATTTCAAACCCTTATTCTGGTATCAAATATTCATAAATTCTATGTTATTTTACCATATGTAACACCTTAGTCAGAGACACGATGCTAATTAAGTTCTTAGATAATTATGGATCTCTTAACAGACATCAGTCATCAGTTTTCCAGAAAGTTTGGAGATAAGATTAGACTATTTTTTCTTTTTATTTATTTTTTATTTTATTTTATTTTTTGCGGTACCAGGGATCGAACTCAGGACCTTCTGCTTGCCAAGCAAGCACTTATTCCACTGAGCTATCTCCCTGGCCTCTTTTTATTTTCTAAAATAATTTTATTGAGAAGCAAATAGCAATGAAACAGTTTCAAAACTGATTACTAGCACAGTTTCAATGATTAATACATTGTATATTGTTGTCTTAGTGGTTATTCATTATAAAAGATGCAGACATGATATCCTGTCCACAAACACTATTAGAATAAACCTCTCTATTCATTGAATTAAGAGAATACAGCTGTATATCTATCCTAAATATTTTGAATACACAGATACAAAATGATCATTCATTTGTATCTCTCTTTTTTGTTTAGTTTTGGCTTCTTGTATTTCTTTATTTCACTGGCTGAAAACATCACAGATCTATTTAAATGAATTTCTCCATCATTCACTCTTGACAAGAAACTATCATTCACAAAGTTTTTGAAGAAATCCAGCAGTTATGGAGCCCCAAAAGATTCCAGGTCTTTCCCCACATATTTGGGAAAGAAAATTGGGCAATGCATTTCATTTTCAGCACTATCCCTTGTCACAAATGTATCATTTTAGAGACTGGTTTCTACCTTTATATGTGGGGATTTATGTTCGCTGACTCTAGGAGTCATTGCTATTTGTGATCTCAGCCTGCAGTGGAAAGCACTTTGATTTCTGAACACCAGAGTTAAAAACTTTGTTCTCTTGGGTGTTCAATCAGCAACGCACTCAATTTCTCATGAAATTTGGAAGAGTCCTGTCCTCTAGGGGTCTATCCTATTCATAATTTAAACATTTTCTGCCATGCAAGTTAACTTCATAAATTCCTCTTAGAAAACTATACTATTTTAGGCTAAAAATACATATTCCATGTAGGATCAAAGGGTGAGGAACAGATTCCCCTTCAGTTCACCTGTGACTCTTGATTGTTGTTGTCCTTGAATGCACTAGTAAAATTCAATACTAAGGTTAGATCTTGATTTGTATGAGTCTGCTTTCACCAATCTGATTCTGTGCTTTGCACAGAATATTTCCCAAGTTACTAAAAACAAAGTAATGTAAATAGAAATAAAAATAGAAGAGACAGAAGGAAACATAACATGAGAAATTCATAGTGGTGGCAAGAGTGAGCAAACCTTTTCAGACATTATCAGGCTGTTCAGGAAGCAGGACCTGGTATGCTAATAGTATCCCCGACCCCGAACATGGATAATGAGTTCCGCTGCAAGTGTGGAGGAAGAAAGACAGTAGAAGAATCCTCTGTTGAAATTTGTGTGTGGAATGTTTTTAATTAGAAAATTCATAGTTGTACTGAAAGTTATTGAAGTATCCATGAACAATTGTTTTATGATGTATATGCTCAATGAAGTTCTTTCCCCAAAAGATTTATGATGTATATGCTCAATAAAGCTCTTTCCAAAACTCTTTCTGGTGGCATCCCAGAAGCACGGCCTTTCCAATTTTCCTATCTCTTGTACGTGTTCTAAATGTTCACGCGTGCTGACTTCTAAGCTATTCCCCTCCCTGGTTTTACTGTTTCGTGATTTTGGAATTGTGCTACCAACTCTGCATTCACCACTGACTAATCAGAATGTTTTACCAAACCTATCCATCTCAGTCATGTTTTGATTGTGTTCTTTCAATCTCATGGTATTGGGGGTGACCTTTTAAAAGGGAATCAAATGATGTATTACAGCCACCTCTTTGTAAATATTTCAATGAGTTAGCAAACTCGATGCAATCCTGGTATTTTTGCCAGTCACGGAACGCAGTGACCTGTTTCAGTTCAGATGCAGGGCTGATCAGCGTGTGCCTTGGCTCGTGAATGCTTTCCTCTGCCTGAAAATCCTCACACTAATTTCCTTTTACATTCAGTTCCTAGCGTAAGCGATGTCCTGGTTTTCATGTGTCCTATTATTCAGGTGTCTTGTTCTTTATGTTTCCTTTAAGCATTACGTATCTCTCTCTCTCTCTCTCTCTCTCTCTCTCTCTCTCTCTCTCTCTCTCTCTCTCTGTCTCATTCAAATTTTTCATCCCTAAATCATATTCTCAAGTTAACCCTATTATAACTAGTTGTATCCTGTAACTTTTAGAGAAGTAAATATGTTATAAAGAATTAAATGGACCATTTTTACCAAAACTACAGTACATTTCAAGAGGCAGAGAATGATTTACTACGATTTACAGAAACAACTCAGTAAGGTATGAATTTTGTATCATTTCCCATCAAATATGAAAAAAGATATTTGGAAGGCATTGTAAAGATTGTAGTGAAATATTAAATAATTAAGTTGTTTTATATGTGTGGGAAAGTATTTGGAGGTATTATATCAATATTTAATACTCAATTCATTTAGGAAAGAGGGCAGTACTGAATGATGTAATGAAAGGGCTCAGAATTTCAATGTAGAAATAAAATTATATAAAAGCTACTAAGTTCAATATGCAAAAAATGGGAACTTGGTTATGCAATAGATCAGAAAATTGAACTAAAATAAGTATTATACAAAAATTTTATAGTTAAGGGCTGGCAAGAAAGCTTAGCAGTCTAAGGCTCCTGCTTAGGCAAGCCTAGGCAAGCACAGGGACTGTTGTTCGATTCCCAGCACCTTGGACTCCTTGTGATTTTCCTGTTTTCAGCCTCCCCACTGCTGGCATTACAGTTGTGCACCACCAAGCCCCCCTGGGGTGAGGCTGGAGTGGCATGTGGTGTGGGAGATCAAACTGTGGTCCCTGTTCTTGTCTAAGCAGGTCTTTAGTCCGCTGAGCTATCTCACTGGCCCCAAGGATACAGTTTATGAAATAGGGAGTAACAAATATGCATATGAATTTCTCAAGTGAGTTTCTAGAATTCAATGATAATAGTACAATATTGTGAATGTACTAAATATCATTAGTGTATAGTACACTTTTAAGTGAATAATTTTGTTACATGAATTTCATATATATTAAAATTTTTTAGACACATGTACGCTTAAACACTTGTACGTATATTAAATTTTTCAAGTATTTGGTGCTTGGCTTTCCTTTGTGATCTGCCGCTCTGTTTCCGGAGTCCCATCTCTTTCCATGCATTTGTCTGCCTTGTGGCCATTACACGTGGGATTGGAAAAGGTTCTTCCCTAAGACCCTGACATTCCGAGGCATTCCCATAATGCAACTTGACTCCAAAGGCTACGTTTAAGTTTCCTGTTTCAGTTTTGTCACCAGCATTGCAACTGTCTGGTTCCCTGTGGAAGTCTCCATCCTGTCTATCACTACACTCTCTTTATTGCACCAGCAAAGGTACTTGAAAATCCTGTGCCTGTTTACACAAAACCTAAACCATTTGGCTCATCAGATGCTGTGGATCCTTGTTATAATCTTCAACATAGCGTTCTTTTCACTAATATCTACCTGTACTTCACAGCCAAAGCTTCGTTACTTTGTGTTAACTTAAAGAAAATTGAGCTGCCACATCTGCACAGAAATATAGTAAAAAAAATGTGCCTACCACTCAGAAAAATAGTGTTATATTGTACTTTCATCAATTTGTAAAGAATTTAAGGTAGCTAAGGTTGAATCACTCCCTATAAATTTTTCCTATTCTTTTTCTCTGTACATTAAGAGCATATATAAATGTTTCATATACATAAATATTATCTATGTTTTCTTATATTCAGACCATAAATTTAATATTATAAAAATAAGGGGTTGGAAATTAAAATTACAAATGGCTAAAATTGGATCATGATTGTGCAATTTGATTTTTACTAGCAAATGTGTTTTTGAATTATCAATATGCTACAAATTCACTGTCTTTACTGTATCATCTTCCAAAATTAATGTCACAAATATTTCTGTTTCATCTTATTAGTATTTTAGGTCATTCCATATTGTCATTATAAGCAATAATAAAAGGACTAGCCTTACCCATATGAACACAGGTTTACACAAATAAGTATTGTCTAGATATATAATTGAAAGATGACGGAACAAAGCACAAACACAGCTTTACAGATTCTAGAAAGTCCTGCCCACAGTAATTTGCATACACATTTGTCTGTTTCTGACCTCATTTTAGGTTGCACTATGGCCTTGTCATTCCTACCAGTCTGTGAGCCTCATGTATATATATCACTCAGAGTGTCCTCCTGTTTTCAGCCTCTCAAGCACCGGCATTACAGGTGAGCACCACCATGCCCAGTCTCATTTGCCATTTCAGCTTTCCCTGGAGGCAGGGCCAGCACGGCACACAGGGGATCAAACCCGGTCCCTGAGCCTGCCTAAGCAGGCGCTTTAGTTCGCTGAGCTATCTGGCCAGCCCCATCTTTATATTTTTAAAGCTTTGTAATTTTGAGTGTATATTGAACAAACACTTATGCTTTAGAAATGTATTTTAAGTCCAAAATAAACTGTTCTCTTGCATGAGTTATATTTCATTATACATTGCAATGTTCATATTTAATAATCATCTGCATTAGTGATACAAGCTTTTTAAAAAACTTTTCTGTTTCTGTCTTGTTTATGTTTTGCTGTCATATTAATTCAGAATGACTTGGGTGATGTGGCTTCTTTAAGACTTCTCTGAGTTAAAAGAAGTAACCTAAATTGCTGCGTATCCATTCTTAAATCCAGGCGATCCTCAAAAATCATTTAGCTGCTGGTGCTCCTGGGATCTGTGAAATTCATTATTTTGGTTCCACTTTTTTAGAGAACTATATTTACTACAGGGCCTACAGGGTCTCATTACACAGATCAGACTTGTAGTGATCCTCTTGTTTTTCAGCCTCCTAAGAATTGGGATTACAGGCATGTGGCACCACGCCCAGTCTCAGTAGCTCTCTCAGTGGGCCCTAAGGATGGGTCTGTCACAGCAGGCCCCTGCTTCTGCATAAGCAGGTGCTTAATCCACTGAGCTATCTGGCTGGGCTCCACTTTGAATTCTGTTGTTCAGTTACCACCTTAACTATCCCAGGTGTTTCCAGTCCTACAAAATATATAGGTTACATAATTTAATGTGTTAAAGATTAATGCTCTCATTTTTTTACCTTTATTTGTTTGCCTTTTCCTAAATTGCATTTTCCTAAGCTACTATTTTCCCAATTCCAGTTTTAAACATGGGATCAACCCTCAAACATTTATTAGCAGCATCTATTCATATCCTCGGTGGGAATTAGAGTTTATACTTTGAGATTTTGATGTTATTTTCTAAATTTGCCATTTGAAGCATAATGATTCCTTTCTTTCTAATGGTTAGATTTTTTTTTTTTTTTTTGTATTTTAGGGAAGGTTCTATAGGGTGTTCAGAGTCTCCCTACTAGATCAGACTTGTAGTGATCCGCCTGTTTACAGCCTACCAAAATGTAGGATTATAGGCGCGTGCCACCAGGCCCAGTCTCAATTTCCATCTCAGCATGCCCTGGGGGCAGGACCGGCATGGCAGGCCCAGGGATTGAACCCCTGGGTCCTGTACCTGCTTGCAGGCACGTTAGTCCACTGAGCTATTTGACCACTCCTTCATGGTTAAATCTTTATGCCGTATGTATTGTGAATACATCCATGTACTGACAAATAGTATACTTTATCCTGGCAAAGCAAGATATGATTATAACATCAAGCAATCTAGCATCTCATGTTCAGTCTCCAAGCATACCTTGCTATATACCACTTCTGTGACGTTCAGTGAACGTCTAGCTATGATCTCTGTATCATTTCGTTAACCACTGACTACCTTATATTTCAACCCACTTTCCAGGCTCTCTTCATACACAGCTTCCCTCATTTATAGTTCTGCTCTACCCTGGTCATGAACACTCCTCAGTGAATAGGACATGTTTGTATATGCCCTTCTAGTATTCTACAGTGACTTCTTTGCAGTTTTGTATATGACTTAGCCTTAAATGTGCACATCCAATACCTCATCTTAAATAAGCCATAATTGATTTAATTATATAGTGTTTTTCCTGTGGTACCTCAATCATTTCTAATTTATGGACTTTGATATATTTCATTATAATCTTTGTGTATGTGTTTTTCTCCTTAGGTTATTTTCTTCTTCTTTTTTTTTT
>NW_004524738.1:4705355-4711702 GCF_000260255.1 Octodon degus
ATATATATATATATGAAAAAATAATGATTTGATACAATGTTATCCAGAATATGCATCTGTTTTTTTTTATCAAGTTGAATATTTCTTTCCCTCCATAGCCATCTTTTTATCACTTTCTTAATCAGGCTTTCCACTTGGAGCTCACTTCATTTGCTTTTCAAGTTTATTTCCTATCTAATAGATTCAAGGTTATTTTTGCATGTTCGTTTTTAATCTCCCGGCTCAGCATTACAAGTCAACCATAGCTGATAGCCTGGTCTAATTTATTGTCTTGGATTCACTCCAAAACTGGGTAATGATTAGCGCTCCAGCCAGTGAAAGGCAGTATCTCTTACACTGAACTTTTGAGAAACTGTCACTTAAAGAAGAGCAGTGTGCACACTCCAATTGTCAGGGAGAAAACTGCAGATTGTTCCTGAGACTTTTGTGTTCTATTTGAGAGACAATGGTCAACAATAATGGACACATCCTGTGTTGTTGTATTTGCATATGAGATGTTTTGATATTTTTGGTACTCCCTGATCAAAGAAATGCTCAATGTTTTATCAACTCATCTAGATTCACAGAATTTACTCCCAAGGCCCACTTATTTTCTTCTGCTGATTTTTGATAAGGAGAAGTGAATACTTTACCAAATGTAAGAAATGCTGGCACATTTTCAAATATTTCTCCATGATATGGCCTAGAGAAAATGCATTTTGCTTATTATGTAGAAATAGCTTTTTGATGTTATTAAAGACTATTATAATGTTAATGTTTTATATTAAAAATTTAATGTTTTAAATTACAATTGTAATTTCAATGTTATTTAACATTCTTATATTTCAATATAATTTTTAAGCACTAGATAGACACCCTCACATTGGCAATATTCCATCAGGTACTGAGGGCTTCTTGGTGGGAAAGTTGTAAGAGACCACTGCTCTTCTGTTATTGAATGCCTGTTCATGAAAAAGAAATGGAAAGAAATATAAAGATGAATAGCAACAGCAAAATGGTTTGAGTGTGTGTTTTGTTAAAGGCTCTGTGACAGAAAATTTCCATACAAGACCATTTGCCTTCCTCATCTTGATTTAAATTAGTTATAGCAATTCATAGTTTAATTATGAGACAGTGAAATCTTATAGTGTGTCAATATTCCTTCCACAAAGATTTCAGGCTCTGAGGCAACCAGGAGCTGTAGGATCCTAAAAGCTGCTCTCATTATAGTATCAATGTCCTTTGCCAAGTTTGTCTGTCATTTTCAGAATTTTAAGAGTATAGAAAAGATGGTCCAACATGCATGAGCATTGTCAACATTATTGTTTTCGTCTTACAAAAATTTCAGCATTGTCAATCGACAGGTTCACTACTTCTATTGAAGAGCTAGTGAAAAGCATGACCACTCGTGATAAGGGCCCTAGTACCAAAGTTAGCAAGAGAGAGAACACTAATCTTCTAGGACATTTAGGGCTCCATGAAAAAGAATCTAAAATTTAATGATAGTCGTCATTCAGATAAGATTTTCCTGTGTCCTGCAGAACGCTATACTTTTTATCTAACACTTCTATTCATGACTAGAGCCCTGAGCATTCAGATTCAAATACAAATACTTTTGGCCCGCTCAACTGCCACGCTTCTGCGCATCCATCTTTGCAGCCCCAAAATCCTGTAATGAAAACTATCAATTTCTTTGCTGTTGCTATTGATCTTTATTTTTCTTTCCATTTCTTCGTGGAGAAAAGCTCCGCGATAGCTGAGACCTCTTGAAGCCAAATCTGGCTCAAATAATTTTTTTCTAGGTTCCATGTTCAAATATTTGAATGTTTAAGTGACAATGAGATGAACAGACAAATCAGCTTTCGACATATGTTCTGTGCTCCCCGCTGCAGAATCCAACCGAGTGATCGGCATCTCCCTTGCCACTGTCTTACATATGTTTCCATTATTCAAAATCCCAGGCTGCATATAACCTATTACTCATGCCCCAGTTGATTTCTTGAAAAATAGAACTGTATAACATTTGGATGCCTTAATTAGCTGCTCCTGAGTAATGGTAGAATGGTTTTAATGTTTAAAATAGGAAGCTGAAAAGGAAAGAAAACACCTATACCAAAATGGACAGACTGGGGAATTTGTGGCACATTTGTTCTTTATCTATATTGAAATGAAAGAAAGTTAAAAAAAAATTTAAATCAGTAAAGCTAAATCTATAAACCAGCCAGCATGAGTTAACTGTTTCACTCTGGAATTAGCAGTCTGCATTTATAATGACTGTATATGTGAATTGATTCTTGACTATAGATTCAATGAGTCATTAATTTCAGTTCTTTCTTTTGTGTACTAATCTGTCACAGCTTAAAGGTTTCTGAAATCAAATGTTAAAAGCAGTTTTAATGAATGTAGTGAAAGGATTAAGTTCTGAGGACTCTGATATTAAATTAAGTTCTATATGAGTAACATTTTCCATGTCTAAAAATGTTTGGACAGAAAATAACAAGATACAAAAATCATACAACAATTGATCTCCAAATGGACAATATATAGTGAATACAGGTCTGTTCATATGTGCCTTTGGTTTTTGGTCTTAATATCCTTTCCAAGTAATCAAACAGCAGATTAATCACATTAGGAAAGTTATGTAGAGAAAATAGTTTAAAAAAATTCTTACAGGTTTTCATTTGTTTTGTTTTATAGTGCTGGGGTTGGAAACCAGGACCGTGCATCTGCAAGGCAAGTGCTCTCTCACGTAGCTACATCTCCTTCTCTCAGGGCATTGATTGGATAGCTTTCAAATGTTTTCTAATTCTAAAGTTGAATGGTTTGTCAGGTGCTGGGGTTTTTGTTTGTTTGTTCACAAGTCAAACCACAAAACTATCATCTGCAGAATCATGTTTAAAGTAAGGTCGGATGAACAGTCCATTGGACCTTAAAATATATCTGCTATCTAAACTAAATAGGCTTAATCTAGCCACTCATAGTTGTAATTGTTACTTAGAAGAAGAGCATCTTATGAAGCTAAAAGATGCTGATATATGTGTGCTTTGCTTTCAAATATGGTGTACTTCATTTTCAATAGTAGAGTATAGGTCTCTTAAGTGCTCTCAGGCTCAGTATTAAAAATATTTCTATTTCTGATTTTTTTTTTGAGACAGTGTCTCACTACTGTGGTTCAGGTAACCCTTAAATTCACCGAGTAGCCCAGGGTGGCCTCAAACTCATGGGAATCCTTCTATCTCAGACTCCTGAGTACTGAGATTTCAAACTTAAGTCATCACGCCTGACACAAACTGAAGACAGGATAAAAATCTGAGGATATAGTTAAACAATTTCTGTGATATATTTGGACCATGTTTTGAATTTCAGTTCAAAATATTCAGATGAACTCATTGCATGTACTAGTGTCAGCATAGAATCAAATTTTGCAGAGTGAAGAAAAGATTAAATGACCCCTTCTCCCTTTATTCACTTAGGTAATTTCTTTGGGGTTTGAAAGCAGAGATTTATAGCATTCTTTCACTCATTTTTGTTTCTTTAGCCTAAGCAGTTGAAAAAAGGCAATGAACATGTGTATAGATCAGACATGTGGTAGAGCAACAACAAAGAGGATGGAGAAGGCCAAACATGGGAGAGAAGAGTGACCAAAAGAGACCAAAAGATAAAGTGGATAAAACAGTGATGGCCAGCTAGATAGATGGTAGACAGATGATAGGTGGACAGATGATAGAAAGACAGACAGACAGATGATAGACTAAAGCTTGTACTTATATAAAGATGACATATCAAGAAAAGAAGTAATAAATTATTTGAATGCTGCTGAATAATTTAGAAGATAAAAACTGAAAAAATGGTTATTAGATTATTAGATTTGACAATGTGATAAAATTTGGCATTGGTAAACTTGATAACACCCTGAGCCTTGCTAAGAGAAAGAGCTGCAATGGAGTTGAAAAAGTAACAAATGAAGATAGAGAGTCTTGATGATTCCTTTCTATAATTTTGCTGTTAAGCAGAATAAGTTAATTTGAGATGATCAATTGCAATCTAAGGAGATAATGTCCACTATATTCGAAACTTCCTGAGAGCAGAGACCTTATAAATGCTGTGCTTTGTCACTTGAACCTGTGAGATTTATAGGGTAGGATTCATGGCAGTTTGGCAAAAAGATTTGTTGAGTGAAAGAAAACCTTGCTTTGTTATATTTTTGACCTAGTCATGTCACACCTCTGGTGTCCTCTCAGGCATGGACTCCTCTACTTGACACTCTATTCAAGGGCTTAAGCACATTTTTGCAATTGAAATTTATTTCTTTGCTTTAGAAACAAGTTTAAAAAGCAGGAAAGAGAATGGAGAAACAATTAAAAACTAAATCTTCCCAGTGAACTCTTTCACTAAATCCCAATGAAACATGGAGCTTCTGGCACATTTATTCTGACATAAATCCAAACCTTTGGGAATGTCTTTTCTGTATCCTCATTATGTTATTAGAATATACAGTGATTTTAATTGTAATCAGAAGTTGGTAAACAATTTTAAGACTGAGCCTGAGGAAATTGAAAGAATAGAGCTAAGAAATGAAACAAAATTGAGAGAGCAGGGTTACACATTAATATTCATAGAGATGAAATGTTTTCTTTGCAGTTAGGGAAAAAAATTCTTTTGGCCTGAGCTCTTATTGTCCTGAATTTGAATAAAAGGGAAATCTGCATTCCAAATGAAAGATCATCAGTATTTCAATATGCTGCTAATAAAAACTGAACAAAACTAACGGGTTCTTCTAAATCTGTTGTGTAATATTTCCATATGGAATAAAGACAACAGCACTTTATTCAGAATAGTCCTGTAAAAGGATTTGAGTGCCAAAACTCCTCCACTAAAGAGCCCTGAATGTGACTTATGTTTATAAACGTGGATTGTGTTTAGCAAATTTATGTCTCCACTACTGCAATTCAGGTAGCATTATCAGTTTGTGGCTTCATATTTAGGGAATACAGGATGTTGTAGGACCATATACTCAGGATTTTATCTGAATTGATTGTCACACTTAACATTTGAATAGAGAATTCAGAGAGGAAAATTTAAAATGATAATAATAAAAAGGAATAACAACAACAAGTAGAAGGAGAAATGGATGTCCTTACTAAAGCAGGAGAGTGAGGTCTGGGGAACAAATTTGAATTCTGTTGATTTTAGAAATGCAACTGAGGGTTTGTGCACCATGCAAAGTTTCTATACTAAAGTAATTGGACTGCCAATTATTTTTCTTCTTGAGTTAAAAAAATGGATAATGCAAAAACTTTATTCTATCTTATATACACATTCATTTCAATCAAAATTTAGTTGTCTCAGCTGACTTCATGTAAGTTTGAAATATATATTTAATTAAATTAATTGATTAATTAATTTATTTATTCAGAACCAGAGATTGAACTCAGGCCCTTGCACTTGCCAGGGAAGTGCTTATTTTACTGAGCCATCTCCCCGTCCCCTTGAAATATATATATATTTTTAAAAATCCTCTCTAAAGAAATGCTCACACTACAGAATATACTATATAATGAGTTCACAGTGGGCTCTTATTTTTTTTTTTAAGAACAAAATACAGTTTACACTTCCTTCATGCAATTTTTTTGTTCAGCCAAGCACAAAATGAATGCATCTGGAAAAAAATATATGCTTGAGTTTAACTTTTTTTTTTTTTCGGAACTGGGGATTGAACTCAGGCTTTTGCACTTTCCAGGCAAACGCTTATTCTACTGAGCCATCTCCCCAGCCCACTTGTGTTTAACATGTATAGGTGATTTTCTTATGCCTCGCTAAACAATGTACTATGACCACTGCTTGCATAGCAGTTATATTACAGAAGGTATTAGAAGCAATCTATAAATGACTTAAAGCATATTGTGGGAAATATACATTTTATGTTCAAATACTGTGTCATTCTACATGAGAGATTTGAGTATATCTACACTTTGGTGACCACAGGGACGTGGAAGTGGTCTTCTGCAGACACAAAGAAATGGTTGTGCAGTACATGTATTATTCAGTATCTGTTACTGAGATACGGCATCCAACTTTCACAACTGAAAGGACAGGTACGAGTTGCTCCTGATTTGGGGGTGATTCAGTCCATTGCTAGCTGAGGTGAATGGTGTGGTGGAGGAAACTGCCCCTGATAGCAGGCAAGAGGTAGAGCAAGGAGTGGTGTCAGCAGGTCATGGGCCAAGACTGTGCGTGGACCCTGGTTCATGCCTCCAGTAACCCACAAAGGAATACCCAGGACCATCTGCAACTAAAGTACTAATCAGCTATTAATCCAAAGAACTTGACTGGCTCCAATTCAGTCCTTGTGAACTACAAATCCAAAC
>NW_004524738.1:4713177-4716772 GCF_000260255.1 Octodon degus
CAGAAGAATGCATGCCCCAGCTTGAATTTTGGTCTGTGTGGAATTTCCTCCATCAGATTAATTAGTCCACTCCACTTAATTTTAGTCTATTACAAATACTTGAGTCATGAGTAAAATGTGAGCATATGTTCTCACAATGTATAATATATATAGCTCCTACTCCAACTACCAGTAGAGTTCTTTTTCTCAACTGGAACTTCTTGAGCCTGACTTTTAATTTCTCTATTGTCATCAGTGTGCTGGTCTTCTGACCTCTGGCCAAAAATCATCATTTACAGTATTTTAAGGTTTCTGTAACCTACATTTATAAGCCTTTCCAAATTCCTCCACAAAACCAGTTTCCAAAGTTTCTAAACTACATGGTTGGGCTGGCCAAATAGTTCAATGGATTAAAGCACCTGCAAGCAGGCGCAGGCCCCGGGAGTTTGATCCTCTGGCTTGCCATGCCGGCCTGTCCCTGGGCTGTGCTGAGACAGCAATGGAGACTGGGCATGGTGGCTTACGCCTGTAATCCCAGTACTTGGGAGGCTGTAAGTAGGAGGATCACTATGAGTCTGATCTACACAATGAGACACTGTACTATACACCCTGTCCTGAATATAATAAATAAATAAAGTACATGGTTAGATATAGCCACAGCTATAACAATAGCTCTGCTACCCCAATTTTTCTGCATTAGTTAGCTTTCTTGTTACTAATGCATCATATCGAGCCCTCTGAATTTAATAGAGCAGGTTTAATTTGTCATATGATTTCAGTGCTGGCCAAGGGAGAAACACCATCATGGAAATGTAAGGCAATGATAAACTGCTCACTTCAAAGGAACTAGGAAACAAAGCAGGCCAACAGTACCACACAAGGACATTAGGCTATGTATAGCACAAAAGGCTGTGCCATCATGCACATCTGGAACCTTGCTCCACTTCCAGGTCCTTCTTCAATTAAATTGACGTATCAGGGTTAATGGTCATAACACATATTTTATTGTAAATTCCTGTATGTGAGAGGTACTCATAGCAGTGTAATTGAACCTCAATTTACAAATAAGAAAGCTATGCCCAGAAAATTAAATTGACTGCATGGATCTATAGGAATTCTGAGGATATAGAAACCCGTGCAATGTTATGCAGGAGAAGCATTCTAACTGCACTCGGGTACACTGCACTATGTGCAGTGCTGCCTTTGTGACTGACTGAAGTATAAGAAAAAAAGCCAGGTTTCCCCTTTCACACCAGGACACTTACAGTCAAGCTATTTAAATATAAAAATGCCATTTTGGATGAAGTCCTATCACTTTGAAAATAGACTTCCTTTCACTATATTCTATACCTTTCTAAAACTAACTTCTTGCTAATTAAAGTAAATCCTTCCAATTGTCATTATACATGTTCTTTGTACAACTCACCTGTCTAAGCGTTTGGTCAGATAGACAAATTATCTGAGCCATTTGCTCTTCTCTTTTGCAAGCTGCTAAAGTAATTGTCATTTGGAATGTCCTCCACTTATTTTATCCTTAGTCCATAAGCATAAATAAAGACTGTTTAAATGAGAAGAAACAGAAGCTACAACAAATAAGTCAGCCAACATCATGTGCTTTGGCAGGGTATAAAGCCAGACAAAGGTCCGAGAAATCTTTGCTGAGAACAAGGCAGGACTGCAGCCCGGAAGTTAGCATTTGAGGAGTGTGAGAAAATTTGGATCTGGGATATCCCACAAATGCACCACTGGCCCAAAGATACGGAGCTTTGGAGAAATGGTGGAAATTCTAGGATTTGGTTCCTAGTTGGAGATAGTAACTAGGGGGCTGCTGTTGAAGTGTTTTTGTGCCCATGCCCTTGGGCACCTACCTGCCCTGTTCTGCTTTACTGTCTCCATGAGGTGAACAGGTTTGCCCTGCAGGTATATGGAAAGGAGCAATGAACGCTTAATTTTTTTTTTGAGGCGGGGGTCGCTTTGTTTTTCTCTTTCTCTCCTCTTAATTTCTTATTACTTTTTTTTTCCTTTTTCTTTTTTCAATTTTGCATGCAGTTGAAGACTACACTAGGCAACATAACAGATGCTATTGAATTCATATTACTTTGCTTAGTGAAACTATATCTTTTCTAAGACTTTTTAAGATGTATCTAGTACAGGGTCTACAGGGTCTCACTACACAGATTGGACTTGTAGTGATTCTCCCATTTTCAGCCTCCCAAGTGCTGGGATTACAGGCACACACCTCCACACCCAGTCTCAATTGCCATCTGAGTGCACCCCAGGGGAAGGGCCAGCATGGCATGCTGGGGATCAAACCCCAGTCCCTGCGTCTGCCTAAGCAAGTGCTTTAATCTGCCGAGATACCTGTCTGGCCCATTTCTAATAGTTTTGTTACTATTTTGATTTCTCCTTTTAAAAAATACTCTCTGTCTGGTGACTGCTATTTCAGTTCCCAAGTATTGAGGCTAGATGACCAGGCTCTGAAACCCCTGAAGTTTAGAACCCAAATAAATCTCTTTCAATTCACTTTCTCATGCATTTCTCAAACAAAAGATGACTAGCACAATTCCATTTCTATATGCATAACTTGGAATTGATTACATAATAAGCACTAAAGAGATGTTGAGATCTCTGCAGGCTGGTCTTATCTGCATTTATAGGATTCATTGACTGGGGAGATAGCTAGGCAGTCTAAATATCTGCTAGGCAAGCACCAGCACCCCGTTACCACCTGGGGTGTACTGTGCTAGCCACTAAAACACATGCCTGTAATCCTAGCACTGAGGAGGCTGAGACAGGAGGATCCTACAAGTCTGAGCTGCATAGTGAGACCCTGTACAAAACAAGTAAATAAATAAGTAAATGATTAAAAATTTATCAAACAGTGACATCCTAAAAGCACAGTAGACCCCATATAGTTAAACTAGCCCCTCATTATATAAAACACTAAAAGCCACAGACATGAAACATTTTATCAAGAGTCAGAATAAATTTGCTATGTTTTTATGGATTCCTACCTTAATGTAGAACATGCTACATTGCCCTTGCTAAAGTATAACTTTTGAAAAATTAAAAATTGGCCTTCATATATAAAGATAAACTGGAGTATTTTACTATTCACTATATGTGGGAAAAAATGTTTTGATGCAAGAGCACTTAGAGTTGTGGCACTTCATAAATGAGAATATATATGTATATATATATTCCTCCCAGAGGAAGGACATCATAATATTTAGGTTAACATTGTTAAATAATTTGCATCTCTAAAGACAAATATTATAAGATAACAGACAATAATAAATCTGGAAGATTTAAATAGAAAGTAAACAATGTCTTCTTAGGCCCGTTACATAATACTTACGATCTAGAAGAAACACTTATGATTCTTTTGTCTTTTAGAAACTTTTTCCTTAACATTTTGTAACCAGATACTACCCTAGGAAGTTTACTTGCATGTTATTTTATTTGCAATAATCATTGTACCTTTCTAAATTTTTCTGCAGAAATTCATGATCTATGAAATTAAAGTTGTTTTGTTGTTGTAATGGTTTCAGGATTCTGCTTTCTGATTTATATTATGTCTCTTCATATTGGGAAATGTTTTCCTCTCCAGCCATCA
>NW_004524738.1:4717627-4747806 GCF_000260255.1 Octodon degus
TTACATAAAATATATCTTTAAACATTTTACAATTAATATTTTCTATCATGAAACTCTATCTGTGAAGATTTTAATTTAAGAAAAGTACAATGAAACATTTCTACAAGGGTAAACGTCGTACATATGTCTACATTTACTAAAGTAAAGAACAGTGGGCTTCGATTCTGTAGAACAAGAATTCTGCTGGACATTGCAACTGCCCACGCTTCCTTTCCTCTTCCATAGAGTGAGGACGAGTGTCCACGCTGGTGTTCATCAGAAAGTACATCACTCAGCACCGAGTAGCAGTGGTCCGGCCTTTGTGGACTGGATGAAGCTGTATGAACACAAGTGCTTTTTGTTGTTGTTGTTATTTTGGGTTTTTGTTTGTTTGTTTGTTTGTTTTTTTGGTGGAACCGGGGATTGAACTCAGGCCCTTGAGCTTGCCCGGGAAGCGCTTATTCCACTGAGCCATCTCCCCGGCCCCCACCACTGTTAAATATTATAAAGCTCATCCTTGAGAATTCCTGCCATCTGTGTGAAAATAGAATACCTCTTTAAAATGGTTTTGGTGTGCAGATAAGAACAATAATAATGCCAAATGCATGTGCTAAGTAATCAATCTGTTTTAAATACTACAGATTTCAAAACTGATCAGATAAAATATAGCTCTTGAAAAATCTGAGCCAGAGACTGAATGAGAATGAAGGCCTTTGGTTTTCATATGTATTATTTCATCAAGATTTGAAGAAAAGTATTAAATATAGATCTTGAATATTTTATTAAGTTCAGAGTATAATTGCATGTGATATGTGCACATCTAAAATAACATCCAGTTTCAAAGTAACATAACAAAGTTCTTTTTTGCCTTAAAATATCATATTTGATGAGAATACTTCCATTTGAACAAAATATTTTTTTTTTCTCTTTGTATTTTAGGGAAGGGTCTACAGGGTGTTCAGGGTCTCACTACTAGATCGGACTCATAGTCATCCTCCTGTTTACACCCTCCCAAGAGCTGGGATTACAGGCAAACGCCACCATGCCTAGTCTCAATTGCTGTCTCAGCATGCCCCAAGGGCGGGGCTGCAAGGCAAGCCCGGGGATCCAACCCTGGCCTCTGGCCTGCCTGCAGGTGCTTTAATCCGCTGAGCTATTTGGCTGGCCCTTGAACAAAATAATTCCTGTGCCAATTCATTGAATGTCTATTTTGGAGAAAAACTAACTTGGCTCTATTAAAGAGAAACCATGGAGGTTTGGAAATTGTGGCTCTCCACATGTATTTGCAAAGTTTCTGATCATTCTAGCCTAGAAAGCATGACAGAGCACCAAGTGTTTGCACTATAGTGCTGGAGAGTATGCTATGTAACCATGGTCATAATTCATCTAAATCTCACCAGCCAGGTGAGTTTAGGAAACCAGTTATACTAACTAAAGGGGCAGCAATCCAAGAGATGGCAAGACTGCTGCACAGCAGTTCTTTGAGTTGTTTGAGCAGTAAATACTTATTAGTGTCAGTAACCACTGACCATCAAAGCTGTGTGCTAACCTTGATTCTAAAACTAGTCCTAGAGTCAATACACCAAGAATTTAAACTTAAAATTTTAAAACAAGAATTTGAACTGAATACATAGAACAGTACAAAAACTTAATCCAGCTTAAACTTGATTACTGAATTTGAGTTTATCCAACTTAAACTGGACTTTTTTTTTCTAAATGAGAAATTGTAAGTGTAAATGTAATAGGCAAGATGAGTTGTTCCAAAGGAACATTTAAGACTGACTTTTCTGGCTTTCTAATTCATTTAACCTTCAGGAGTGAATAAGTCGGAGCCAGGGAGATGGCTCAGTAGAATAAGTGCTTCCCTGGAAAGTGCAAGGGCCTGAGTTCACCCCCCAGTTTCGCAAAAAAAAAAAAAAAAAGTGAATAAGTCACTGGAATCACTTAAGTAGCTATGACAGTGAATAAGAAAAAATATTTAATGCAATATTTAATGCAAATATTTAATGCAAAAATATTTAATGCAGAACACCTGTCTCTGACAAAACAAAACAAAAAAGGGGGGTATGTTGGGAGCACGGAAGCTAGGAAATCAGTCAAATATGTGTAGGTGGGACTAGACCTCAGTACCAAAAACAAACAAGCTGCCTCAGTTCTGAAATAAACATCCTGCCCAGTTAAGGTCAGCTATTAGTCACTAGGTAACCTTGTATCATGTGTTTCTAACTCAGCAAAAGTTTAAATAAAAGACCATTTAGTTGTGAAAAAAAGAAAGAAAAAAAATATATGTATACACAAGACAGGGTAGATATACAGCTACTTTCTCTTAGTTCCTTGAGAACAAAGGTTTTTGCTAATATTGTTTAGAGAGGATATCATGTCTGCATCTTGTCCTCTGAATAATTACTATGAAGACAACAATATGCAATGTATTAATTTTTGTAACTGCCCCACTAACTTGTTTTGAAACTCTTTCATTGCTATTTTATCTATTTTCTCATTAAAATGAAGAAAAAAATAAAAAAGAAGTAGTTAAGAGAATAATCTAGAAACTAGCTTGCTCCATCAGTGCAAGTATTAGTGATTCTATCCACGTTTTTCTTCATATTTTTTAATTCTACACATTTGATAATACAGAAGTTCCAACTCTTGTGCATGGATGGCAGAGATACACCACTAAATATGGTACTGTGCTGACTGGGAGGAGATCACTTCCTATTGTAAGAAATAAACACAGACATCAATAAAAACAATGAGAACAATTGCTGTTACTTTTACAAAGGTACACACCAGATGCTAAGGCCACACAGAGGACTATAGGACAGGATAGCAAAGAAATGGCATCTGACGTAATAGAAAGGCTGTCGTATATCAACAAATAGATGAAGCAAGAAGTACAGTAGGGCTGGAAAAATCACTTCCCACATAGCATGCAAGATGAGCAGGTGGGTAATAATAGCGGCAGCTGATGTTTCTGGGAAGAGCAACTGATTTAATCACTTGCTCATTCAATAAATATTGTTGACCATCAGTTGCCAGGAAGTCTTTTAGATGATGGACTCTCAAGATTATAAAATTAGGTTTGCGTTTCTTAAAAAAATTTACTATCTATACCTTTTATAAGATTATCTCTATTTGTAGCATTTCCCAGATGCTTTGGTATTTCTGCCAGCTTTCACTAACAACACAGCACTGGAAACATATATCAGCTCGCAAGCTCTAGGAGGGTTGAACTTAGATTTGAAACTCTTTAAATGAAAACTAAAGATGTATGAAAATAATCACTCATTTCAAACTGTTCTTTGAGAGAGTGAAGAAAATGTAGTTTATGGCATAAACAGCAACATCTATAAGCTCCGTCACTGTATTAGTTGACTATTGCTGCTGTACAAATTAACCAACCTGATAACACAAAGCGATGGTATTTAATCATTTTATAACTCTAGGTCTAAAATTCAATGTCAGTCTCACTGTGATTCAGTAAAGATAGAATCAGAGCTGTGTTCTCTCTGAAGGATCTAAAAGAAAATTTTTGCCTTATTTAATATTACTGTACTTGATTTAGGGATTCATTGTCTCCTCCTTGCAGCTCCTCAATCTCCCATTTCCATAATAGTATCTCAGATTATTACTCTGGTCTTTTGGCTTATGTTAGATTCATGCTATTTGCCCAGGATATTTTTCCACCTCATGATTCTTATTCACATTGACACATTTTCTTTTATTATGGCAGCTAATAAATGCACAGATTCTGGAAGTTTGGACAAGAATACTTACAATTGTCATTACGAAGCCCAGAATAGTCTATCATGTACCCCACAGAGATTCACAGCTATCTCATACGTGAAATAATTTTATCACATTCCAAAGATCTCAGTCAAGATAGCACCAACTTCAAATCTAAAAGTTTCATCTTGATACCATCAACGAAATATACATAATTCTCATTGTCTAA
The DNA here is from genome assembly GCF_000260255.1 of Octodon degus. Classification (NCBI taxonomy): domain Eukaryota; kingdom Metazoa; phylum Chordata; class Mammalia; order Rodentia; family Octodontidae; genus Octodon; species Octodon degus. The sequence continues at coordinate 4,721,562 of NW_004524738.1, forward strand.
ATAAATCAGGTATAGACGAGACTCTGGCTATAAATTATCCTGGGGCAAAAGTTCTCTTCATCTATTAACCTGTGAAATTGAAAAATAAGTTATCATACCCACAATGCAGTGTTGTAACTAGCATAAGATATCAGACATACATTCTCATTTAAAATGAGAAATTCGAAGGGAAAACAAGTTGGCCATCTAGCAAAAACTTCAAAATCCAACTGAACAAATGCCTTAAGACATGAAATCTGGAAAAATCTTCTACGACAAGGACCTCTGCTTTCTGCGCAAGGTGGTGTTTGTCAGGAAGTCATGAAGAATAGTGTACACATGTCACAATGTTGTGAAGACATCATGAATTCTTTGTGTGTCTAATAAAGTATCATTCCACCAGGTAAAAGGTTTCTCCATAGATCTTTTCTAAATATAATGAAGGCATTATGTTTTCTGGTCTTTTTTTCCAGTTTCTAGAGATTGATTTTATTTCTTGATTTCTGATCTTTTCCTGTCCATTTTCAAAATCAACAATGAACCGTTGATTCTTCCCTAAATCACATAACTTTTACAATGACTGTATCATCATTTTCTTCCTTTGATTTTTGATTTTTTTTGAATGCACTGCACATTAAAAGTCCCCTTTGATTACACTGCAACCATTCAGAAAATCAAAGTTAATATTGTATAATTGAAAATCAGCTGATCAATGTTCTTAATTCCACCTGAAAATTTAATTCTCCCTTGTTATTAGTCTAGCATAATGACAATTTCTTAGTATTAAGATATAAACATTTAAGAGGGCTTATGATTCTTTCTGCTCCATTGTTTATGAAGTTTAAAACTCTAAGCAAGTAACTGAGTCCATTTTCAATTTATATGCTTAGGGAGATCTATTTCATCAATATGCATTTGTGCACGCACAGAGTGATATTTCTCTATGTAAAAAGTAACTTTGTGGAAATTATTCAATGACACAATAACACAATACAGGATTTTCTTGACACAAACGCTATAAACTAAGCTTCATGTTTATTTTAGAAAATAAATTCTTGCTCTTGGGATTTTCATTCATTCATTGCTGCTGGGAGTAAAGACAACTCTAGTCATTACCAAGATTAAATTACTGGAGCCTAAAACATATATATATATATATATATATATATATATATAAATTCCATTCCAAGAACATAAAACAAGTAAATTCTTATTTCAATCCAGAAAGGCCATGCACAAGGATATTTCTTGCAGCCCTCTTTATGTGGTTGAAACTTAAAAGCTGGAAGCAATCTAAATTGCCTTTTGAAAAAGAATAGATAAAAGCGTGATAAATAAAATGCTTCTGTGAAAGAACTGTGGAGAAGTTAAGAACAGGATCTTTTAGATGTGCATAAAATAAAGCCAGGTTAAAGAAACCTACCAAGAGATGTACATTGCCATAAAAAACAACATAGGTAATATAAATGTATAAATATAAATACATAATCCAAACAGTATACATTTTATAAACATGTAGAAGAGCCACAACAAACAAATTCACGTGATTGTTTATTGAACAAAGTATATATAGTCATCTTTTCTTTGTTTAACTTTCCTTGTCACTTAGATAGAACACTGGATGAATTCAATGTAAAGGAGAGGTTTGTTTTTGTGTCTTTGCAAAACTGAGGGACACTGTCAACGTTAATGAAATGCATCTTAGGATTTTACAAGCCCCCTAGTGAGGGACTTAGTCAGACAATAAAGGTGGCAAGCAACTGTGGTTGAACCATAAAGGCCTTCTATGTTTTTCTAATATGCATACCAAAGCCTTACATCAGACTAATCATACTAGATCATTAGGAACGGGCCACTTTTGATAAAAATTCCTCAGATAATTTCAATCTGTAGTCTGATCCAATATCATTATTGGCTAATCTGAGAAATCTGAAGTTGAAACAGACTTTGCTATTCTCTCAAATATGTGATGTGAAATGCCGTAAAGAAGTTTAAGCATATGGAAAGCCAGACAAATCAATAAATATTCAACTTTAAAGTCGAAAAGGGAACTTTTTTCACTGCACTTGAAGAGAACTAAATCAGTATTGAGTTTACCATCTAATTCTTTACGGAGTTTCCTTTTTTAAAAAAAAATTAAAGACGTATAACCTACGCCAGCTGTTGATTTATATGTTTGCATATTTGTATTTGCATTGAGGTGTGAAATATACAACATTATGAAGTTAAAGAGTCTTCTAGATCTTCTACAGTTCCAAGTAAGAGTTAGTAGTGTGTGTGTGTATTTCTCTGTGTGTGTATACAAATGCATCTCTCTCTCTCTATTTTTTTTTCTTATATATTCATCCATATGTGTTTATGGAGTCCATAGCATTTATCTGAACTCTAAAGTATTAAAAACTTGGTTTTGACGTGCATATACGTATCAGAAGAAAAAAGAAGAAAGGGAGGGAGGCGGAGGGAGAGAGGGAAGAGGGAGGGAAGGAAGAGGGAGGGAGGGAGGAAGGCAGGGAGGAGGCAGGAGGGAGGAGGGAGGAGAGAGGGAGGGAGGCAGGGAGGACGGAGGGAGGGAGAGGGAGAGTTTTCATTAAGTTCTACAGTGTTAAAGTGGTTGGGATCCCCCAGTGGTATTCCCCATCTGTTCCTCTCAAGAAACAAAAACAAAAACAAAAAACAAACAGGAAAGAAGGAAAGGAGAGGAACTGTTATTTGACATGCTTTTAATAAGAAGAAACCCAACTATAGTTTAAATTAAATTAAGTGAAAACCACACCAAACTCATACTTCTCTTGACAAGTACAATGGCTTAAGTTGAATTTTGTTTTGTACAAAGTATCAGAGGTACAACCAAATAATTATGATTTTCCTTATTACTCACGGGGATTTTTACTCAATTAAATCATGTATATTTTATATTATTTAATTTAATTTAATTTAGTTTATTTATCTCGTGGTACTGGGGATTGAACTCTGTACCTTGTGCTTGCAAGAAAGCACTTCAGTGACTGAGCTATATTTACAGCCCCATTCGTGTATGTACTTATTCAAACCTTTCTATAGAGTTTTGCCTTTGTTCTGTCATAAATTTTACTATTTCTTGGTCCTTCTAAGTAGTCATCTGATACAAGGGTTAGGTTCTTCATTTATTCCTTAAGGATATTATAAATTAAACAAATGGTCATTTCTATTTCAATTTCAACCCCCAAGAGAAGACTTCTTTTTTTGGCCTGCTCAGCCCACCTTGGAGGTGGGGCTGGCATGGCACATGGTGCCAGGGAATTGAATTATGGTCCCCTGCACCTGCCTAACCTTGCCTAAGCAGGTGCTTTATTTTAAAAAAAATATTGAGAAACCAATAGCAACAAGACAGTTTCAAAACCAATTAGTAGGACAGTTTCAATAATTAATACATTGCATATTGTTGTCCTAGTAGTTATTCATTGTACAAGATGCAGACATGATATCCTGTCCACAAACACTATTAGAACAAATCTCTCTATTCATTGAATTAAGACGTTGCAGCTGTACATCTAGCCTATTTTGAATATACAGATACAAAATGGTCGTTCATTTGTATCCCACTTTTTTTGTTTAGTTTTGTCAGAGAAGTATATTCCATTGTCATTTAAATATTGTAGGTGTGTGAATTCAGCAAAATAATCCAATATAGTCCAGCTGTCCATAATAGTAATGAGCTATACATAGACTGACAATGTCAGAAGTTGTTGACTTGAGCCTTTTACAGCTCAGCATATTGATATGACTTTACTTTTTATACTTCATTTTTATACTTTTCAGCTGAATTGTTAAGACCAAGATAAAGCCAGACCTATATAACAAGAAATGTAACTTTTAGACCACTGTGCTATCTTGCTGTCCCACAGAGAAGACTTTTTTTTTTTTTTTTTTTTTTTTTAAAGAGCAGAGCTCTTCACTGGATAGAAGACTGAATTAAGGTCAGAACTTACACATTAGAAAGACTGGCCTTGAGAAAAATTCCAGTTTCTCAATAGTCAATTGTGAAATTCCTTAATTTTGTCTCTATGTAACCTGTATCCCCCAGCTGTGAGAGAATTTTTTCTGGGAACCACAGGTACTTATGTTCACTTATTGCAACAAAACATTCCCATAAATGATATCGCAAATATTGCAGTGCTAAGAAGAATTCCATTAAACACCAAGCTCTATAAATAGAAGAGAATGAGGAGCACAAATCTAAAGCTTCTGTTTTTGTCTTCCTGCTCTTTGTTGTTATCAGCATTTAGAAGACTTGCTTTTTGTTCTTTTTGGCTTTTTAGTATGGAAATAATAGGCACACAGCTTAAAGTTCCACGGAAAGGGTGGCAGTCCCTCAGTAGTAAGTAGTTTTTCTTTGTGCCTACAACATACAATGTTGACTTGTGGAGCTTTTTTACAACATGTCTAATCTCACATCTTACTACCAATATAAACTTCTGCAAGTGGCACCATCATTTACGGTATTGATAAGTAAAGTTCATATTTGTTTTACATGCAATCTTATTTGAAAAGAGATTCATTCAGTGATTCTCTAGGATACTTTTTCCTTCTAAGGATCGGACTGCTGTTAGGAATTAAGAAAAAGATCTTGCTAAGTACGAAATAAACATGTTTTGTTTGTTGGTAGTTAGCTCTAGAAAAGATCACCGTTTAGACAGCCTGAATAAACACAGCTGGGCTGCGGAGAAAATAATTAGTAAGGATAAATTTGACCTGAACAGACAATCATCTCATCTTTTGCCTTTCAATATTTGAAAAGTGCTTTACATCTAACACTCAGAATGCCTTTTGGGTAGTGCATTTAATTTTTTTTTTTTTTTTACAGACAGTAAAATTTTTAATTTTCTTTCGCAGCTTTCTCGATTTACAGGAAGTAGTAACTTTGCGTTGCCAAAAGATTTCTATCGTGATGTGATTTTCTTTGGCAACTACTCAAATGCCATGTGGCTTGTAGCTGCTCTCCCCAGGAGCTGCAAGGCATTCAGTTGCGTGTTTTCACAACGTCATTTCATTTACTCCTCAAAGCACAGTAACATAGATTTTCTTGTATGCTTAATAAAATCAATAGACTTTCTAAGCAGATTAAAGAAAAGTTGTGCTCGAAGCTTACCACAGCTACACATTTGTTACTATAGAGGAACCACAATTAGCACAATATTCCTAACTAAGGTTCATGGTTTTATATTGGGGTCCAAATTTCATGCCATACTTTATGTGGGTTTTATTTATTTACTTTTATTTTATTTTATTTATTTATTTATTTATTTGCAGGACCAGGGATCGAACTCAGGCCCTTGCACTTTCCAGGGAAGCGTTTATTCCACTGAGCCATCTCCCTGGCCTCCTTTATGTGGGTTTTAAAGAACATAACCTAGAACAATTTTCCTGCCCCCAAATTGCCCTGTATTTCTCCTCTTCATCCCTATACCAAATTCTTTACAGGTCTACTCTACTTTCTGTAGCTTTTTCTTGTCTAGAATTTATCATTTTACATTATGTAGCCTTTGTTTAACTTTTTTCTTTTATCCAATACTAATTTAAGATTCTTCTGGGTTTTTCTGTTTTTTTTTACCATTTTTTACAGCTAATATTCAGTTATGCAGGTGTACTACATGGCACTTATCTATTCATTCAATAAAACACATCCAAGTTACACCATCTAGTCTTTGAAAAAGTTGAGATAATTTGTTCGCATCATTGCATCCATTTATGTGAGCCTACTTTTCAAATCATTTGGGTAAATATCTAAGAATGTGATTGATGGATCTTAGGTAGGTCTGTGGTTAGCTTCGTAAGAAATGTTCACACTGTCTTCCAAAGTGGCTGTAACATATACTTTCACCAGCAATGAACGGAAGTCTCTGTGTTCCACATTGGGGTTAGAAATTTATGGTCAGAGGTTTTGGATTTCACCCATTTTAATAGGTGCACAGTGCTATTTAATTCTCATAAGGGTTAACATTTTTAACCTCTGAGGTAATTGAAATGAAGGCTGCAGAGACAATGATCCCGTTACTGAATTTTGTATCTGATACTTTTGACCTGCGTGATCTTTCACAAGGTCTTTAAAATGCTGCAACATAGTTTATTCATGTATATGTAAGGTTGATACTATTACCTACTTCACAGGGTTATTTTAAGCAGGATGAAATGATTTCTTTAACGTGTCTCAAAGTTCCTGTCATGCTATAAGTATTCACGAATGTTAGCTGTTATCACTGGCATAGTATCATTAGATTTAGAGATGAGGAAAAAGAGCTAAGTATTTTGGCCAAATTTATTGGTACAACTAGAATTTAATTTCAAGTCTGTCTCCCAAGTTTATATTCTTTCCAGTATTCTTTGAAGCTTCTGAAGTTGCAGTTGGTCCCATTTACAGCATTTTTTGACATATGTAGTCAAGTGCGAAGCAATTAAATTACGTATTGTCATGTGTTTATCCAGAGCTCATGCTGCCTAAAATGAGGAAGGTGACTGAACGTATCTTTGGGGCCACTACTACTTTTTCCCTTCTACTGTTTCCCTCATATGTTTTGAGTTTTATTTCTCATTCCTCTTCTCACTTCCCTGCTGGCTAAGCAGGAAGTTATGTTCCTCCTACACTTTCATCCAAATATTTATTAAAATATCAGCAGAGATCCCATAAATGGATGTTTATATTGGTACCTATTAAATGTTTTCATTGTAAGGTTTATAATAGAAAATAATGGCACTACTTTGCGTGTATCCATTCTAGCTAATCCATTCTAGGGTGGTTTCGGAAGTTTAAAGGTCTACATTTGCAATGCATACAGAAGATTGCCTAAGAAACTCAGTGTGATTCTCATTTCCTCTTTAATGAGTGGTCCTTTCCATCCTCTAGCAAACATCATTCACTTGAAATACAAATCTGAATAGATGAGCTAATGAAAGGCAAAGAATATGCAAGGCCAACTCAGGAGGAATATATTAAATCAATCACAGAGGACAATGTAATGGGTCTTGCTTTCTGAAAGTAAACTTATGAGTGGACTATGGGCTTGGGGACAGCTTCTCTTTTTACTGTAATGTATGGAAAACTGTTTGAATTGTAGTGGTCCAAAGGTTCACACTGAGGACTGTCCATCTTGTTCCACCAAAGTGTTGATGTCTTTTTATGTTCTCAAGTGTCTTTATTATTATTTTTTAGTGTAATTGGTTGTTGCAGGGTCTCACTATGCAGCTTGGATGTGTGGTGATTCTCCTGCTTTCAGCCTCCCCAGCTCTAAGATTACAGGTGTGCGCCACCACACCTGGAGTCTGGTCAGCTCAGCCCACCCTGGGAACAGGGCTGGGGTGGCAGGTGGTGCCTGGGATCTAACTGCGGTCCTGCTTGCCTATGCTTGCCTAAACAGGAGCTTTAGTCTGCTGAGCTATTTCACTAGCCCAGCTATCTCGTTGGCCCCCAAGTATCATTATTTTTACAAAAAAGCTAAAATTTTCAATTTATGTTATAGTAATTTATTTTCTGGTTGTTAAAAGAGCAAACATTAATTTAGAGTAAATTACATACCACTTACATTTTCATTAATGCACTTACCTAAGATCTGGAGCTTTTCTAACCAGAAAAAGATAATTTTCTGTTGCTGCTATTGATGTGCTTTGAGAAGAAATCTCAACTATGCAATGTAATCACCTGGTTTCTTACAGGTAGAGCTTTGCTAATTCAGTTTCAAATTTTATCAGTGCTTTCATCTTTATTTTAACCAACTATTTCAAAGTGAGGTATGATAATGGCTATATGCACGCTATCATAGCATGTAAAACACCTTGTACACAACCTAGAGACACAATTCCTCATGTTTGGCAATATCTTCATCCACCTGTTGTGAACACTTTCATGCAACTTCTTCAATTCATCTTCCTCATTTTTAACTGAGGCCTTTCTATTTTTCATTCTATAGTGCTTGTAACATCCGTTTTTACTTTGTCTTTAATTTTTTACTATACTTAGGATTACAAAAAGATGTAAAGTGATCATAAATCTCACAGTAAACAAATTGAATAAACAATTTCCTTTTTTTCCATAATTTTATTGGGAAGCCATTAGCAATGAGACAGTTTCAAATCCGATTAGTAGGACAATTTCCATAATTAATACGTTACATATTGTTGTCTTAGTGGTTATTCCTTGTACAAGATGCAGACATGATATACTGTTTACAAACACTAGTAGAATTGAATTAAGAGAAAGTAGCTGTATATCTATCCTAACTATTTTGAATATACAGATACAAAATGGTCTTTCATTTGTATCCCCTTTTTTTGTTTAGTTTTGTCATTTAAATATTATAGGTGTGTGAATTCAGCAAAATATTCCAAAATAGTTCAGTATTCCATACTAATAGTGGGTTTTCCATAAGACTGCAATGTCAGAAGTTGTTGACTTGAGCCTTTTACAGCTCAGTAAATTAATATGGCTTTACTGTTCATACCTCACTTTTATACTTTTCTGCTGGATGGTTAAGACCAAGATAAAGCAAGACCTATATGACAAGAAATGTAGCTTTTGTATCTGATAAGGTCAACAATTTCTATGTACACATTCTTTTTTAAATTGAAAGATATGAAGATTTATTTTATTTTATCTTATCTTATTTTATTTTTTATTTGTGGTAAGAGGGATGGAATTCTGAATCTTACACTTTCCAGGCAGGAACTTACACAACTGAGCTATAACCCTGACCCATGATATATGTTTTATTTTTAAAGATTAATGTGGCTACAGTTTTGAAATCACTTGAGAAGAGCAGGAGGGACAATGTTGGTATTGCAGAAATCCAAATGAGATGGCTATGTCTTTTTTTATTTTTATTTTTTTTTTTTTTTTTTTTTTATTTATTTGAGAGAGAGAGAGAGAGAGAGAGAGAGAGAGAGAGAGAGAGAGAGAGGGGTGTGTGTGTGTGGCCAGCTCAGCCCACCAGGGGGCGGGGCTGGCTGGCATGTGGTGCTGGGGGATTGAACCGCGGTCCCTGATGCTTTGCCAAGCTTGTTCTAAGTAGGTGCCTTAGACCACTGAGGAGATGGCTATGTCTTGAAACATGATTGTATTAGTTATTCTTCTCTCATTGTTGGGGCAAATACCTACAGCCAAAATGAGGGAAGGAAAGGTATACTTAGTTCACAGTTACTGGAGCTTTCGTAGTTGAAAACAGCCTGAATTCTGTAGCAAGACTTCGGAGCCTCATTTGCGCAGGAAAGAGGTTCAGTGCCTCCATCTTCTCCAAATATCTCCTGTCTGCCTGAGGCAGCCTCACTCACAGACACCACTACCCCATGATACAAGGTCTGGAGTAGAGGCGGGAGTGCTGCTCTGTCCAGGATGACGGGCTCCACACCTCTGAGAGACTACAGACTGGGGTGGGGGTGCGCAGAATGCGTGCTGCCAGTTTAACGGTTCGCACCTCTCTGGCCCTGCCCCTCGAGTCCAGCCTTGGTGCTCTGGCCCTGCCACTCAAGCTCCTCACTGCTCCTCGGGCCCTGTCTGCCCCATTACTTACATGAGGCTTTGGTGGGACAACTAAATACAAGACATAACAATGAGGATAGGATGAAGACTGATTAAAAGATAAAAACAAGTCCTAGAAGCACTTGGAATCTACAGGACTTGGTCCGTACTCAATATTCTACTCTACTTAGTCATAAAATTAGTTTTCTAAGGATTTTTTTTTTGTTTTGTTTTTTGTATTTTAGGGAAGGTTCTACAATATGTTCAGGGACTTACTATTAGATTGGACTCATAGTGATCCACCTGTTTACAACCTCCCAAGAAATGGGATTACAATCATAGGTCACCACACCCAGTCTCTGAGGATAGTGTTTAAACATTCAGTTAAGAGCTTTAGGTATTAAAAAGAATTGAACGTTTTGTTTTTACAGATGATGATGATTTGATTTACAACTTTCTTACTTATGAGCTTGGAGAGAATAGTTGGATAGTTTCCCAAATTTTGGCAAAGGCCATTATGTATGAGATTTTGCTTGCTCTAATATTCTTCTGTAAAATAAAGCATGCATGGAATATGTGCTGAAAATCTAAGCATTGCTGTAACTCCCAAGGAAAACAAAGTATGGTGACATTCCTCCATACACTATAAGCTACTCAAATGTTTCTTTCATCCTTTAATGTAGTTGACCTTCAGTCAGAGCTCTGAGATTGTCTTCTCAATATTATTACTTGACATAACATTAAATAGGTTGTCACAGAGCAGTGAATTTAGTTAGTACACATAATGTGCCCTCTGCCTTTGTCATTTCAAAAAAAATTCATTTTCAATGGACCCCATGATGCCAGAAAAAACAAAGACATTGTTACTCTCCCCCATTTCCTCATTTCCTCCCACTTGATTATGGATTAATGAGGCCAAGAATATTGGATTTTGGCCATAGCTGTGGTTGCCTAAGTGGCCTACTCTGTTGAAAAAAACATAAAATTAGACCAGTTTAGGTGTTCAGGAAGGAATAGAGAAAATGTACTGCTCTTTGACTAATACCTTTTTCAGTTGGCCCCTGATCATTATAACATGTGTCTAAGCATCCACTGCTGTGGTGGTGTTCTGCAGGATCTGGCTTCGATAGTGTCCTTCTCTTAGTTCCACTCTTTGAGCACTGTATAAAACTGACTTTTAAGTATTGGTATAGAGCCAAACCAAAACTTCGTAATTTTCACAAACTTGAGTCTCAGTAGCCTATGATAGTAGTGGGCTATCTGCATGACTGGCAATGTCAGAAGTTGTTGACTTGAGCCTTGTACAGCTCAGCATATTAATATGGCTTTACTTTTCATACCTTATTTTTATACTTTTCTGATAGATGATTAAGACCAAGATAAAGCAAGAACTATATAACAAAAAATGTAACTTTTGTGTCTGACAAGGTTAATCAAATCCCCTCAGGATTTACCCTGAAACCCTGTACCACAGTTTGTAGATCTTTTCTCAGTGTCAGCCATGTGGATGTGTCACGGCCATTGCTTGATCAATTTGTTTTCTTTGAAAGCCTGAGAGAACGTTTTCTCTCCATGTGACTCTTCTTATGCACACTTTACATCATTGATCATTTTCCTCTGTGGCCCCATAATCTTCCTGATCAGAAAATTTGGGACACCACCGAGTTACAGGATGTTTCAGTACAGGTTCTCAGATCTTGTTTATTTGTGTCTTTGTTTTATTTTCAGTGCTGAACAGGATGATGGAGTATGTTGTCTTCATATTTACAGATTCTGTGCCATATTTGGAAGAAATATTTAGATATGCATAAAAATAATGTGAAAATTCACACAGTATAGATAAATGTTGTAAAGAATTGAATCCAATATGAACTAGATTAACTTTATTGTGGATGTGACATTCTGAGTTGTACCTACAGGAATGTGGACACACTAAATAAGAATGGATTTGGAAATCCTCTGGGTGAAAGTCTAAACTCCCAGCACTTAAGGCATTTCATATTAAAACTTTCTTTCCTGGCATGTTTAGGTTTGCAGTTTCTAGTCTTCTTTAGCAATTTTTCCTGCTCATTTAACTGTTTCATATGACATCTGTTCTCTCATTCAAATGTGACTCTGCAGCACCACTGTTTTAAAATAGTTGACTACTTGGAGAAGGTGTAAAGTCTAACAACTTACCTAACATCCCAAGGCTATTAGAAGCCTTGACTCTAGCGAGACTTACCCTTCAAAGGTTTCCTGGTCTGCCACGACCACAGGAGCCAAGATTTCATTCCCTTTGGAAAGTTTCCTTAACATAATGCACTTAAAATTATTATGCTTTGACTGTCATAGTTCAGCTCCTCCTCCAAATGTTGTAATGAAAAGGTTTCTGTTTTACATTAAGCTTCTCTGGTTTGTTCTTCCCTATCAACTGGAATATTTAAAGGCATTTTCCCTGAAGTTGTAGGGAATGAGACCCAAAGTCTTGTAGTCTTGTACATATAAGGTAAGTAATGCACCATTGAAATATATGGCTAGGTTCCAATTGATGGATTTTATTCAATCATTTAACTGGACCTTATTTATGGTGTCATAATTATGGGGTTCTGCAAGGGGAACAGTACAATACAGAGCACATTTTATAAGATTATTTTATAAGGAATCACTCAAAGAATCATATACAAGAGTGCAGGACATTTGTCCCCACACTAAAGACCACAGAATTCAGCTAGAGCCTGTATCCTAATATTATGCATGAATCCAGCTGAAAACCTTGAGCAAATAACAATGCTTCTCACAGGTCCAACTGAAGGCCAAGTGCCCATGACAATGCAGGCTTGTTTCATGGATCTGAACTGGGAAGACCCAAAGTTCAGTGGTAGAAGCTACAGAGTCTGCTAGCACAATGAAGGATCTGTGCTCACAGGCTGAGGGATCTGAACTGGAGCCAGGAAGTGACACTCAGAGCAAGAACGAGAGATCCTCTGAAAAGTATCACAGCCATCCTCAGCAACAGTGAGGTCCTGAGCTCATCCAATGATAAGGAAAGCTGAGTTTCCATCAGGATAGCCAATGTGACAGGCTTCTCCAGGAGGCTGACGTATGCACCTTTTCCCCTTCCTGGAGCCAGGAATTGATGCCCAAAGGGAGGACCAGAGCTCCAAATAGTACCTCAGCCAGCCTCGGTAACAGCAAAGTCCAGAGCTCTTCCTCTTGATGAGAACAGCCAAGTTCATCAGAAAGTCCAACATGACAAGTTTCTCCAGAAAAATAGCCTAAGAGAACCAGCAGCTTCCAACAGCTTCTCCAAATAACTTCCCTACATTTCTCAACAGCTTCTCTAGTTCTGCCTCCTATGCTGCTGGCAGCACTACTCAGCTGGGCCTCCCCCACCTAGTACCATACTAGTTCAGTTCAACTGGGTATAACAAATTGACTGCCAGTTGGCAATCCACCACATACAGTAAACAATGTTCCATATCTTGAATTTCTTTCCATTACTCAAACTTACCTGATGTATTAAATAGCAATCAGTGTTTCTCCATCCCTCACACATGCCACATCCATGCTGAATGAGTACAGTATGAGTGCTCCATTTTACCATGGCACATCACCTATCTGAGTGGTGCACAAAAAACTGAGAGTTATTGAGCCTAGAGCTAATTTTTGCAAGTTTAGAGGCAATCAATTAGTAGTCATGGAAATTGATGACATCCTTCAACACCATTGAATGTCAGATAATTCAAACTCTTGAAAGGAGCAGACTATTGGTACTCTTACTTGAGACCCTATGCTGGTGAAATATCATGTGATATTTAGTTAATATTCAATGTATTAATGAATAAATTAAGATCAAGTAAATGATTCAATGGGTTATTATTCCAAATATGTTCAAGATAGATTAATAATAGGGAAATATACTTTTTGAAAGCTTATGAAAAGAAAGTAAGTAATTTTAAATTAGGAGAGAAAGTAATGTCTACAAAAATCCTTAGACTTTCAGATAAATCCATAATTTATAGATTTCCCGTTAGGTTAAAGGTGTAGACAGACTTATTAGGTGGTGACCCAGCAAGGACTATCTCAAACCTAATTTATATTTTTAAGAAGCTACCAAGGTAAAGCTGCAGATTTCTATATTTTCCTTTTAACTCAATATAATCTTTAAATTTTTTTAATCCCAAAGATTGACATAGGTCTGCTATCTTACTTTTCAATACACAGAATGTTTCAAGTCAATTTTCATCCTTGCTTAATCTTTGTGTCTTGGCTTTTTTCCTTCCACTTAAAGAGATCAGCACTGACCCAAAAGTTTAAGCAGTACATACTGCTGAAGTGGGGTAAAGAGGAGGCTATAGGAGGCTGGATGCTCTTGCATGAAAAGCATTCAGGAACATGGAAAAGCAAGGCCAGCTTACTACTGAGACCTGCAGTCTCACTGTCAATTTGATTCTGGCTACAGCAGTGTCTTTCCAAGATCTTGAACCTGAGAGAGGATATACTACCTTTGATTAAATTTTTAGAAGGATCTTCAAAGAAAGCACATGATGCATGTCACATTGTTCAAAGGGTGATATAAATGCTGAGCTCCCATTAGCTTTTTACTAGTACTCTTTAAAACCCTAACAGGAAGAAATATTTCAGTGGTTCACTCTCTAGTAAATGTAAATATATAAAATTTACATGCTGTGGAAGGTGCCTAGAATTGTTATGAAATAAACACAATATTTTTAAAGAGAATTCAAATAATAATAAAAAATTAGAAAGCCTACCTAATTTCACTAAACAAAATAAATATGATTTGGAAAGGTGTGTTTTTTTTTCCAAAAAGAGGGAGAACATTTATTTGACTAAATGAGGCAAAGTCTTTGCTTCAAGGGTTTGCCTTGTGGGTGACCAATGCCCTAGGAGTATGGGTTGGGGTGGCTGGAAGAGCCCCCACTAGGTAAGTGTGGACTATTTTGGCACCAGGTCCCTTGCAGTCTCTTCCTGAAGAGTTAGTTAGGTTCAGCCAGCTAGGACTATCTGCAGGACCCTGGTCTTCTTCCAGATAATTGTCTATCTTTTTTAAGTCTTCTGGGGTAAATTTCCATTTATTCTCAGCTGGTATGGATGGCAGTTTTGGGCTGGATCATTTCCAGGCAGAACCAGGAGGAAGGCACTGTTGGGAAGGTGCTGGAAGGGAACCAGTCATCAGTCCTTTTGGGAATTCTGAGCTATGACTGAGACTTCTGGAAAGCATGATGAGGTTCGGGAAGCCCTGCTTGCACATGGTGGTGGCCGCCTGGCTGGGCTGCCTCTCGTCCTGTACACTCCAACAACGTGGCCCTGCTGGTAAGAGTCTCTATGACACACATCTAGCAACAGGTAGGGGCAGTCAGGATAAGGTCTGCCTTTGATGTTGGGCTCAACATTCTTCACAAGCCCTTTGTCTAGATCCAGTTCCCCATTACCACAGATGATGCTCTGCAGAGTGGAGTGGCCAGAGTTCCCTGCTCCCACACTGTTGATGCACTGGACAGGGCTGAGTAACTGCTCACTCAGGGTCCCTTTGCCATTGGTCCCAGCAGTGAGTTCCATCTTGGGGTCCGAAGGAGCAGAATCACTGTCTTCCAGCCTTTGAATCTCTTCAGTTGTTACTTCCAGTGTTTGATCAGTTAGCAAAGCGACTTGGAGGACCAGCTGTGCAAAAGTGGTAACTTTTAGTCTTTTGAAACGGTGATCTTTTTTGTATTTATAATTTCTTTAATCTCTTCTAGCTGCCCAATATATTTTATCACACTCTTTCCAGTTTCCAGTCTTGGCATGCTGATACTTTTGGTTCGTGGTACCCTTCTGGTCAAATACTCAGGGTTCACAACATGCTTCTGGACAGACATATTTGCCCCAACTGACCATGCGCAGGATTCTAGCCTCACAGATTACCTCATGATAGTATTCGTGGTATTGCATGGTGTTACCTTCAACCTAGTAAAACACAAGACTTTTTAAAAAAGTGTACATTTCCGAGTTACACAGCCTTTGGTTTATTTTTGGACATTAACAGATTTTGAATTTCTGATCAGTTCAAAATTTTAATATTAAAATTATACTAACAAGGGCTGATAAGATAGCTCAGTGGACTAAAGCCCCTGCTTAGGTAGGCTCAGTGACCTGGGTTCGATCCCCAGTGTGCTCGGCCAGCCCCGCTCTGGGGGTGCGTGCTGAGACCAGTGATTGAGACTGGGCATGGTAGCATGCCCCTCTATTCCCAGTGCTTGGGAGGCTGTAAACAGGAGGATCACTATGAGTCCAATCTAAGTAGTGAGACTCTGTAGACCCTGTACTGAATACACACACACAAAGAGAATAGAATAAATTTATACCTATAATCTAAAGGAATAAGATGCATTTTTAATGTATTTAGTATAGGATTTACAGGGTCTTGTTACACAGATCGAACTCATAGTGATCCTTCTGTTTTCAGCCTTCTAAGCACTGGGATTACAGGCACGTGCCACCATGCCCAGTCTCAGTTGCATCTCAGCACGTGTCCTGAGAGTGGGGCCAGGACAGCACACTGGGGATCGAACCCTGGTCTCTGTGTCAAAGACACATGTTTGATGGTTTGTTTTCCATAAAAGATATCCTACATAATGGCCTATAATGGACATAATCTCTTCTTCAATATTTGTCCTCTTATTTTATCTTCAAGTACCATTATTATATTGCAAATTGTATGGCACTGATTAATTTTGGCTACTCGTAAGTATTTCTCTCTATACTAATGAAGAATGCATCAAAGGCAGAAATAGTAGTATGAAAAGTCAACTATAGTGCTTGGATTGTAACTTAGTCACCAGGACTTAGACTGTTGAATTTCTGTTGCATCGTATATATGGAATGGGGATGTCAATTGTCTTAATCACTTTTCTTGTCACTGTGACACCAAATGGAACATCTGCAATTTAAAGGATGAAGGTTTATTTGGGCTTGCAATATAGTCCACAGTTAGCCGGCACCATGACAGAGCAACAAGGCAAAGGAGCAGAACAAAAGACAAGTTGCTTATCATACCATGAAGGTGAGGAAGCAGAGAGAAGGGAAAAGCCAAGGAGGGAGAGACACGGTTCTGGGTCACACCTCCAGGGACATTCTTCAAAGCAGACCCTCCCCCCTCAACATCAAGCCAGCTAGGGTCTCAAAGATCCAATGAGCTTTCAGAAACTCTTCAAAGAGCAAGAGGACCTTTGGGGAGATTATCTAAATCAATTCTGGTCCTTAAAACTCACGCACAACTTCTTATGTAAAATAGAGTTAGTTCATCCCTAACTCTGAAATTTCAACAATTTCAGCAATGCTGAACAGTCCAATCCATAGTCTTCTCTGATATTTAAGGCAATTTCAAAAATCAAAGGAGTGTTAAACTCTTGGCAGAGATTTGCACATGGTAGACCCTCCTATTGCAAAAAAAACCAGAAATAAATGGATAGAAAGGAATTAAACAAAAGCCTTGCAGGTAAGCATTATATTTTGTAGCTCCATGTTGAGCACACAGAGAAGAATATGGTGGTGAGATGCAAACTCCAAAGGGCTTGCGTAACTCAATCTGTATGGCATTGTAGGTTGTACCTCTCTTCACCTCCCTCTTGGGATGGCTTTGTTCACTTCCTAGGACTTCTCTTAGAATGTTCATGTTTCTGGTTTTTCCAACATTGCTATAAAGAGGCTAGCAATCACAAAGAGTAATCATTAATTAAATAGTCATGATGTGAAAATATGAAGTTGATTCACTCACATAGCATGTCGTTCAATCCCTGGACCTGCCATGTCAGTGCATAGTGCAGTAAAAAGATATTTAGTTATGGAAAGGATCAATTTGCAAGTATGAGTACTTCCAAAGTATGTAAGGTCTTACAGTTATATCATGAAAGCAAGATACATCATGAAAAAGTTATAAAGACACATTCAATGATGCAGTCTTTATCGTTACATAACAGTGATTGTATTTCTGAACTTAAAATATATGCCAAAGGCTTACCTTTGTGAACATTTTGGCTTTAATATTATTTAAGAATTGTATTGTATTCAGCCTGAGCAACACCTACAAATATATTTTACATGGTGAATTTTCTATTTCACCAAGTCTCATAGCACCAAGCTTGCTAATAAAGAGGAATATTCATTTTTAAAAAATGTATGTATTTAGTACACAGTCTTACTACATGGCTCAGACTCATAGTGATCCTCTTCAGTACCTGGCTCAGCATGTCCAGGGTGGGGGGCATCACGGCATGCGGTACTGGGCACCGAACCTGGTCCTTGTGCTTGTCTAGGCAGCTTCTCAGGCTGCTGGTCTGTCTGCATGACCCTCAGAATATTTGTCTGCATTTTCTATATAAGCAAATGTCTCCAGGGCTTATATCTATTTTATCTTGCTTCCTGTCCACTCTCTGAAGGACTCTATTTGTTTTTAGACTAATTCTACATCTAATGTCCAACATGATTTCTTTACATGAGAAGCTTAATATAAAAAACTTTATTAATTTTCTTTCATTTTGCCATTGTCTGTGGATTTTATCTTGACATCATCCTAGAGTTGTATAGTTTTTAATGTTTTGTGTTTTTTTATTTTAAAAATCTTTTAATAGGACATGCTTGCAATACAAAATGAATACATTCCTTAAGGGGAATATATATATATATATATATATATATATATATATTCAATATCAATATATGTACTATCTATATAATATATATTATATAATATATATTATATGTGTATTATCTATATATTATATATGCATCTATATATAATTAATATCAGTTCTTTGTACTTCTCTTTTCCCACTCTTCTTCCTTCTCTAGACATCCTTCCAGTATCCAAAATGTTAGTTATTGAGCTGGGAGGTAGCTCAGTCGAACAAGCACTTGCCTGGCAAGTGCAATGTCCTGAGTTCCATCCCTGGTACCACAAAAAAAGTTAAGTATTTTACTTAGTATTAGATTGTAGATATTTTATGAAATAAGAGATAATATGCATAAGAAACACCAGGTTATGAGGAAGAGCATTTATAGAACAGACTTCAGTGTTTTAACAGAAGGTGTGAACACGTATTGGTCTATCAAAATCTCCCAATTTGTCTTTTATTGTCAGATGATCCATTTTGGTGTTTTTGGAGTTCCTTCCATAAGAGGTTTTCTTTACCTTCTTCATTTAGCTCTAATTTTAGGAGTCTGACAGTGAAAATCGTGGTAAATGCTGAAATCAAAGTGTTAATGTTACAGGTAGAATTAACTTTATTAGTAATGTAATAATAGTGAAGCGGCATAAGCCATAACTACATTATTCCAAGTGCTCTCAGTATTAGACTGCATATTTCACACAATGTGTTTCTGTAGAAATTACTATAAATTGATTGAATATTTCTAA
Organism: Octodon degus; assembly: GCF_000260255.1. Taxonomy (NCBI): domain Eukaryota; kingdom Metazoa; phylum Chordata; class Mammalia; order Rodentia; family Octodontidae; genus Octodon; species Octodon degus. The sequence goes on from NW_004524738.1 coordinate 4,740,422, forward strand.
TATAACAAAATGAATTAATGTTTGTTTCAGAAGACAAAGATGTGGACAATTATAAGTGCAGGAATATCTGCTACAATACATAAAAGTAGAGTAACAATGTAGTTCATGGAAAAATAAATATGTGTCATATAGGTGTTAATTCTTCCCTACTCTGTGTGTGAAAAGCAGTGATAATTTTTATAGTGTATTTTGCTCCATTTTATCATTCTTATGTAAATGTCAATACTCTGCATTGATTGTAAAATCAATGATGCTACCCATTGGCAAATGAGATGAAGAGATGTTTCTTCAATCAAAATCGGGAGCTTAATCATGACTACTTTTTTCCCTGCTTATTTTAAATATAGCATTAGTCACCAGTCGCTAAAATGCAATAAGATTGAACAAAAGATTTTTCACTATTTTGGTATTGTTTTCTATCTTTTGAAGTTCTCTCCATGTCCCATTTTTTAGACACATAGAATTTCCATGATATGTTCTTAGCATGGCTTTTTACAGACACATTGTAAGACGAAATATTTAGTATGATATTCATAAGATAAGAAGCAAAATAAATGGCTTAAATCACCTTGATCTTTATAAAGAGAGAGTAGTGTCCATCATGCTCAATTTCCAAATAACTCAGTGTATTTTACTGCCTCATGTCACTGTAATATCTCCGAAACACACTTAATAGGAGGCAAGGGTGCTATCATTTGTGAATGGCAGCATTCTCTTACCTTTTGCTTTTAGAAAATCCAATAATGTAAGAATTCTTTCATTCACTTTTACTTGCAACAGACAGTGCATAAGCCCATTCAGTGAAAAAAATGCAGAACCAGCATAAAAAAATAATAATGACAATGAAAACACTTCAGTTTCTTCAGCTGTTTTGCCAGAAGGGTACTGCCAAGCAGACTATGCTTGGAGTACTTTATCTTAATTACAGTCCAAGTGCAGAATCCTCAAGGACATCCTGTGCATTTGCATCTTTCTGTTATGAATATAAGTCTAAATATTCAAGGAAATTTCTGTGCTTCAGTAAGATAACTGTGGTTTCTTACAGATTGCAGTAAAATATTGGTGCAACAAAAATCTCAAGAATGAATTCAGGTTCCTTCTGGCAAAAGAAGTAAAGGACTCAAATGTTAGCTCTTGAAAGTACATATGGAGTGAATCTTTTCTTCCAGGATTTTGTCAGGACCTTTCATTGGTTATTACCACACTCCTATACCAATTGTTCATCCGTCACAGTGTCTGATGGTACCTGTATTTTAAGCAGGTTTGAATGTATGAACTGTAGGTTTTTAACTACCACATAAACACTCCTTAAAGTAAATGATGCCATTTTTTCTAAGTTTTTAAAAAATATCTTTGTAACATTCTAAAAACTGAATCCACTTGCTAGTGAATCTAGTGTATCACAAGTCCTATCAAGAGGGCAAGAATATGAAGTGCAAAACATGAACACACTTTGGTTTCTTAATATTTAGCGATTTTCCTCAAGTGCCAGGACTTCTATTTCTTCAGTTCTATGTGCTTGGGAAATGCTGATACTTGGAAATTACCAGGGTATGGTAGTATACATTTAACAATAGTATGCCACCAATTTCTAATTATGTGTAAGTAATATGTTTTATACCTCATTCATATAACATGGTATAGAAAAATTCTTCTTAAAATTTTGTATGACTCCAAGTCTGCTGCAGCATCCATTTAAAGAGAGATGGGGAGGCTTCCTCATAAAGCTGCTATTTGGAGTGTTTATCATTTGTGAATGGTAGCATTCCAGCTCAGGTAGGAGCCCAAGAACTACGTATTGCCAGCAGCTAATGTAGAACATTATAGGACTGGCTTCAACTATACTTTATTAGGGATTCAGGAATGAGTTACACAAATAATAAAAAAGATGCTTAATCCCTTGCATATATTACATCATGTGCTGGAATATACATAGACACCAATGAGAAGAAGTTAGAGTGTAGCAAGCTAAGTTGAAATGTGAGGTGGGTAACAATGGCTTTGATTTTGGGATAATTGGTAGTTGTGCTACTATATATGATAGGTGCCTTGATGTAAATTCAATGCTATGTCAGAGATGCTTAATTTTATTATTTATTTATTTATTTATTTATTCATTTATTTTAATGTATTTGGTTGTTACAGGGTCTCACTATGCAGCTCAGACTCATAGTGATTCTCCTGTTTTTTAACCTGCCCAGCACTGGGATTACAGGCATGCACCACAAGACATGGACTCTGGCTGGCTCAATTGGCCTTTGGGGCTCAGCTGGCATAGCATACGGTGCCTCAAACTGTGGTCCCTGTGCTTGCCTAAGCAAGTGCTTTAGTCCACTAAGCTATCCCTGGCCTCTAGAAATGTTTAATTTTAGAGGATACTTCACAGTACCAGGGACAAGGAAGGTTCAGAATGAGATATTTATGTGTTGCTGATATTGGTTTGTTCTACTGCAAGAAGTTACATGTAAATGACTTTCTCAAATAACAAGATGGCAAAATATTTGCAATTCATCTATCAGCTCCTGTAGAATCCTTTGACATTTCGAAATTCTATCAGCTTGTTCCATCCAATGCACACAGTTGAAGTGAACATGCTTACTCTGACCTGGAACTCAAATCTGTTTGAAAATTTTTATGTTATAAATCCTTCTTTTTTATTCTTTAATGTCCTCCACAAGTCCTGATTACTGATGCCAGCTGTGATTACATCCTCAACATTCTTTAGTTTTTGAAATGCGTTCATGTCTTCACGGTTCAGGAAGAATACTCAGGTGTTTCTTTTCTGGTTCTTTTGTTTAAGGATTTGTGTAAGGATCCATGGGTCTCAGTGTGATCCATTCTACCCAGGCAAAAATGGCCCAGGAATGAGAAAAAGATAGAGAAGAAGACAAGAGCTGGGTTAGGTGGTGACTTGTCTCCCCTTAAGCAACAATATCGATGTATATATATACCTTTACAAAGTCAGTAACATGTGACACAAGATTGCTTAGTGGTTAATAGCCAATATTAATGAGTCAGGTTGCTTATCTCAGGACTGAGGTAGATTCTTTGCTTTAGGCACTGGGGCCTAGTCCTCCTTACACACATTTGACCAATTTTCTAGCTTCAATGGCTCCTACAAAACTTGGAACAAACCAGGTCCATAATCACGTGCCATTTGCTTTGCAGTGGCTCCTGACAACAGAACCCCATTTCCTGGTGAACATGGTTGTCGGTGGAAGCAGAACAAACGCAAGCTGTTCTATTATTTAATAGTTTGTTGAAAGTTGAGCACCTGTGAACTTCTACCCTCGTGATTGAGTTCTTTGCCAAGTTTTATTTCTTTGTAAAATCTTCACTGCCAAGCAGAGGATCAGAAACATATTATGTACTCATAAATATTCAGTGGTTTATTGGTTGAATTATAAGAAGGGCAGAGACATATTTTACTTGTATTTACATATTAAATATATTCATAATGAATGCAAGCAGAGTTCTATACTAAAGTAATGGCATCAGGAGGGATCAGCAAAAATCACTTCCATTATCCCATCTTACTGTCTTTTAAGTTTAAGAATAAGATAAAAATAGATGGATACAAATACAGGACTTTATACATCCTGAGATTTATTTTTTAACTCTGTATTCAAAAATAATGCATTTGAAATACATCTTTTAGGCTTCACATCCTCCGTAGCACCTTTATAAGAAAACTTATAAGTTAATAAGGTTTCCATTTTCTTTCTTTTCTCCATGTAAGCACAAAAAATAAAATCAGTTATTGTCTCAGATACTTTTCACTCATTGCTGGGGCATACACCTAACACTCCAAATGAAGGAAGCAAAGGTTTATTTAGCTCACAGTGCAGCTTTCACTCTATATTTGGTTGGTTCCAGGACAGAAGGCAGCAGTTCATTGTGGCGGAGAATAGCGGAGAACAGAAGGAGCAGCAGTTGTGCCGTCTGTCAAGCCTCTCTTCTTTCCCTTCCTTCCTTCCTTCCTTCCTTCCTTCCTTCCTTCCTTCCTTCCTTCCTTCCTTCCTTCCTTCCTTTCTTCCTTCTTCCTTCCTTTCACGCTGACAGCAAAGACTGGAGCTCCACCGTGAAGACTGAGATCAGAACTCCTCCGAATTGGCTTGGTGGTGAAGATCAAGCTCCTCCAAAGTGGCATGGCTTCGAAGTGGCACCGCGCAGATCGGAACTCCTCCAAGGGAGTGGGGCACAGAAGCCTTCCTCAACCCCTTTTGGTACTGAGTCACACTAGGGTGGGCCCTTCAGGATCCCCTCACCCCAGAATGTGGAATCACCACTCTGATCCAGCCAAGATTTGGACATCTCAAGTTGACGCAAAATATGAACCATCACAGCTATTAATTTTTAAGTACATAGTTGGAGGGTTGTTATTTATTGAAAGGAGCAAAGATTGATTAATAATCTATGTCATTAAAATTTTTCAGCAATTTTTAATTACTGTAATTTCTTAGAGTACTAATATTTAACTGGAAAATAGTGTAGTGTCTTTACTTTTCCATTTTCTTTATTATTTTCCCCACTTAAGTTTATTTTCTACCATGTTTTTTATCAATGTATTGTTCTAGATAATCAAGAACTTCCTTACATAAGGCTAAGTAGCCAGTAGAAGATGTAAAGAATCCTTAGTGTCTCTCTTTCCTCTTATGTCTTGATATCAAAATAAGATGACTCTCCAGGTATTGAAAAATAAAATTGGAACAAGAAGATAATCCACGTTCATCATTCTTGTAGTTAGGATATGTTTCATTTTAATATTTGATGTTGATTTTATTTTAAGCATTAATAAGTACATTGAAAATGCACTATTTTGGTGGAAAAATAATACTGTTAAGTCAAAGATTCAACTATTAGCAAAGATCTTAATGGATATTAATATATGTACCTTGAGGGCCAGCCAGATAGTTCAGTGAATTAAAATGCCTGCTTAAGCTGACATAGGGGTTGGGGGCCTTCCATCTCCACCCTGCCACCAGGGCACGCTGAGAGGTGACTAAGACTGGGTGTGGTGGTAAGTGCCTATAAATCCAGTGCTTGAGAGGCTGAAAACAAGAAGATCACTATGAGTCTGATCTGTGTAGTGAGATCCTGTAGACCCTTAAACATTAAAATTTTAATGTACGCATCAATGTAGAAATTCTATACATATTCTATTAGTCTTCTGATTACAATTTGACTTTCAAACTTCAAAAATTGATAAAAATGAAGATAAATGTTTTGCTTCTTGATGGTTATACTTACAATGAATTAAACTATGTTTTTCTCTGTGCATTTCTTTTCTTTTTCTTTTTTCTTTTTAATAACAGGATCCCATCATGGGGTTTTGAGCTGATCACCACTCACAAAGAACCAAACTCATTTCTAAAAATTCACGGAGTGCATTACAATTCCTGACTTGAAATTATACTGCAAGGCTAGGGGCCGGGGAGATGACTCAGTGGAATAAGTACTTCCCTGGCAAGCACAAGAGCCTGAGTTCAATCCCAGGTACTGAAAAAAGAAAGAAATATTATACTGCAAGGCTACTATGATAAAATCAGCATGGTACTGGCAACAAAATAGACCTGAGGATCAATGGAATAGATTAGAAGAAGCTGAAACCCCTACGAACACACTCAGCCAACTTATCTTTGACAAAGGGGCCAAACATGCTCACTGGAAGAAAGATAGCCTCTTTAACACATGGTGCTGGAAAAACTGGCTATCTACATGCTGAAAGCTAAAACTTGACATCATGCACTAAGCTAAAGTCAAAATGGATTAAAGATCTAAACATTAAAGCAGAGACACTAAATCTCCTGGAAGAGAAATTAGGAGGAACTCTTGAAGACATTGGAGTAAGCAAAGAGTTCATGAACAAAAATCAAATCATGTGGGAAATACTTGAAAGAATTAACAACTGAAGCCTGCTCTTACTGAGAATTTTTTGCACATCAAAAGAAATTACCAACACAGTGAAAAAAAAAACACACAAATTTGGAAAAAGTCATGACAAATAAGTACTCAGACAAAGGTCTGCTCTCTAGAATTTATAAAGAACCAAAAAGCACTAGGGTCCAAAAATTTAAAGACCCAGTCCAGAAATGGGCATCTGAGATGAACACACACTTCTCAGAGGATGAAATTAAAGAAGCAAATAAATATATGAAAAATGCTCCACATCACTAGCCATCTGCAAAATGCAAATTAAAACAACACTGCAATATCATCTCACCCCAGAAAGAATGGCTATCATAAAGAAATCACCCAACAACAGATGTTGGAGAGGCTGTGGGGAAAAAGGAACCCTTCTCCACTGCTGGTGGGAATGTAGACTAGTGCAACCATTATGGAAATCAGTATGGAGACTCCTTAGAAAAGTTGGACTGGAAATCCCATTTAAACCAGTTATTCCTCTACTGGGAATTTTCCTGGAGGATATGAAAACATCATATCATAGGGATATATGTGTACCTATGTTTATAGCAGCACAATTTGTGATAGCCAAATCTGGGAAACAACCAAGATGCCAAGATGAGGAATGGATGAAAAAGATGTGGTATTTTTACACAATGGAGTATTACTCAACTATCAAGAATGATAAACTCGAAACCTTTATATTGAAGTAGATGCCACTTGAACATATAAGTGAAATAAACGTGAAACGTATGTGTAAATTTCATATAGTTTCCCTAGTATAAGAACTCAAAAGAAGAAATACAAATAGAAATGTATAATACAAGTAAAAGGAAATCAGGAACTCGAGGACTAACTAATTAAGAGAGGGAAAGGAGAAGAGCTAGGAAACATGAATAAGTCAAGCTATATAGTTATATGTAGAAGATGGGCAAGGCAATGATCTTGAGAATTTCCAGAAGATTTTTGAGTCTAGCAGTTAATTGGAAAGATTCTCACCCTGACTAACTATATATACTGATGCCTGTGAACTATGGAACTGCACTGAAGATGGTAGTCTCTAATAGTAGTTTCATGCTTGGAGTACCTGTCATTCTGGTATTCTGAATATGGGCTGCTTGTCATGACATGCCAGTTGCTGCTGTGCTGTCTCTTGGGTAGTTGATTGTTCAAAAAGAAAGGGCGTGGTGAATGAAGGCAACAGACAGGAAAAAGAATGTTGTGGGACTGTCCTGCTTCAAGGTTGTATATGGTGAGATTTTGGACTTATGTGTAAACATAAGAATTATACAATTTGTTGTGCCCATTTTTTAAATATATTCTAATTGTTAAATGTTTTTTATTATATTCTGTAGGGATTTAAAGTTCAACATATCAATGCTCGATGAAAAATACCTGTTCCATGTTATGCCTAAGATGTTTGATATTCAGACAGATAGTGAGGTTAAGCTTAACAGCCTAGGTTGTATGGTAATAACAAT
>NW_004524738.1:4748316-4756401 GCF_000260255.1 Octodon degus
TAGGGGACTCAGGTCAATAATTTCTGACATTGCCAGTGAAGCAGAAGACCCAAGACTATGATGGACTATGGGACTCTATTAGAATATTTTGCTGAGTTAACACACCTATAATATCCAAATAGCAAAACTTAACCAAAAAAGGGGATACAGATGAATGTCCATTTTGTATTTATGTATTCAAAATGGGTAGGATAGATATATAGTTACATTGTCTTAATGAATAGAAGAATTTGTTCTAATGGTGTTTGTAAATAGGATATCATGTCTGCATCTTGTACAGCAATTAACCACTAGGAAGAATGCATGCAATGTGTTAATTTTTGGAATTGTCCTACCAATTTGGTTTGAAACTGTCTCATTGCTATGTTTCTCAATAAAATTATGGAAAAAAAAGAAACACACACACAATAAATAAAAAATAAAAATGCACTGAGTGTCTGACCCTGTAGTGTAGCAACACCTAAAGGTGTGTTTAGCAGGTTCCACGTGACAGGCTGCTGCCTACTCATGTAACTTCATTATATTCAATGTTATCAATACAAATTATTATAATAGACTTTCTAGAGCTCCCGAAATGAAGCTTACAAATTCATCTTGATTTGCAATGGGAGAAGTCAGGGCAAGGTTTTTTTAGAGGCAGACATTTCAACAGCCAAAGACATGATGAGTTGCAAGAAAAATTCAAACATATTGAGTGTTACATGATGAAAGTTTGGAAGCCAAACACAATGAGAATTTGTGCTGTTTTTAGAGTGGATCATAACCATGATAACTGGATTACAGAGAACTGAAGTCCGATCTAGCTGTATAGCAATTAATTAAAGGAATATAGTAAAGGTTAATAAAAGAAGAAGAGATATGGCTACAATGATAATTGTGAAAACAAATATAATAATATTAAGGAAGACACAGGGGGAAAAGATGCCAAGAACAAAGTATTTCTCATTAAGTCTGTACAGCTAGGCCGAGTGGAGAAGTAAAGGAAAAAGCTGAAAATCATCTGTTCATAAGAGCTGCAGATAATAACAGAAAGTTCTAGTAATTTCTTCTCAAAATAAAGCCGCCAGGGATTTCATATCCTTTGCATTGTTATTATGCTTATAATATTAATTTAAAACTATTGCTCCACTTTTTATTCTCTCTATTGCATTAAAATCATCACAACTTCAAATATACTCTAAAAATAATTACATGACATAGAATCCAGTGAGGGAAAAGTTCTCTACAGAATATTTCACTGTCTTCCCCAGCAACTGTTTTCATCTTGAAACAGAGCTCCATTTACTTTATTAGTGTGTGCTTCTCACCCAGTAATTATATTAAAATTCAATTTCTCATGTATGATTGATTCCCATTTATAAACCTATTGAATTCAATGTGAAATATTCCTTGCAAAAATTAATGTTTTTCTTGCAAAGAAAAAGAATTACATTCAGAAAATATCTCCATTTCACAGTTTTTTCTCTTTGAATACCAAAAACGTAGGCATCAGCATATTTATGCTCTCTATAAAAAGACTAGATTTTGTGTTTTCAAGCTGCAAAAGTGTTTATTCTCTGAAGCTGCAGAACATACTACAGAATTGTGAACAGAACGTAGAGCAAAGAAAAAGTTGACAACCATAAAACCTTAAATAGAGTTTTGTTGTGAAAAAAGAAAAAATATATATGTATACACAAGAGAGTTAAGATAGATATACAGTTGCTTTCTCTTCGTTCATTGAGAATAGAAGTTTGTATTAATGTTGGTTAGACAAGATATTATGTCTGCATCTTGTCCTTGGACTAACTACTATGAAGACAACAATACACAAGGTAGTAAGTATTGTAACCATCCTACTAACCTGTTTTAAAACTCTTTCATTGCTATTTTATTTTTTTCTCATTAAAATGAACAAAATAAATTTTAAAAAACATGAAAACCAACAAAAAACTTTGTTTCCAATAAATCTTTTTTTGTCCTTTTTACTCGTTTTAAAAATTTACTTTAAACTGACTATAATTATAATTGATAAGACATTAGAGAAGAATATGGACCATCTTTAAAAAAAAACAAAGTTTCATGGGTCGAGGAGATACCTCAGTAGAGTAAGCATTTGCTTAGCAAGCACAGGGCCTGAGTTCAATCCCTCGTTCTGCCAAAAATAAATAAATACATAAATACATAAATAAATACACAAATAAATACATAAAATACAAACTATTCAGTGAATTTCCTTTTCTTTGCTAATCAATTATTTCAAATTCCAATGTATTATTTTTATAAGATTACAATTATGTTAGTCAACGTTATATTTTAACTTTAACCATAAAGTTGTTTTTAATTTCCTGCATAAAAAAATAAAGAAGAAATCTAGATAAAATAAATCATGTCATCACTTTGACCATAGGGTGGAATAATTAAACTAGTGACAACTGCTAGATTATTTTTCATAATAACATATTGATTTGCATATCTATACAGTACTCGAAATAATATACACACCTCTGGTACATTCTTTTTGCAAACACCACACTTATTACACCTTAATTTAATCAGTTAATGGAAGCCATTGTTACTAAAATGTAATATAGTTTACACATTATGTCACATAGCTTTAAATCTCAATAATCATATTTCTAGAAAGATAAAAAACAATATTCTCCCAGTGGATATCTTTGGACAGGAAGAATAGAATTCACACATTGGGACAGATTGTATGGAAAGCTCCATACTTTTACTTTGACTGCTATTAATATTTACTTAGGTAGAATAGCTTATTTTTTAATTTTTGTTTTATTAGTAGATTTTTTTGTAAATTAGGTTGATTCCTCCATTTGAGATATACACGATGATCATATTCATCATAGATAATTTATACTTGCACATGATATACCTTAATTCCTCTCTTTTCCTATCACCCTCCACTCCATTCAACTGCTCTTCCCTGCTTTATTTACAAAAGCCTTGTTTTCATTTTTTCCTTCTTTTCTCATTTTTCTTTTCTCTTCTTTTCTTTCCCCTTTCATCCTCAGTTTTCCTTCTTATTTGACATTTCCTTTCTATTTACAATATCTATCATAAATTTTGGTCATTACTTATACTTTTTGCTTCTCACACCAGAGAGGGTGCAATATTTACACATGTGTTCACTTCTCTGCACGTTAGATTATAGTCTTGGACAGGCAAATCAACCAGAACACCAAGAGCCAGGACAGCTGGCCTGACACGTGGGTGCGCACATACCTTTGGAGGGTGGAGAAATTGGTGGGACCAGCAACCTGGTAACATCTGAATCATCAGTAAGGAACCAAGAATTGGACTCTGGAGAACTCCACCAATGGAAGAGCAGTATCATCCCCCACAAGCAGCATCCAAGATCAGCTCCATACCCAGCCCAATTCCCAGGGCAAACGTTGCTAAACTAGCAGCACATTTCATATATATATATATATATATATATATATATATATATATATAAATTTTATTGAGAAAGAAATAGCAATGAGATAGCTTCAAAACAGTTCAGTAGGACAGTCATAATAATTAATATATTGCATATTGTTGTCTTCATAGTAGTTATGCAGAGTACAAGATGCAGATGTGATATCTTGTCTAAACACTATTAATTTAAAACTTTCTTCTCATTGAACTAAGGGAAAGTAGCTGTATATCTATGTTAACTATTCTGTATATGTAGATACATATGTATACTTTTTCACTACAAAATGGTCCTTCATTTATATCCCCTTTTTTGTTTACTTTTGTCAGGGATGGGCTGTAAAAGGCCCAAGTCAATAACTTCTGACATTGCCAGTCGTATGGATAACACTTTGCTGAATTCATCACCTACAGTATTCGAATGGCAATGGAATAACAGCACATTTCTTTGGAAGCATTTTGCTGCTTTTATACTCCCTGGTTTATCTGACCAACTATTCTTTTCCTGTCTAATTAGATGTCCTCTTGTCATATTTTATATTTTGTGGTTATTTTTGTTTTGTTTTCTTTTTCTACTTTCTTCTTTATTTTTTCTCTCTTTCTTTTTTTCTTACTTTCTTTCTTTCTTCTTTTTTTCACTGTTTAGGTTTTATACCTTTAATTTGTTTTCTCATACTGATCCTCTTTATTTCCTTAACTACTTGAATTTAAACTTCCAAATGACTAAACATAGTTTCTTCTCTTTCTGATCACTCCCTGTTCTATTTCAATCTTTCTATCCTGAATCTCCCAATTTCCCAAAACTTAAAAGATCATAATTTGACGTCCAGCCTTGACTCTACTATACTTGACCACAGGCATCACTTTACCTTGTTCTCTACCCATTTTACCCTGTTCTCTCTCCACACACAGAAGAGTAAAATCACTCCACTAAAAGAAAATTCACTGCATACAAGTACACTGAATATATTTAGTTTTGTTATATAATTGTAGAGGTTGTCTTCCATGATTAGAAGTAGCAGGTGAAGGGTTCCCATAGTTTGTCCGTAGTAAAACTATATTTGAAATTATTGTTATTACTAACTACACTATCTCAGCCAGGGTAGCATTCATGCTATAATCAGTTTTTCTTCATTGTCTGATAATGCTGTGATTCTATGCAGTCATAGCCATTGTCACTTTTCAGTACCAAAGGACTGGGTACTGAGCCAAAGAGTTACCTTGAAACCTTTACAAATTAGAAAGGAAATTTTTTGGGAGAGATCTAGAAAACCACCTACATCTAGAATAGACATCTGCTAAGGAAGCCTTAATACTAGTGATAGAGCTCTCCATCATAAGAAATTGGCAATCATCCACATACAAAACAAAATAAAATGAAAAGAAAATACAAAATGACAAGGTGCAGAAGAAAAATGCAACTCTAGTCTCCCAACCCACCAGGACAAACCCAGAGCACAATGTGAGAGATGAAAAACAATTTTTTTTTCTTAATGTATGTGGTACAGAGTCTCTCTATGCAGATCAAACTCATATTGATCCTCCTTTTTTCAGCCTAGTCAGCATAGAGATTATAGGTGTTTGCCACCACATGAGTCAGGATGGTCAGTTCACTGTGCCTAGGGGCAGGGCTGGTCTGGCATGTGGTGCCAGGGATCGAACTAGGTCCTTGTACTTGCCTAATCAGGTACTTATTCCCTGAGCTATCTCACTGACCCAAGAGAGATAGGAAGTCAAACACTAGAACTTTCTGAAATGAAAGCAACAGAAGGTTAAAAGACAGGGGAGGAGAAGGGAGACTATGGGGAAAATAATCTCTCAGAGCATACAAAAAATACTAGGACATGAGATTTCATTTTCTTTTATAACTCCATTTTAAAAGTCACTTAAGTTCACTTAAACTGTAGATAAACTCACCACCTCATCACCTACCATGTAGTTATGCTTAAACCCACTAAGAGAAAAACAAGGTCACAAAGATAAGAAGGAATAGGTAAAGCAAATAGGGAAGTAGGGCAAATGTAAATGAAATCACAATATCCCATGATTAGCAGATAGTCAGCAGTATCTGAGAAATGTAAACCTTGAAACAATTATGTGACATTATCATAAAATTCCTGAGAATGAGATAGTATGGTGATGTGGTTGCTTTGGAAACTTGAAAATTATATAACCTGGAAGTAAAGTCCAAGTTGGCACTGATATTTTGTTTTCCTGACTGGGTGTCATTTTTTTGGTTGTTGGATTTTAATAAAGCTTCTTTGCTCCTATACTTGTGGTCTCTCACAAGTGGGTCTTTCACTGTGACAGCAAGAATAAATGAGCTTAGAAAAATGATAGAAACAAAAAAATCCCAATATGAGAAAGAAATGGATTCCATGGACTAAATCCAAAAGAAATTCAACAGATTTAAACCTCCACTGAAAATATATGCAACAGATGCAAAGGAGAGGATAGAATATCAGATCTTGAAGGCAGAATTAAAGCTAATGATCATAAAAGGAAAAAAAAAATCTTAAAAATAGCAATGTCCTGAACTCCTCGGACAATGAAATCAGCCATGTCTCTATCAGGGAAGCCAGCATAAGAAGCTTCTTGAAGAGACTGAACAGTGCACCCTTTTCCCGTCTGGAGCCAGGAAACAATGCTCAAAGTAAGATCAGATCTTCCCTAAAGTGAACCTCAACCATACCCAGTGACAATAAAGTCCCAAGTTCCTTCAGTGATGAGAATAGCAGAGTACGTCAGAAAAGCCAGCATGGTAAACTCCTCAAGGAAAGCCCACAGCACCCTATAGCTTCTAAACTTCCTCCTCTTCAGTTCTACCTCTTGTGCTTCTGGCAAAAAACCTCAGGTGGGCCTCCCATACCAGCACCACGCTGGTTTAGTTCTGCTGGGTCTTACAAGTTGACCACCACTTGTCAATCCACTACAATACTTGTTAGAGGAAAGCTTCAAGAGGAAAGTATAACAATTATAAATATGTATGCATGAAATAAAGGAATATCCAACTATATGAGATGATTATTAAGAAACATAAAAATCAATCAATATCACAATTGTAATGGTTGATGATAATAACGCATTGTCACAAAGAGATAAACTTTGGCAAAGATATACCAAAACTCGACTAAATATGTGGACAAATAGATTTAGTAAATGTTTTCAGAGTGCTCTCAAAATTGTTATACAAGTTTAAAGAAATAATAATATAAATGTCATTAGCATATCTTACAGAAATATAGAAAACATTCCTAAAATTTGAATGCTAATACAAGAGACATAGAATAGGAGAAGCAATTTTGGGCTACAAAGGCAAGGTAGGAAGCTACTGTGAGTAGAAATCCCTGAGTAGAAAGCTACTGTGATAAAATCAGAATGGCCCTGGAAAACAAATAAGCAAACAAATGAATAAAAGAGTGAGAGAAAGAAAGAAAGGAAGGGAGGAATGAAGGAAGGAAGAGCTGAAGTTCAGTGGAACCAATTAAAGCATGCAAACACAACTACAAACACATTCAGCCAATTTATGTTTGACAAAGGGGGCAAACCTGTTCATTGAAACCTCTTTAAAAATGAGGTTTAAAGAAACCTCTTTAAAAAATGGTGCTGGTGAAACTGGATCTCTACATCCTGAGGACCAAAAGCAGACCCATGTCTATCAGCATTCACTAAACTAAAATAAAAATGGATCAAAACGCTAAATATTAAAACAGAAACAATCTGCTGGAAGAAAAAGCAGGTAGAAATCTTGAACACATCATTATAGGCAAAGAGTATATGAACAAAACCCAAACTGCACAGGTAATACTTTGAAGGAATAACAACTGGGATCTCATCTCACTAAAAAGCTTTTGTGCAAAAAAGAAATTACCAACAGAAAAAAAGACAAATCACAGCACAGAAACAATTGTCCCTTAGACAAAGATTTATATATAGAACATATAAAGAACCGGAAAAAAAAAAAAAAACCAGACACCCCAGATTTAAAGATACAACCCAAAATTGGGCATCTAAGATGAATTCACATTTCTCCAATGAGGTACAAAGCGCAAATAAATACATGAAAAAAATGTTTAAATTCATGTCACTTGAGAGATGTAATTAAAAAAGCAGAAACTTCTATCTTACCCCAGAATGAATGGCTGTCATCAAGAAACTGACCAACAATAAATGCTGACAGGGCTTTGTGAGTAAAGGAACCCTTTTCCACTTTTGATTGAAGTATAGACTGGTTCAATAATTGAGGAAATCAATTTGGTGATTGCCCAAAAATCTAGGAGTAGAGCTCCTTCTTGACTCAGCTATTTTCCTTCTGGGTGTTATCCCTGAAGAATTAAAAATATCATACCACAGCAATATGTGTGCATTCCTGTTTAAAGCAGTATAATTTATAATAGCTGAATCTTGGAAACAATCCAAATACCTATTAAACAATGAAGGAATAAAGATATAAATGTGGTATGTTTATACAATGGAGTATTACTCAGCTATGAAGGAAGATAAAATCAAGAATTTTATAAGTAAATGGATAAAAATAGAGACCATATTCATATTGAATAAATTAGACTTTCATGGGTAAATCATATTGCCTCCCTAGTATAAGAAGATGAAAATGTAAATAAGGTCAAAATTGTGAAATAGATAATATGAAATAGAAAGTAACTT
>NW_004524738.1:4759502-4760819 GCF_000260255.1 Octodon degus
GTACTGAAGTTCAGGTGGAGCTCTACAGAGTTTGGAGTTATCCAGCTGCGTCTGGCTTAGGTCTGGCTGTTGTGCTCAGCTCCTTCCTGCTGCGGACCTGGGCTAGGACTGGGTCTGGGCGTTCCCCGAAGTCGGCAGCAATTCCGGACCTGGGCTAGGACTGGGTCTGGGGGCTCCCGGAACTCGGCAGAAAATCCTACTTAAATTCAGAAATTTTAAATCTTTAAATATTCATTGCTTACTCCTTTTTACTTTGAGAATTCTAATTATATGAATATGTTTCTTGATTTTGAAAGAAAATAAAAAAATTAAATTTATACAACTAATCTATAATTTGTGTCTTTTTTTTTACTTTTAAACTTTTCCTTTAGACCATCTGAACATGCCTGTAGAATGGACCATGCCTCTACGCAGTAGGTTTTGTGACTTGTGCAAGGGATGAACAGAAGAGGAAAGGGAAATAGGATGTCACTCACTACTAAAATCTAGAAACTTCTAATCATACCATCCAACTATTTAGTGGAAGAATATGCATGACATATAGACTCATTTCTCATGGCCATTGTGCTCTGAAATTTCTTACCAAAGTATAATTCATCTCTCACTTGCAAAATTGAAACTGAACTATTGGAAAGGTTCTGGCCGCTGAACAGTAGCAAGAAAAATTTGTACATAATCTTAAACTCCATTTTTGACCAAAATAAATCGAATTTATTCAGTAAGCCCACCAAGATCTGTTTTTTATTTTTATTTTTTTGATGCTATCTTATAAATAGAATTTGCAGAAATCAAGTCCATCATAATCAATACATTAGTCAGTCTGTGAAGTATGAGCCTTCTGGGGAGAAAATGAGAAGAATATGTGCAATAAAAACATGTATAAGTCATAAATTTAGAAAGAATATTACTGATACATATGCAAGTTTTTAAAATCTTTGTATTAGTACAAGTTTTTATTTTTATGTGTGTGGTATGAGGTGTCACTATGCAGTTCAGACTCATAGTGATCCTCCTGTTTTCAGCCTCCCAGCACTAGGATCACAGGTGTGCACCGCCACACCCAGCCTCAGTGGCTGGCTCAGTGTGCCTGGGGGTGGGGCTGGCATGGTATGTGGCAGTACTAGTTTACAGTACAGAACGATTACATTCATTGTGGGCAATTAGTACATGTACATTATATGTCTGGATTTTTTTCCTTCTCCCTTACAATCCATTTATTCACCATATCTGATTCATTTAATTGTTTTATCTGTCTTTGTAAAATAAAACTAATTGTGATGCATACAGACACAAGTCAGACTACCAGGCCCCCCCCCA
>NW_004524738.1:4761470-4762878 GCF_000260255.1 Octodon degus
CATTATTCAAAATGTTTTAGTAAAACATTTCCTCCAGGACTTCTGGTGATACTGAATATCTTAATCTTATGAAAAGCTTGAAAAGTGTATCCTGCTGTCTTGTTTTATTTCATTCTTGTTTTTACCTTGAAATGAAAAATAAAATTGTGATTACCAAAGATATTAGCTGCAAGTATAAGCATTTTTCAAATTCTCAGACACAGACTTTCTGAAAATACCTAATGCTATCAATAAAATAATTTCAAAACTCTTGGGCTTAAAGTACAGGAAGCACAAGTATGGATCAATGTAAGCCACATAGTTAGATGGAAAATGACCTTTCTTAATTAATGTCTTATTTTTTAATTATAATGTTTTACTGTAGTGTTGAGGGCAAAGTATTGTATGTGAAATTTATATTATGCAATTGATTTCAAGGGATGAAAAATGTTTTTGAAAACTTTTTGGAAGTGATCTCTTTGTAGGTATAATTTCTCTACAGCAAAAAATTCCTTAGAGCCACAGTATTTGGGGGAATAAGTACTAACTTTTAACCCTGAAAAAAAATATGTGAAAATAAGTTTCTTTTGCCTGGCTTAGTGAGCATAATCACTTCCATTCTGCTGGGAATGAATTTATAAAAATTCATAAATAAGTTCACATGTCTTGTAACACTGAGACGCATCAGTGATGTGTACCTGGTCGCAGCTTAATGAGGAGGACAGTATAGTTTCAGTTTTCAGCCACCAGTTGCCCAATTCAGAAATTTTAAATCTACAACCTTATAAGTATATAATTGCTATTAGATTTTATGAATTAAAGTAATCTGTAAAAAAATACAATTTCTATAAATGATCACTTAAATAGACTAATAAGATATGCTTTTTTTTAATCTGTTTGGTCCACAGAGCAAATTAATATTTTTTCCAAGTATAATATTTTAATTTCTTCTGTGTGCATACGCATATAGATGTAGATGATAGAGATTTTATATATGAAGGTCACAAGGAGACACATTTTTTATATTAGCTTTAACTTTTATCTAGAAAATCTTGGCAACAATTAGCATAGTGGTGTATCCTTAGTTTTATCTGAATTACTCCTTCAAGATCTTACTGCACGTTATCATGAGCAGTGACTTTATTTTACTTTAGAAAAGATTACTTATTGAATTAACATACAATATTATAATCATTATAATTCACCACTTTCACTTACATTTTTAGAATCCATTTAAATAATATGTCTTAAAATAATGAATTTTTTGTCATATATTTTACTTCTATACTTACATATTTCAAACCTTGTAATTTATACTATTTTGATTTAAGAAGATAGCAATATAACAGTAATTGTTGAATTCCTATCAATACGTTTAGTGAAATTCTGCATCATTTCTTTTTTATTTTAAAGGAAAAAACAACAAAGT
>NW_004524738.1:4762978-4766445 GCF_000260255.1 Octodon degus
TTATATTGTTTGATCAATTTTTAACACGTATATCTTGTAATCTGAGCACCTACTTTGAGGATAACAATATACAATGTATTAACAATTGTCACTTTGTTAATATCTTGTTTGGAAATTTTGTGTCAGTGGTTTTATTTTTTTCTCTGTAAAAGAAAAAAAAGATCATTGTCTTAAAACTAATTCATATGTATAGAATTATCTCATTTATGCTTCTCTGTGGCATGAGTAGTACTCCATTGTATAAAAATAAACACACATCTTTTTATCCATTCATTAGCTGATGACCATTTGGGCCACATCCCAGATGTAGCTCTTATAAACAGTATAACTTGCATCTCATCATATTAAAAAAAGCTTTTGCACAGCTAAATGGCTAACAGAGTACATAAGCAATGCATGAATGGGAAAAAAAATATTTGCCTTGTTCCTCAGAGAAAGGAATATCTGCCTTGTTCCTCTATTATCTAGAATATGTAAAAAACTACAAAATCTCATATCCCCTCCCATTTCAAAGGTCCAATCAAAAAACAGGCATCTGATATGCATGGACTCTTCTCAGATGAAGAATTAGAAATAAAAACTAAATATATGAAAAAATATTCAACATCGCTAATTAATTGCCCCTCAAAGTCTCATGCACATCCTTTTGTGCAAAGACCATTTACTCCATTTTAAGAGTTGACAAATTCTTAACAGTCTCAACATTGCTGAAAAGTCCAAGTTCAAAGTCTCCTCTGAGAGTTAAGGCCAGCTCTTATCTGTGAGCCCCTGTATAAATGAAGAGAAAGTTAAACACTCCCAACATTCAATAGCACAAGATAAGAAATTTCATTCCAAAAGTTATAAACAGGAGGTACACAGGAATGAGATCAAGGGAATTTGACAATCTTGTAGGGAAAACATTGAGTCCTGTAGTTCAATGAGCAGCATCTAAGGCAATTTGTGGCATGCTATCTTCTCCAAAAGGCCTGATGATTCCTCTCTGGTGGTGCTTCCAGTGATAGTAGCTACCAGCATTGTCTCTTTGCTCACTCCTTGTAACTTTCCTTAGGTGATCCATATTTCTGGCTTCTCCAACCTTCTAGAATTTCCACTACACCTTTTACCTTACCTTCACAGCTTCATACATTGCCCTCTCAGGGGTACAATGCCTTTCCTCCCAGGCTTTTGGAAATTTGGGCAGAAACTTTCTTTATCCCAAAACTCTTGCACTCTGCATGTGCTTGAAAGCAGTTCCTGTTGATTCTTGTGATGCCTTTTATTCATAGTCTCATTCTTCCTCAGCAATCAAAGTCCCTTTACAGTTTACAGCTTTAATGGAGTTTCTCACCAAACTCACAATGATTTGAATCATACTGCTGGGCTCTTTGTTCTTGATTCTTAAGATAAATCTAGGTAAAATACCCTAATAATAGTTATACCAATGCCTCAACATTCAACTGTATTGAAATCTTTTATGCCAGATTAATTAATCTGTTGTCCTTAATCTCAGCTGCAGACAATCTCTGAACATGAGTAAAGTTCAGATGAGCTTTGTATCAAGGCATTATATACATTGTCTGGAGTCCAACAGCCTATGCATCCCTTCCCAGAAGAATACTCCTAAGCCTCATCTTTACTAGGATTTATGTCAGCATTCCGGTCTTCTGAGCTGTTACCAAATGTTAGTGGGGCTTTGGGGGAAAAAGATACCGTTTGCCATTGCTAGTAGCAGTGTAGACTAGTGCAACTACTATAGAAATCAATGTGGTGATTATGCAAAAACTAAAACTTCAGATTCCCTTTGACCCAGCTATTCCAGTTCTTGATATTTTCACATTGCTATGGTTTTAAATAAAAATAAAACAAAAGATAGACAATGAGAAATTTATAGTGCCAGAGAATATTAAGTGTGATATTGTATATTAGGGTTGAAGGTCTTTTGTTTCTGTCTATTTCATTCCTGCTCTAATCCTTAGGGTTTTCTTTCCAGGTTATGGTAGCACACAATTGTTGCTTCAAGGTAATTTAATGTAATGACACTACTTTTTTCATCTACTGAAATTTTGGTGATATCATCATACTCCAATTCTGACGGCACTTGTGGTAAAAAAAAAAAATGATTTGCAGAATTCTCTGTATCATACCTGAACACTAAATAGTACATAAAGTAGAGGCAAGAATTTTGACTCTGATAGATCTTTCAAAACGTGCCTTCTGGAAATGCCACATTAATATGTATCACAGCCTAATAACATCAATTGGTCATGTGACAGCTTATAAATACATACTATTAATCAAAGGAATGATGCACATTGTTCTAAAATCACTAGTTACTGAACATCTGGATGGAATAGTCAAATATGAGATTGTCTTTTCTAGGCTTCTGAAAAATATTCTGGTACATTTTCCAAGGTTGTGTCCATAGGAATAGAGAAGGGCATTTTAACTGCTTTACAGCTTTAATTATTTGGTTCAAATATTGAGTAAAGGTGTATTTGTGTCTATAAACTGAGACACAAGTGTATACCGCAGATACCTATGTTGTGTAAATTAGCCAAAATGAATCTGAAGACAACCATCCTTGTGCGATTGTGTTTTCCTCTGGACAGATGGGTATAATTGCTTTACCGGCACATTTCTCCATAACTGGGCTCTTTCCAATCTGTTATCTCAGTTGCATTTCCTACCTGTCAAATGTTCAGTTGTGGGCCAGTTATTGTTCTCACAGTGTCACGCACTCTCATCATTCCATCATTCCTCAGGTGTTCTTTCCTCTTCTTAATGTCTCAAAATCATTCCATTTCTAGAATACTTCTGTTTATATCTCAAACTCATAAGATTTCTCAGAATTTAGTTAATTCATGCAGTAATTTAGACGAATCTTCTCTTAAGTCCTTATGCAATTGCGAATGTTTATTATCATATCTGGAGATTATTTGCACACACTGGGAAACTAAAATCACTCTTATCATTGCAATTTTTAAAAATTTTTCTAAGCATACTGACTGAAGTCATTAAAAATCACTGATTGATTAAAATTAAGAAACAAGAACTTATATGGAGTTTTATTAGGCAGAATGGGTGAATCAGCAGAAGATTGGCTTCACTAAGAATCCAGGTGATACAGAGTTAATTTCCTATGTTAGGTCATAGGGGCCATTTTAGGATTTGAAAATTTTAGGATGGATATAGGGACATGAAGGCAAAAATATCTTTCAATAATCAGGATCAGTTTGGAAGAAGAGAACACATAAGAATAGCATTAACAAAAGATTGTATCTGTGATAATGTCTCAAGAATTTTTGTGTAGGTAAGACAATGAAACCAAGTGATCAGTGTATGAGAGTTTAGTTCCCCACATTAGTATTCAGTGTCAAACTCTAATTAGAGAGCTTCAAGAATTTCATGTGGAGGTAGGGAGGGGGAGAGGCCAAGAGACAGGGAGAGAGAGAGAGAGAGAGAGAGAGAGAGAGAGAGAGAGAGAG
>NW_004524738.1:4770231-4771742 GCF_000260255.1 Octodon degus
TCTTTCTTTATCTCTCTCTTTCCTCTCTCTCTCTCTCTCTCTCTCTCTCTCTCTCTCTCTCCTTTCTCTGTATTTTAGGGAAGGGTCTACAGCGTGTTTAGGGTCTCATTACTAGATCAGACTCATAGTGATTATCCTGCTTACAGCCTCCCAAGCCCTGGGATTATAGGTGTGCACCACCATACCTAGTCTCAATTGCCCTCTCAGTGCACCATCCAGGGATGGGGCCAGCATGGCAAGCCTGGGGACTGAACCCCTGGCCCCTGCGCACACTTGCTGGCACTTTAATCCACTGAGCTATTTGGCCAGCACTTAAGGTGTTTTCTTGATAACTTATTTTTAGAAATTTGATTACAATATGCCTTGGTGGAGTTCTTTTATGAATACTTTCGGCATGACTTTGAGTTTAGTGACATTAGTTTCATGCTTCTCGCCATATGATGTACGTGTTCGACTGTTTTTAGTTTATACTTTGAGTGTGTTTCCTCTCACTTTCTTCTGGGATTCCAGTTACATTTTTGTTAGGCAACTTTTATATACCAAAGAAATTTCCCTTAATTTCTTCGTTTTCTGTCCCTTTAGATGATTTAATTGTTCTTCTTCAAAGATGGTTTTGGAGGGAGTTAAGCAGTGTCTAATATATGAAGTGTATTTAAAAACTTTTACATACTGTAGTTTTTATGTGTAGAAGTTCCATTTGAGATATATATCTATATCTATATCGATATCTGTATCGATATCGATATAGATACAGATATATAGATATAGATATACATAATTTTTAAATTTCTGTGTTTGGTGCAGGGTCTCAGTGTACAGCTTGGACTCGTAGAGCTCCTCCTGTTTTCAAGCTCCCCAGTGCGGGGATTGCAGGCAGGCATCAGCCCACCCAAATTTGATCACTGGCTTAGCATGCTCAGGTGCAGGGCAGAAGCTAGATTTTACATTTTAATTTATGTTCATATTTTGTTCATATTTTCCTTTAAACTATTGCATATACTTAAAAAGTCTATTTTGTGCTTATATTCCCTGATGGTATGACATTCTCATTCATCTATTTCTGTCAAATGACTTTTTTGAATGTGGGAATTTCTGGTGAGTTTTCTTTGAAATTTTGGTATTATGGATACTGTGTGTTTTAGTCTTTGGATATTTTAAAAGACTAGAATGACAGGCATTCCAAGCACGACCTTACTATTACACATTGCTATCTTCATATTTTATGATATTTAAAAAGAATAACATGTATAGTTTTTGTACAAATTGAATCCAGCTGCAGTTCAACATAGTAATTTTAAGTTTGTTGATTTAGTTATTAGAGTAGGCCTGGAAGAAGCTTTAACTTAGTGTTAGTTTGGCTCTACTAGTAATGCATGAAGTTTCTTGGTATTTGCCGAGTACTTCCTTGTTTTAACGATGTTCATCTTCTTTGATCTTCTCAGAAGTTAAATTTTTTCATCACTATGATTTGAACTTTCATAAATTCCAAGTACAAATGTTGTGTCTCATTT
>NW_004524738.1:4771842-4774887 GCF_000260255.1 Octodon degus
GAGAGAGAGAGAGAGAGAGAGAGAGAGAGAGAGAGAGAGAGAGTAAAACTAGAGCACTGAGTTCCTTAATTAGTTGACTTGGGAGATAGACCTGGTGCACATTATAGAGTAAGAAAATTGGTTGTTTGGATAATTCTTTGAGTTATTTATTACTTCTGTATGCCTCTCTGAGTTGAATAATAGGATCAAGAACAGGGTCCTAAGTACCTTTTGCAAATGGAATAGATGAGAGAATAAAAATTGACTTGGCATTGAGAGTGAAGTAACAGGTATTTCAACTAAAGCTTTCTAGAAAGTTGTGGACTGATTTGCTGATATACTTGGAGATTAATTATGAAAACCTACACTATGAATCAGAAGAGATATTTTGCAGTTTGGCAGACTTTGCAAATCAATGAAGTGGTATCTAAAATGCAGAATGTATAATTCATTACAGAGCCAGTAAAGGTGTGCCACAGGCATAAAATCTGTCAGCTCCTACCATGACACAGAGATGCTAATAAGAATGCTCAAGGGGGCCAGTCAGGAAAACACAGTGAAAACAAATATTGACATTTAATAAAATTTAAAAAATTTAGATCGACCCAGAGCGCAAACCCAGCATGGGAGTAGATCGCCTGGACCTGCCGGATTCTCATTCGAACCAGAGTCCAGGAACAGTGTGTGAGATTGATGACCCGGGCCCGCCGGATTCTCATTTGACTCAGAGCCCAGGTTTGGCATGTGAGTGACACAACTGGAGGCCTGCTGGATCCTCATCTGACCCAGATCCAAGCCCAGCATGTGAGTGAGACCGCCCGGAGCCCACCAGATTCTCATTCGATCCAGAGTTCAGGCCCGGCGTGGAACTCTTCAGCAGAACTCCCTGAAAAGAGGCTAGAGACAAGACCCACCCAGCTGATTCAGAAGCATAACATCTTGCCAGAGTGGCACAGAGGGTTCACCTCCAAGGGCTGCAGCCAGACCAAAGCCACACCTACCTGGAGGAGTCTGAACTTCGTATACCTGAACCTCCTGCTAAGGTAATAACTCTATCTAAGCTCAATATCAAAGGTCAGAAGACAGAGGTATACAAAATGACCAAAAAGGAACAAAATGCAATCTCAGGCTCCAAGTCCACCCAGAACAAATGTAGAAGACACTAGCATGGAAGAAATTGGAAATCACACACCTGAAATCTCTAAAATACAGCGTTGGAAGTAAAGAAACAACTGCAGAAAGGTATAGAAGAAATCACATCAGAAATAATTTTTGAAGTAAAAAAAGAAATAACTATAATCAAAGAAGTACTAAGTGCTTCTACAGAGGACACTGATAAAAAATAGAGCAGAATATAAAAATGATGGAATCCTTATATAAGCAATATAGGAAAGAAATAGAATGCATGAAGCAGATTCAAAGTGATATACAGGAAATTAAAACCTCAATCACAAGCTGGCAAAAACGATTGAATGAAAGTGAAAATAGACTTTCGGACCTTAAAGACGCCATTGCAGCTAGTGAGAAAGTAAGAAAAGAACTTTTAAAAACAACTAGAATTCAGGAAAAAATAATTCAATACCTGCAAGACAATGCAGAGATGAACAATGTGAGACTAATAGGCATCAATGAGAAGTAAGGAGTCAATACAAATGAAATAAAAAGAATATGGGCAGAAATAATAGCAGAAAACTTCCCAAATATGGGGAAATAATTTGACATTCAGGTAACTGAAACACATAAAACTCCAAATAACATCAACTCAATTAAAACCACACCCAGACATATAATACTCAAGATCCCACACTAAAGAAAAGAAACAGATCACATTTAAAGGAAAACTCATCAGAATAACAGCAGATTTCTCTTCACAAACCATGAAGTCAAAAAGAGCATGGAGCAAAGTAATACAAGTCTTACAAGAAGACGAATTGCAACCCAGACTGATATAACCTGAAAAACTCTCTTTCAAGTATAATGGAGAAGTGAAATACTTCCATGACAAAGAATAACTTAAGAATTTCATGATGACAAAGCCAAGCCTACACAGACTACTAGATGTTCTAGAGAGGGAGCAAAATGATCTCAACTCCATGAATGAGAATAGAAAGAACTCATCAAATAGGGCAAACAATTAAACACAGGAGAATAAAGGTATACAAAAATAGTCTTTCAGTTATTCTTTTGTGTACAGCAGCAAAATATTTCCATCAGCACACTCTACAAATCAACTTCTCTTGCACCTTATGGGTCATGATTTCATCTGGGTCTACAGGGTGGATTTCAAGGAAATAGCAGTAACTCAGTCCCACAAGTGACAGTTGGCCACCAGTAAGTGTCATGGACATTAGCCATGTCCACAACATACTAGAACTCTGTGTGATATCTTATCCCCAAACTGTTAGAAGTGCTGGTCATTTATTTGCCATTCCAGTATTTATCTTATGTTTTATTCTTACTACTTCTTTACTATCATGAAAACCGTTTTCTTATTTCAATTGTTTTGAAACATTTAATTTTTAATTAATTGGTATTTAATTTTCTGAATATTGCTTAATCTTAATTTTTGTTTTCTTAAGATTTATACTGTATATTTGATTTACAATCTACTTAAAAGATATGGTATGATATTTTCTCCTAGTATTAGTATTTAGATATTTTCTCCTAGTATTTAAAAAGTATATTTCCATTTTCCATTCACTTTATATTACTTCTTCCCTGTCTTTTATACACACATATATACACATATATATGTATATGAAAAAATACATGTATAACCCTACATAAGATTGGTACTGTTTCATAGAAGTCTTTGATGACCTTTTAAATAAGTGTTCATCCAATATATTTTATATATTCCTGCATAACTATCATTTTGAGAACTCATTATTGATCATCCAGGAGCATACTACAACTTCTCTTGCCTTTTGAATTATACTCTTTGTTATTTCCTATATGCTATGTCCGGAGGTGTTAACATATTTCACATTTGTAAAACAGGAAAATATTTTACTTTTAGTTTCCAAAGGTATGTTTACTATGTATAAAATTCAGAGAGGACAGATT
>NW_004524738.1:4774987-4776038 GCF_000260255.1 Octodon degus
TCCCTGTGGATGCCTATGCAGGCACTTTAGTCTGCTGAGCTATCTTGCTGGCCTTAAATGTATCTTTTAAGGTTAGTTTTTAATATTTGAATGCCACTATTTGAATTGATGCTGTTATCTCTGTCCTGTACTACTGAAATAACTTCCAAAAAGGAGCACTGTTTGCAACTTGTTCCTATGGTTCTGCTCATGACAGAATGTCCTCAATGATTCAATTAAAATGAGGTCAGATCCTATCACTCTCCTATTTCTGAACTTTACTAGTTAGTTATCACATTGGGCATTTTGAACACTGTAGTATTTTGTCCTTGAATGTTACATTGTTGTGCTTTGTGTATATTTGTGTCCCAAAAGCCTCATGCAGCCTTTGAGGTTCTACAGTTCTACAGTTTGTGATTAATTCATGAGCTAAGGCTGGGATTATGGGTCTGAGTACTGCTGGGATGATGGGTGTAAATAATGCTGGGAGTATGAGTCTGAGTACCTCTGGGATTATGAGTCTAAGTACCTCTGGGATTTTGGGTGTGAGGGCTACACCCAGCCTGGGGTGGATAGGCTGAATGTAACAAGTAAGAGAGACAGAGAGACAGGCTTGCTCTCTGCAGCCATTGTTGCTCTCTGGTTCTTTGCAGCCTCCATGATTGGCTGCTCTCTGCCCTGTGCCATTCTGCCTCAGAGTCAGCTGAGTATGGACTGAAACCTCCAGTAACTGTGAGCTAAATAAACCTTTCCTTCCTTCATTTTGGGTGTCAGGTAATGAGAAAAAAGTAACTGAGACATACATGAAGCTATTTTTCTTCTGATTATTCAAGCTAGTCTATCTTTGTTGACATTTTTAGAAATAGTTCCACTATGTGCCCAATGTTTTTATGAAACTAAGCAATTTGTATTTATTCTGTTTGACTGAAACATGGGAGACAATAGCGTGCTTATTTTCTACTTATCTACTTCATTTTGGTATTGAAATAAATGCCATAGATATAATCAATTTCTTCAAAAATTACTTTTTAAGTAAGTAATGAATAATACAGTTCTATTCCCTGTTTTTCCA
>NW_004524738.1:4777738-4778688 GCF_000260255.1 Octodon degus
CATCAAAACTGCAGGTGACTTGACACTAGTCATGAAGGCACTTAGTGAATTTCCATCCATGACTGAGAATAAAATTTTCCAGGAATATAGTCATCTAAATTTTATCATGGCTTTACTGTGTCATTTACTATGGGCAAAATAGAATATTTCAAGAATTCTGGGAGGGAAAGTGCTTGTCTCTGGAAAGCTGAGAAGAAAGCAGTGCCAATAGACAGCCCTTCCTAACTCCTGTGTTTCCTAACTGCTGAGCTTTCTGTCAAGTATTTTTATTTTTTATTTTTGTTACCCTTCTAATAAAGACAGAAAAGGGCTGATACCAAAAACTAAATTTACATTTTCCCCCAGAGCAAAGGTTTGAAGTAATCAATAAATAACAGGTTTGAAAGACAGAAAAAGCACCTTTTTTTCTGTCTCCGCCTGTGTCTGTCTCACTCATCTCTCACTCTGTCTGTTTCTCTGCATCTCAGTTTCTCCATCTCTGTCTCTCTCTATTCTCCTCCCCCTCCTCTTCACTACAAGAGCTTTCCATGGATTGCAGTCATCTTTTCCCTTCATGCCTAGCTATGGGGCTGCTGCTTCTAAGGAGAATGTAGTACTGCTACTCTCAAACCTTTGATCTGGTCATATAAAATGTAATATCAAAAGAAGGAAACAAGAGCCAGCCAACTAGCTCAGTGGATTAAAGTGCTTGCAATCAGGCATAGGGACAGGGGTTCAATTCCCAGGCTTGCTGTGCCGGCCCTGCCCCTGGAGTGCACTGAGAGAGCAATTGAGATTGGGTGTGGTGGTGTGCACCTGTAATTCCAGCTCTTGGGAGGCTGTAAACGGGTGGATCACTATGAGTCCTATCTAGTAGTGAGGCCTTGAACACCCTGTAGTTCCTTCCCTAAAATATAGAAGAAAAAAAAATAAATGAATAAATAAAAAGAAGGAAACTTTTCTAATATTTA
>NW_004524738.1:4781623-4782670 GCF_000260255.1 Octodon degus
TTCAACCTACATTTCTTTGTATTTAAGTGCGCATTATTTCATTCTCAATGACATTTATTAAAGTGTGATAATTAATGCTGTACCAGTCAGTGTATATTCAGTGATATCATCGGAATCAGCTCTACCATAAAGTAGAGCTGTTTCTCCTCTCTAGTTTTTGTCTGTTATTCCTCAAAATTAAGAGAAAATGTTTCAAAGAATTTTAGAATTCCATGTTAATGCGTCTTGTTGGCAGGCTCACAATTTTGTATTACTTTCCCTTTAAGGATTCAAATATAGCTCCTCAATTTTACAATTTGGAGACTTTTTATGGCACCAGCCTACCAAAAATATGATGGCTTTGCAATAATATAGATGTTTTAACTCAATTTATTCTAGAATTGTCATATGCAGTTAATATTTCCAAATTAGAAAGCTAAAAATAGCCTTCTATCTTTTTTACAGCAGACAATTTTATGTATTCAAAATACATTTTAAAATCTGTTCACTTATTTTATTCTCATACGCATGATTTCTGATAATTTTTATCACTTCTAATAGGCTCTTTAACTTCACTTTGATATATTTTGTTTAAAAGAACTCTTAGCTTTCATTCTTCATGACATGGGTAAGAATGTGGTGCGTATTTCACATGGTTGTGAGATAAAATATTAAATAACAATTTCTGCCCTTTTTCCTTGATAATGTCTGATATTTCAGAAAATCTCATTTGCTTCTTTTGGTCTATTTACTGACCATGGTGTGTACATTGTTGATTGTGTAGTTATTCCTGGTGGTGTTCACTTGGCTTCTTGAACCTGGACAGTAGTGACGTCACACGTTTGGAAACTGTTGTAGCCTTTGTATTTCAAAAATTTCTCTTTTGGTCTGTTCTCACTTTCTTATATCCCTGTTTGTGAAATCATGCATGTACTTTAATACTTTCTTTTATGTCGCATATATTATGCATGTTCTCAAGTTTTAAATCCTTGTTACTTAGATGGGTAATTCCTATTGTTCCATCTTTAAATTTGACTCCTTTTTCCTATTATCTCTCTCCATTCCAAT
>NW_004524738.1:4783195-4793911 GCF_000260255.1 Octodon degus
GAACTGCTACATTCTGCCATGTGCCACTCTGTCTTGCAACCCACTGAATATGGACTAAAACCTCCATAGACTATGAGTTAAGAAACCTTTCCTTTCTTAATTTTGGGTGTTGGATATTTTGTCTCAGCAATGAGAAAAGAGTGGGCAGGCCAAATAGTGCAGCAGATTAACACAACTGTGTAGGCTGATGCAGGGGCTGGGAGTTCAATCCCCAGGCCTGCAGTACCAGCCCCGCCCCCCGGGCACACTGAGAAGGCAATTGAGACTAGGTGTGGTGGCATGCCCCTGTAATCCCAGCTCTTGGAAGGCTGTAAACAGGTGGGTCACTATGAGTTCAGTTTACACAGTGAGACCCTGAACACCTATACACCCTGTCTTAAATTAAAAAAAAAGAGAAAAAAAGTGACCAAGACAGAATATATTGAAACAAGTGGGATTGTTGCTGTGTCTATACCTGAGTGTATGGTTTAAAAATCTTTCTGAATGGTTTATAGGAAGGATAGGAAAGGTGCGGAGACATTGCCTGAAAATGAAGTGCTGGAAAATCTTAGGCTCTTCCATATGGTATATTCTGGTTAGTTATCCAAAAAGCAGAGTGCTGATAGAAATCTTGCCAATAAAGACCAGGCTGGGGTGGTTTTCTGGAAAGGACTGCATTGGATTCTGGACTCCAGGTGATGCATGTTATGGCTTGGCAGAAAGTTTGTCTGCATTTTGCTCATGTCCAAAGACCTTTTGGCTCATGTCCAAAGACTTTTCCTGAGACTGAGATTAACTGAGACTAAGGGTGGCAAACTGATTAATCTGCCAAAAGAAATTTCAAAACAGTTGAATGTTGAGGCAATGGTATGGCTATTGTTGGGGGCTTTTAGTCAGATTTATGTTGATAATCAAGAGCAAGAATCCCAGAAACGTGATTTAAAGTGTGAGTTTTTCCAGAAATAAATCTCTAATAAGTCTGTGGGTTGTAAAGATGGAGCTGAGAAGATCTCCATTCATGAGAAGGAACAGGAAAATATGAATGATGGTCTGAGGGCATCCCAAGAAGTGGCAAGTCTCTACCCTTTGCAGCCTCAAAGTCATGAGAGTAAAGGGCTTTGATTTAAGGAGAAAGCTGCAGAGTACCATGTTTCAGAATTGCAGTGGCAGTCAGTCCAGGTTTCAGAATGGTGGCATTACAGAGAATTCGTTCCTCAGAATCAGTTTAGAGTCCTCAGTAATACAAGCACTCGACTCCTACAGCCAAGAGAAAAGAAAACCTGGCTGCTGCTCAAGCTTGCAGTGGACCTTGGCATCATCCATGTGGCGTTGGTTGTGGGTACATGCAGAATTCAAGAATTCTGAAGTTAAGGAGGCAGAAGAAGGCATGGGGGCAGGCAGTATACCCCTAGGAGGAACTTTGTGCACCTCTTCACGAGGAACCTAAAGTGTAATGGAGACACCAGAAGTTTGGAAAAACTAGGAATGTGAATAATCTAAGGAGACATGGAAGGATTGAGTGGAGTCAGTCTAAGTGATAAACCACAGGAGCTACAACCCCCCAAGTGCTGTAGGGGTGGAGCTATGTAAGGCCTTTGCAGCTCACAATTTTCCACAGATTGCCTTGGATGCTGAACATGGAACTGCGGGACTTAATATTTGCCCTGCTGGATCTTGGACTTGCCTTGGTCCTAATGCTTTGCATGGTGCTGTTTATTCCTTTTGGAATGGAAATGTTTGTATTGTGCTGTTGAATGGTAGAAGTGTTTAACTTTCTTTTCATTCATACAGGTGCTCACAGATTGGAGTTTGCTTAGATCTTGCAGGAGACTTGGGACTTTGACTTTTCAGCAATGCTGACAGTGTTAGGGATTTGGCAACTCTTAGAGATGGACTAAATTGCCTTTTTTATAAAAGGATGAACATAAGCCTTTGGGGGCAAAAGGTGGAATGTTATAGTTTATGTCTAGTTGTAGCCCTAAAGCCTAATGCTGTCATGGGGTAGGCTTCTAGAGGTTGTGATTGATCCACGATCCAATGCTTTGATTATGGGTGTGAGCACTGTTGGGATTGTGGGTTTGAGTGCTATGCCTACCCTGGGCCAGATACCCTGGATGAGGTATAAGGAAGGGAGAAAGTCTTGTCCACTGCTTCTTTTGCCACCGTTCCTTTCTTTTTGCTCTTGCTGTTTTCCTCTGCCATAAACTGAAGTCTTCTGCTATGTGCCACTCTGCCCTGGAGCCAGCTAAGTATGGACTGAAACCTCCACAAACTATAAGCTAAATAAACCTTTCCTTCCTTCATTTTGCATGTCAGGTGTTTTGTCCTGATAACAAGAGAAAAGTAACTGAGACATATAGACATACAGTATTAAAGTCAACTTAGTTCTGTTTAATTAAAGAGACATAAACACAAAGAAATTTTCTATATAGATGGTTTAGAATAGTTGAAGTTTTAAGAAATTTCATGACCATTTCTGCTTTTCTATCAAAGTCACATGGTAGCATATTTCTACTATTCATATTTAAAAGAAGTCATTCTTTTTTTTTTATAAGGATTATATTTCTTTTTTTTATTTATTTATTTGAGAGAGAGAGAGAGAGAGAGAGAGAGACCAGCTCAGCCCACCAGGGGGCAGGGCTGGCTGGCATGTGGTGCTGGGGGATTGAACCGCGGTCCCTTGCTTTTGCTAAGCTTGTTCTAAGTAGGTGCTTTAGACCACTGAGCCATCTCTCCAGCCCCAAGAAGTCATTCTTAAAATGTGTTGAAACGAAGGGCTAAGTTTTATTTCAAGTTGAAACATTTCACCTTTTTATTTACCTTTTTCATTTTCCAGGAAAATTAAACAAGGAAGGACTTATTTGAGCTCAGTTTGTAGAGACTTCGGCCCAAAGGCTGCTGGTTCTAAGGCAGGTTGCTATGGCAGAGAGGGCACTTGAAAGGAGAAACAGCTCGTGACAGGCAGAAAGCAGAAGGTGGGAAACTAGTAGCACTAGCAGCAGTTGCTTTCTGCTCCTTTTATATCCTATCTGCATGACTCAGCATAAGGCACACATCAAATTAATCTTAAGACCAAATTCAGTAATCAAACACTTTTAATCTCACCATCACACTTGGTAGATCCAGCCACTTCTGATAAAACCTCATGTATCACTTCATGCAGCTTGATGAGACCATTTGAATACAATCCATAAGAGAACAATTCAATATTGTATAGAAGTTAGATTAGGGTTTATTGAATTTTGAATATATAGGGCCTCACTACACAGATCAGACTCATAGTGATTCTCCTGTTTTCAGCCTCCCAAGGTCAGCGTGCCCCAGGGTCAGGGCCAACACAACATGACAGGGATCGAACCCCAGTCCCTATGTCTGCCTAAGCAGGGGCTTTGATCCACTGAGCTATCTGACCAGCCCGTGAAAATATATTTCAAAGCAATATTTTGTAGCTTATTTAATAATATTTTAAATAATATAACTAAGCAGTAAATAATTACATAAAATTTTGTTTATGAAATTTGCCCAAAGTAATCGAGGAAATAAATACCAGTCTCGGGATGTATCATTTATATATATTTAAAGTGGAGTGTCACTCAGTTTTTAGTCTTGCACTATGTCATATTATATTAATGTTTAGTGATTTTCAAAGGGCTTTTGTTTTCTTGCTGATAGCATACCCTATTGGGAGAAGTTCGAAAGACATTTGTAATTTGGAATAAATAGGAAAAAGCTCTTTTTTTGGATTCAGTATTTTTTACTTCTCTGCATTTTGTTTCATGGAACTCTTTCAATGGCATTATATACTTGAAAAGACCTGAACTCATTAAATAGAAATTTTTCTGTATTCCGAGAACTGAAATAAGTTCATCACTGATCTTTCACTAAATCACTCTGACACAAACACACTTTCTTATGTTAATGCTAAATGATATTATAAATGATATTGTGGTTAGCCAAACATAAAGCTGCCTTCCAACTCTATTTGTTCCTGAAATGTGAAAATGTGAGCTTACTATAATGACTATGTATCAAGACTGAGAGTTTAGTTTTAAGTTCTTGTTGTAAAACCCTTGTACTTGTCTACACAAAGCTGTCACTGGGTTTATTTTTCCCACTCCCAGTCAAGCTACCTAGTCTCAAAGTTACCCAGCCTAAAGTGGCAGGTAGTCTAGTACCTGAGTGGTGGCAGAGGTAAGAGAATGCAGAAACTGAGCCTATGTTCCAGGTCTTCTAGGATGTGACTGGACCTTTATGAGCCCAAGAGAAGAATTCTCCTGTCCAAATATCCAGACAGGCAGAGTTAGCAAGATCCCCTCTGTAGTCTTTCTATAATGACTACATATTTCCAATCATTTTCCATTCATATGACCCAAGTCAAGGAACCAAAAGAAGGGCCAGCCAGATAGCTCAGCAGCCTAAGAACCTACTTAGGCAAGTCCAGAGATTGGGGATTGATCTCCAGCACCACATGCCTCACTGGCCTCGCAACTGGGCGCACTGAACTGGCCGCTGTCTCTGGATGTGGTGGTGCATGCCTGTAGTCTCAGGGCTGAGGGGCCTGAAAACAGGCAATCACTTAGAGTCCAAGCCGTATAGTGAGACCCTACACCAGATACATGAAAAAAAAAAAAAAAAAAAAAAAGATGATCTTTTCAAACATCCACTTGTGAGATTTGGAAGTACATTTACAATTGTAGTAACAATTCCTCGTCTGGTTTCCCAGAGAAAGAAGGATTTCATTTCTTGGTGAACAGGGACCTCTCTCTTTGTCTGTTCAGTGCTCTTCACACCAGGCTCTCTTGGGCTACATGCCATCTCTGGGAAGAGCTTATGAGATCCTCAGGTGACATGCATAGACATTCAAATTTGAGAGACTCTGCTAGACCAGAGGACTGTCTGGGAGAAGGACCTTCTGAGCTGGGGTGTAAATGCAGAATGCACCTCAACCATCTTCAGATCAGATTGACATTATCTACAAATGAGAAGCACAT
Organism: Octodon degus; assembly: GCF_000260255.1. NCBI lineage: Eukaryota > Metazoa > Chordata > Mammalia > Rodentia > Octodontidae > Octodon > Octodon degus. Next base: position 4,788,166 of record NW_004524738.1, read on the forward strand.
CCTTTATGCTTCACTCCCAGGACAGATATGTAGGAAGTAGTGAAACCTAAGGCAAAATTCCAGCCTGTGGTACATTCTTAAAACATTAAATAAGTTTTGCCTTTGTTTGACAGACTTATGTATTTGAAAACCCTGTGGCAAGACACATGAGGAGATTTATAAGGATAAATTGTTTTATATATATATATATATATATAGTGATAATATATATAATATATATATATTATATATATATATATATATATATATATAAATAACTTTATTTTGGCAGATTTATTTGTGAAAAAGAGTATATAATTAGGGCTGAGATTACACAAAAAAGAAAATAGATTCATCTATATACGTGGCAGTACTTTAAAAAGATAAAGTGTCTTATTAATCTCATGAGTGTTGATGAATCTACCTGTATGAGTCAGTTCAGGTGGCCATGATGAAAGGGCACTAACTGATTAAAGAACAATTCATTTTCTTCCAATGTAGCAGATAGACAACTCAGATCAGATGTCAACCTTTGCTGTTGTGATGCCATCTCTTAGTTTGGCTTGCAGGTGACTGCCTTCTGCTGTGTTCTTGCATGGCCTTGAACATGTATATGACAGGATGGGGGTGGGTGAGAAGACATACACACATGCACACATACAGGGTGTGTGTGTACGAGAGAGAGAGAGAGAGAGAGAGAGAGAGAGAGAGAGAGAGAGAGTGTAAGGATCTGAAGATTCTCTCCTTATAAGGTCATTGATTGGATCATATTGTGTGCTCTCATTTAGGCCCTCATCTAACACTATTTTCAAAGAAAGCACTAGAACAAGCAAATATAAATAAGCAGTTAGGGTTCCAACCTGTGAACTTGGTGGGGACACAATTTGGCTTATCAGTTCTATAAAGTTACTCATAAACTGGAGTCTTCATTTTGCCACAAAATCATATTGGAGAGAAAAATTATTACTTTTTGTTTTGACCCTAAAGCGTTTGATAAGATATGGCATAATATTCTCTTCAGAGTTTCACAAATAAAGTAACTTGCCTCTGGTCAATGTTGTGAGTACTTTTCTTTAACTTACAATATAGTACATATTTTCAAAATGATTTTTACTGATAGAAACAGTCAGGATCCCTGCTTCTTAACTCAATTAATTTACTTTTAGCTATCATCACTTATTGAATATGTTTTAAGTATGATAGCCTTTTTTTAATAAAGCCATAGCAAGGTGAAAAAGGATTTTTTCGTTTATTACAAAAACCATCACTTAGAAAAAAATGAAACAAGCCAGACTCCATCCAGCTGTTTGATGCTAATTATATTTTGTTGCCATAAGGAATACACCTGTATAATAGTTCATTACAAGGCATTATAATTTTGATTTTCCAAGCAAAATGTCTCAGTTCCTTTTACGGATCACAGACATTTCCTCCTATGTGTTTACCAATCTTCCTAAGAGTGTCTCTTGCCTCTCTTTGGCAATCGCATCTCTACTTGGGAGATAAAGCTCAAATGGGCTTGTTAAATACCCATCTTGCCTCCTAGATTTTCTGTTTATCTCTTTTTTAAGTTTATTTAATGTGAATTCTCAAGACTTGAATGAGAGATATAATGATCACCAGAAGTCACCTGCTCCAGCTAAATTGGAAGTTTTTATCATATAGGCCATTACCAAAGGGGCAGAAGAACGTTACGTGGCTATAAAAAATACAATTCAGGAAACCACAGAAAAGAGAATCTCTCTATTCTTAGTAAAGACAACAAAGGGTACACTGTGTGACAGAGGCTGTAATAACCATGAAAATGAGAGACAACAAATACCAAAACTAAAGTACAATCATCTTTACGGGTTTATCAGAAAGTTTTGTGTGACCAATACTACTATCAATTTCTAGAAAATGTTGCATCAAGATATCGGAAAAACACTGAAATAAATTGTATCTGCATTCATGTGAGGATGGGTAATGAACTCAATAAAATACAGTTTCCACTATTTTGTACATTAAGGTTATCAAAGACATTCAAGGAATTAATAATTCTGTAGCATTTGAAAGTTGTGGTTCACAATGAATGATAGAAATAAATAGGTAATTAGTTTAATATCATTTATAATAGAGCAAGGATTCTAGAACAGCGAGAAAAAAGTATCCAAAATCTTTTATTTATTGCTAATACAAATTGTACATTGCAAAAGAGAATAACCTTGATTTATGGTAATGAAGAGAGACTTTATATTTTACAACTACCTAAGGTATCTATGAAATAATGATAAAAAAATAAAAACAAAGTACAAGACAGTTTAAAAATTAATTACAAGTCATCAGTTCTTGGAAAATAATGAATTGTTTCAGTTCTATTATCTGTTTATCAAACATTAACAAAGGGCTTAGGTACCTTGATTTTAACTCTGTTCTATCAAGATTGTTCTCGGTTGTACTATTTTTGAGGGCATAGGAAATACAGTCATATCCCCTGACATTGTTTAAAGTTGTTTTCTCTAAATCAGACATTCCTTTCCTCCAAAATTTCATCCTTCCAAAACTAAAATCAGATACATTTCACAGGCTATCTGAAAATTGACTTTATGATGTATGCTCTACCATAAGGCTATGCTGTAAAGTTCTTTTATGGTTCTTCCTCCAAAACTCTCTAGCTTCATCTGCTATCAAGGGAACATTTTTTTTACTCTTTATTTTAAATTAACTAATGTCATCTGCTCTTTGTTTATATTAGTTTTCTAATAATCTAGGAACTCTAATTCATTTTTTAATGTGCAGTTATGCTTCAGTTCTACAATTGCTAAGTTACTGTTATTTTGATATATTGTGCCAAACACACAGGAGTTCAATCCCTGGTTCTGAAAAAAAACAAAACAAAACAAAACACACACACACACATGCACACAAAAAAAAAAATAACAAAAAAAACTGGAGGAGAGGGAAATGGGAAAGAAAAAGAATCAGCAGCAATATGTATCATGTACAGTTACAGATTTCCTACCAAGAATGGTATTATTATGTACATCTAAAATGTACCAATATGAAAAGTTAAAATAATCTTACATAGTATTTGTGAAAAGCCATAATAGAAACCTGTTAAATGGTTCAATTGAGGCTGATGAGATAGCTCAGCCATCTAAGCACCTGCCTGGCAAGCACAAGGAACCAGGTTTGATCCCTGGAACTGAAACCGGATGTGGTGGTACACACCTGTAATCCCAGCACTGGGGAGCCTGAGACAGGAGGATAACTATGACTCCAAGCTGCGTAGTGAGACCCTTTATCAAATTAAAAAAATCATTTCAAATGGTTCTCTTGTACTTTCTTTTGCTGTATGTTGGTGACCAGTGACTAACTTATCTTCTCCATTGGCTCTTCCTGAAGTGCTCTTCCTGCTTTCCTCTGGGGAACTATAAGGAGTGACCTAGTTTTGTGATGGCAGTTCTCTCCTCTTCCTTTGACTTGATCATACCTGAATAAAATAAAATCCGAGGCAAGGTGTCTCCTGCATTTGAAAAGTTACCGCTTAATGGTGTGTCTTATTTGGAAAACAACACATGTGGTTAGTAAGGGGCTGCTCTCTTCACTATTTTATATACTTGTCATTCCTTATTAGTGGAAAAAATTTAATGTCACCTTTCTTACGAGTCTGGAACATTGGTTTGAATTGATGTTTTTGTACTGTAAACAAAACTTTTAGATATCTCTTACTTTCCTATAACACAACCTTGGAGATATGTTTGCCAAATATTTGTTGCCTAATTGAGTGTTGATTGATTTCAAAGCACAGTGCTCCATCAACTCACAAACTTAATTCTTTCCCTCATTTGGGTTGCAAACTGAATTCCAAGAGAATTGAATCAAATTCTTCCATAAGGTCAACATTGAACCTCATCAGTGTTAGGTACAATGGTGCTTCAGCTTGGGAACTTCATTTGCATTGTAAATGAAAGGGAGAGATGTCATTTGTGTTTGTGTGAGGAAGATGACCATATATATGTATGAAAATTTTGCTGAATGCTTTTGTTGCAGGAGCCAAATTGTTTACCTAAAGAAGTGTTAATGAACCAAGGTATTATGGTATTATCTATTTATTCCATTATGTCTCTATTTCTTTTTTCCATTCCCTTTTCTTATAATAACATGAAGAATGTATTTGATTTTTCAACAATAGCATGAAGTTAACGTTTCTCTCCATGGTAACTGAATGCACAAACATGTATAACAAATCAGAGTTTACAGACAGAAAATAACTGGCTTGATAGTTATCAAATAGCTTTTCTGAGTCAGGCATTGAGAAAGTAATGAGAACTACAGCACAGTTTTTGTTTTTATGTTTTAGCAATATTGAGAAAGTCACAGCAATCTACGTTTTATGTTGCATATTTGGAATATTTATGTAAGAGCTCGATGATCCTTTGTGTCAGACTGACATGTTGAAGACATTGTTTTCCTTGTTTTTTTTTGATTGAAACCTATATATCTGTGTTTTGTTCCCTTTTCCTCAAGGTCTTGTTTCGGATACAAACTATAAAATTAATATGAAAATAAAAGCCTTTCATGATAAGAAACTTGTGGATCCTATGAGAATTGCATATTGAAATATAAGTTCTTGTATCTGAAAATCTAAAGAAAGAGCTGGAATATCACTTTCATTCCCTAATCTCAATATTCCTAGTGATGAAATTTTAGGGAGTTTGGGCCAGGGAAGTAGCTCAGTAGAATAAGTGCTTGCCTGGAAAGCACAAAATCCTGAGTTCAATCACTGGTACTGCAAAAAGAAAAAGAAAAAGAAATTCTAGGGAGTTTGATGGGTTGACCAGGGTCATGATTCTGGCAAGGTGGGAAGATATATAGAGTATTGTCCTACAGTGGTCGTTGACTTTGTCTGTCGCCCTCAGCCCAAATGTGCAGAGTCCTAATCAAAGGCAATAGGCGGGCAGTACAGAGATTGTGATTTCCAGGAACCAGTGAAATCAGGACCAACACACTGAGATTTGACAGACTACTCAGCCACGGCATATTCCTAGAACAATTATGATACTTAGTAGATTTTTTTTTGTCTGTTGTGAAATGATAGATTCTAATGGAATAAATGTAAGAAAAATACTGACCAAAAACCAAGGAGAGAACAATTCAGACTGCTTTAGTAAGCAAAGTTAGTTCTAGCATTCACTCCCTCCAATGCATTGTCCTTCTTTGTCCAGTCACTATTTTTCTTGCACGACTGCTCCTTAATCAACATAAAAAGGCTGGGAGCCTAAAAATGAGTTCTATTTATTGTACATTCTTTCCTGATGTATACACAAATGTAAGCAGTTCTCAATTATGAGTGAGGTTTGCAGTTAAGACTAATGACATGTGAAGGCAAAGGTTTTATCAATCTCTGCACTGACTTGGCACTGCACAAGGGAACCAAAGAAAGAATGCAGACCTCGCTTTCTTTTACATACCATTCCTTAGACCAACAGTAAGCAGAGCCTTTTTGAAAAACAGAAACTGTTAACATCTTTTATAAATTATGAATGTTACTTTTTAAAGCATCATCTGTTCTGCAAAATAAAAAGCTGCCAGTTTTGGCATTTACCTGATATTAAAAAGAGCTGACAGAGTCCCATCTGAGAGCCAGGTGTGATGTTGTTTTTTAATACAGGCACTTACGCTTATTTGCTTTTGATGCAGAAACAATCTCTTGAGGAAATCATTCACTGGGTTTCCTTTTATTACAAAAGTCATGCACAATCTTTCTCTTGCATTTTTATTTTTC
>NW_004524738.1:4804691-4805237 GCF_000260255.1 Octodon degus
AGATAATGTGCATGGGATAATTTCTATTTTCTTACGTATGCTTAATCATGACCTATAGACCAGTATGTGGTCTATTTTAGAAAATGACCATGTGTAGCTGAGAAAAATGTGTATTCAGCTGTGTTTGGGTGGAACACTCTGTATATATCCACTAAGTCCATTTGTTTCAAGCTCTGGTTAAGTTCTGTTATTTCTTTGCTTAGTTTTTGTCTGGTTGACCTATCTTTTGTAGATAAGGGCCTGTTAAGGTCTCCTGTTAAAACTGTAGAACTGGATATTAGATTTTTCATGTCCATTAAGATTTGCTTTATATAGTTGGTTGCTCCCGTGTTTGGTGCATACAGAGTTATGAGTGTTACCTGTTCCTCTTGAATTTTTCCCCTAACAAGTATATAGTGGCCTTCTTTATTTTGCTTGATCATTGTTGGTTTGAAGTTCAGATTGTCTGAGGATAGGATTGTTACCCCTGCTTTTTTCTGAGGTGCTGGGGCATGTAGTATTGTGTTCCATCCTTTGACTTTCAGCCTATGGATGTCTTTATGAGTT
>NW_004524738.1:4806617-4815313 GCF_000260255.1 Octodon degus
GAGCTTATGCATTTGATTCTTTAGTGCAGATGTTATTAACTCAGGGATTTCTTTTTTATTTCCAATCTGAGTTCTTCTGTACCTTTCTGCAGCTGTTTCTTTATTTCAAAAGCCATTGATTCATTGCTTTCAGCTGTGTGATTCCCAATTTTTTGTGTGTTAATGTCCTCTGCACTTGTCACAGGTGGGCTTGGGTTATGAGGTTGCATTTAGTTCCTTCTCCTCATTTTGTGTAGCACTGTCTTCTGACCTTTATTATAGATCTTCATTGTAGTTATAACCTTAGCAGGTACTGAAGTTCAGGTGTAGATTGGGCATGGGCTTGGACTGGCTCTGCGAGATCCCGGAATGCAGCAGAAATTGCTACTCGGTGAGTGGTTTGAGGGAGGTGCTGTGGAGTGGTTGGAGGGGTGTCCCAAGGTGGTCGAAGAGGGTCTCAACCAAGCTGCGCCTGGGCTGGGACCAGTAGTAGGTCCTGCCAGTACAGGGTAGCTGGAAGCTTTCTCACACACTCACCGGGCCTGGGCTAGGACTGTGTTTGGGGGTTCCTGGAATGCAGCAAAAATTACTACTTGGTGGGCGGGATGGGAGAGGTGCTGCAGAGTGTTTGGGGGCATCACAAAGCGGTGGAAGAGGGTCTCACCCATGCTGCACCTGGGCTGGGACCAGTAGTAAGTCCCGCTGACACAGGGTAGCTGGAAGCTCTCAACACACTCACCAGGCTTGGGCTAGGACTGGGTCTTGGGGTTCCTGGAACGCAGCAGAAATTCCTACTCAGAGGGCGGGGTGGGGGAGGTGTGCGGAGTGGTAGGGGTTGTCCCAAGGGGGTGGAAGAAGGTCTCACACACTCTGCACCTGGACTGGGACCAGTAGTAGGTCCTGTCAGCGCAGGGTAGCTAGAAGCTCTCCCACACACTCAAGGGGCATGGGCTAGGACTGGATCTGGGGCTTCCTGGAATGCGGCAGAAATTCCTACTCAGTGGACGGGGTGGGGGAGGAGCTGAGGAGTGGTGGGGGGCATCCCAAGGGGGTGGAAGAGGGTCTCACCCATGCTGCGCCTCAGCTGGGACCTCTATCTTTTAAAAAGTAGAGAAAAATAGAACTGTTTTTCAAGAAAAATAGAACGGATTGCTCTTGTGAGACTCAATACATTTAGTGAGAGCAGCATTAATTCTTTATAAAGGTAGTCCCATTAGGTAATTACTACCTAAAAGATCTCATCTTTTTTAATGTAGTCTTACTGAGTACTTAGGTTTTGCACACAAGCTTCCAAAAAAGAACCAAACCATACCAGGAGCAAAGAAAGTTCTCCTACAGTGTTGGGCAAAGAAGGATGAAATACCTGCTCTAAAATACATGCAGACAATTCTCCATAACAGAGTCCTACTTCTTGAGGAAAAAAATTAAAGTGTTATCTGCTTAGAAAAAAGTGAATTTAGTCAATCCCGATGTCCTTTAGCATTACTATTGTAGCTAAGTAGGGAAAAGACCTACAAAACATTTGTAGGTGTGCAACTTCACGACATATACTCACTGAAGTTTTGAGACATATAGAGTGTATAGTTTGAGCTTACATGCATCTTAATACAAGTATAATAACACTTGGAATAACTGCAGAAAATAGCATTTACTAGAGATAGAGGTTTGGGAAAAATCAGGAGCTTCTAATGCCTACTGTAATAAAGACAAAAAACCAAAGCATTAGACACAGCCCAGCTCATTGAATTGTAAGGTAAAACTTTACATTAAAGATTTTACTTTAAATCAAATCTTATTATCCAATTCATTATATCTTAAATTCAACAAAAAGAACAAGTTATGAAAAAATATAAGGGGGAAGTATTCTGGAGAGGAACAGTAAGTGTTAGAATCAGATGAGATAGGACACAGAAGACCAATCTCAGAATTAAAAATTTAAAATGATGACTATTAATACTTTAAGAGCTCTAATGGAGAAAGTTTATAGCAAAGAATGTGTAGAGAGTTTGAAAGAAGAGAGAAGGAAACTCTAAAAAATCAAGAGAAAATGCTAAGAGTCAGAACACTGTTGGGGATAAAAGAATGTCAACTCTGGTCTTAGCAGTATAAAGACCAAAAGGGGAAAAAAATCAGTGAACTTGGCTAGGTCATGAGAGACTTCCCATAATGGAATTTACACACACACACACACACACACACACACACACACACACACACTTTCAAAGACTATAACATTTGTGAGATACTTTCAAATGATATGATATTCGTGCCATTGGGCTACTTAAGATGCCATAAATGAGGTAAAAACAAATGAGATGATGAGCTGGGGAAGATAGCTTGGTGGTCCAAGTGCTTGCCTTGTTATCTTCCCTGAACAACATGCATTTGTGGCTTAATAAAGTAAGTATGTAAAATAAACTTCAATAGAGGAGCATATTGCAAAGTATCTGCCCAGTAGTCCTTAAAAGACTCAGGGATTACCAAGTGAACAAAGTATGAGAAAATATTACCGCCATAAGGTTTTTGATATGGTTTGTGTCTAGTTGTCCCCCTAGATCCTTATGTAAGTTATGGGGCAGACCTGGATGGAGAAGCAACAAGTGGCTTGAGGGGTGGAGCCAGAGGAACAGGGTGGGGCCCAAGGGGCAGGGCCAGAGGACCAGCACATACCTGATGGGCGGGGCCAGAGGACCAGGGCAGAGCCATAGGGGTGGGGCAGAGGACCAGGGTGGGGCCCAAGGGGCGGGGCCAGAGGAAAAGTTGGTGCCGGGGGCGTGGCCAGAGGAGCGCAAACCATTAAACCGGCTAACTTGTGCTTTCTCTGAGATGTGGAAAGTGTCCTCTTGCTCCAGCCTCTTCTCCAGTGTCTTGAAACCTCCAGTAACTGTAAGTTAAATAAACTTTTCTTTCCCTCATTTGGAGTGTCAGGTATTTGTCCCAGCAATGAGAGAAGTGTAACTAATACAATTTCTAAGGAAACCTACAGCTGAATGTTAATTGACATTCTGGAACAAAGAAAGAACATTAGGTGTAACTAAGGAAATAAGAATATTTACTTGCTTTAATAATGAGCTAATATTTTTATTTAACAAGGGTACTCTACAAAAGATATGAAAATCTAGAATTGCTCTCAATACAAAATTCAGTAAAATTAAAGAACATTGTTTGATGGATAACAAAATAAAATTGCATTTGCAAATCAGTCTTTGAAAATGATTGAAATGTGTACACAAAGAAGCTTATGAGTAAACAGGAGCCTGAGATGAGTACCTGAGTACATGAATTGTTGGCAGCCACAGAAGCTGGAAATCAGTTAGATGTGTGAGAGAAGGACTCGGCCTCAGCGCCTAAAGCAGCCAAGCTACCCAAGGCCTGACAAAAGCATTCTGCCTGGTTAACTTCAGCTACTCATCACTAGGCAACCTTGTATCACTTGATGCTAACTTTGGAAATGTAAAAATAAATACATGTCCTTATCTTGTACTGGGGGTTATTTCATCAACCAGACAGATGGGCCACCACCAGATCCAGCACTTGTCTTCTTGTCTATCTTTTCCTTATTCCTGCCATCGTTTCTCCCTGGGGTACAACAGATCACACCAAGAGACCAGCCTGGCCTTACAATAGTTGGCATCAGTGCACCCTGGAAGTTTCTTGATGGTGACAGTCATAAAGCTGAAAGGTTTGTTATGCCTTAAAATTATATAAAGTAAACATTTTTGGACATGCCTAATGAGATGATAAACAAAGCAATTGTTAGTAAACTCTAGGATCACAGTGCTTTCAGTTTATCTTCTTTTTCATTTCTTAGAAATTCAGATGAATTTTTAATGGAAAAAACAATAGTATTTCAATAATATCTATATTGAAGATCAATGACATTGATAAAGCAACAACAACAAAGTTAACATCTGAATAGAAGGTTTAAATTTGTAAATGGTCCAGAGTTGATAAAAATAAAACTCAAAGACCTCTGTCCAACGTACACCATTTAGGTCATAACCTCAAATTATACAACTCAACTAGGTTGACACTTTTTTGATATATAATTTACAAGTAATCCTTTAATTGGTTTATGTATTTTTTCACAACAAAATGGTATTTTATTAATATTTTTTCAAAGTTAATAACATGTGACACAAGGCTTCCTAGTGACTAATAGCTGACTTTAACCAGACAGGATGTTTACCTCAGGACTGAGGTAGCTTGTTTGCTTTAGGCCCCGAGATCTAGTTCCACCTACACACATTTGATCTATTTCGATTTCCTAGTTTCCATTGCTCCCAACATATCCACCTTTTTTCGTTTTGTTTTGTCAGAGTTGTGTGATCCACTGCAGTTAGAGAAGATGTATTTGGAGAAGTCTTTAAAGGACCTTTTCATACTTGACGCCAGTCCAAAGATTGTAGATTGAATTCAGCAAAATAACCCAATATAGACCAATAGTCCACAACAGTAATGAGTTATCAGCGCATATGGCAATTATCAGAAGTTGTTGACTGGAGCATATACATATAGATGTATATGTATACTCAAGATAGTTAGGATAGGTAGGCACCTATTATCTCTTAGTTCATTGAGAAGAAACGTTTGCACTAATATTGCTTAGGCAAGATAACATGTCTACATCTTGTTCTCTGAGTAACTACTACAAAGACAACAATATGCAATGTACTAATTATTGTAACTGTCCTACTAACCTATTTTGAAACTGTTTCATTGTTATTTTATTTTTTTCTCATTAGAATGAATAAAAAAGAAAAAAAATAAACAATTTATATTTAATCTGTATTTTAATTTTAAAAGCTATCAGCATTTAATTAAGAAATAAAAATCATGTATGTAACATGCACAAGATGACTTGATGAATGCATAATGTATTAAATACTTCAATAAAATTCACATATGAATAACCACTCATAGTTACGATTGTGTGTATATATGTTTGCGTTGATGGCAGTCAAAATAAGTTATTTTTCCCATTTCAAGTAAGGAATATAGGAACAAGAAATCTACTTACCAGGTTGTATATTAGACCCTCAGAACATAGTGATTTTCAAACTGAAAATTTATTCTCTAGGACCACTATGCCTATTTACCCTACTTCTGAGTTCCTGATAAACACGATTCTACTCTCTGCTATTCTAAGTTTGACTTTCTATAGATAGAGTGTATAAATAAGTTTATAGAGTATTTGCCTTTCCTTGTGTGGTTTATTTCACTTAGCATACATTGACTAGGTTCAACAATGCTGTCACAGTGACAGTATTTCTTTCTATATTATGGCTGGGCTCTGGGAAGAATGAGGATCCGGTGGGCCCTGGGCAGTCTCACTCACACACCAGGCCTGGTCTCTGGGTCCTCTGCCGGTCTTTTGAAAGAAGCAATCAATCCTTTTTGTTTTGTTTTGTTTTATTTTGTTTTGTTTTGCTTTTATTCTGCTTTTCTTTCTCTTCTGAATTTCTTATATTTTTTGTTATTGTTTTATTTTATTTCTTCTTTTTCTTTAAATGAATCACACATTTATATCTAGAAATCTGTACAACTAATTAGAAGATTGCATCATGTAATAAAACAACCATTGCTGAATTTCTATTACTTTGTTTAGAGAAAACTTGTATCATTTGTAACGCTTTTTTTTCTATCACTATTTTGTATTCTTTAGAAATTAAAATAAAAAGTTGTATTATAGCACAGAAGACACTAAAGGGCAAAAGCTGGAAACATTACCCTATCCCTGTTTTCCAACTATATTAGAAAACCATTACAATCAAAACAACTCCACTTCTTATAAATATATTTAGGCATGAATTTTTTAGAAGGTGCTACTGTATAGAGATGATAGCACAGGCAAGTAAAGACCATGCACACTAGAACTACACAACCTAAGGTAAGTCCTTACTTACTCAGTGACTAAATGGGCACATTAGTTACACTTGCTGCACCTAGGCCCTTATGCTCACAGGATAATCACAAACACCCTATATTTACTTTAGGAAATTTTAAAATGTTATATCTAAAAATCATAGTAATTTAATTGCTATATAAAAAACTGAGCTTATGACTATTAAATATCATTACTATTACTGATGACATGGAAACTTAGGCACTCAGTACAGGCTTGCTGGATTCGAGATAAGTACTCTTACATCCTATTGCCCTTCCAATTTCCTCTTTCTTCCTTCCTCAGTCTATCTCCTTTTTTTCTAGTCGTTCATATTCTTTTCTCTTTTTAGTGGGCACTACCATGCTATATTGACTTCTCTACAGTAGATTTTTGCTGCCTACTGGCATATGATTTAAGTTTAGAAATCAGTGCAGAGTCGTATTTGTTTAACATTGGCTTCTGGTGAGAAAGCAAAGGGCCTGAGAAAGCTTTAGAAGAAAATAAAAGTATTGTATGTCATTAGTTTCTACCTTTATTCACAGATAGTTTCTAATGAAGAGAAATATTCCAGAAACAGGAAAATTAGATACAGTTGTTTTCTGCCATATTTTCTTTCTTTCTCCAGAGACCTTCCTTCATGGGAGCTCCTGCTTGAGAATAACAGATGCTGAATCATTCCAAGAATAATAGGCAACCACCTTAAGCAAAAATAGACCTACAAATATGAACAAAGATCTTCAGAGAGGTCATTCAGTTCATTTGACTGTCATTGTTTTAACTCAAGCTCATGTAAGTTAAACTCCAAATCTGAAGAGAAAAACTAAACAGCCAAAGGGGAGAAAGAAAGAGGTAAGCTTGAAATGTAAGCAATGTCATATAAATTGTTCGAGGAGAGGGGATACAGAAGAGAGCAGACCAACAATATTCAAACAAAATGCCAAGAAATGTGCATGGGTTGGGGCCAAGGCAGGCTGAGAGACAATGAGAGGCAGAAACCAACGTGTTTTGTTCTGAGCCATTGAACGTAAGACCTTTCTAGGGCCCCTCGAATCTGTAAGGCCAGTCAAGTACAGTTTTTCTCTTTGAAGAGATGAAATTGATATGTAGTTTCACTTTGAAAGACTTCCTAAGTGAATATCACTTTATAAAGATAAGGCCCATTTAGTTTTACACACGTTTACCAACAAAGTCCATTTGAAACTGCTCAAGCACATAGAAATGTAGAAAATTCTATTGATGCTCTTGGCATACACAGAATCATATAGATATGTCATTGTCTAGCACTTTTTCTTAGTGTACTTTAAAATCATTTAGCCATTATGAAGTACACACTTTACCATCTTTCAAATAACGCTCTGAGTTATAGAATATGTCTCCAGAAAAAAAAAAAAAAACTTAATTTTAGCTCAGGAAATGTCAGATGTTAACTTACAAAAACCTATCAATCTCACCCATAATTTTTTAAAGAATCTTGTTAAAAATTTTCCCTACTATTATCATTTGGCATATGTTAAATAAACTATAACAGGCATTTGATGTCTGGGAGGAGTTGAGACAAAAATAAAGCTACTCACATTTTCTACATTGAAAAAACTTCAAAAGCTGACTTTTGTACTTCAGGCTGATTTATAGCAAAATACCAATTGAGACAGTATTTTTTTTTTTTTTTACTTTTAACATAAGAGCAAATTTAAACAAGGGACAAATGTGTACATACACATAAGTAAGCTATGTATAGAAAATCTATTTAAATGTCCAGATCAATACTATAGTTTTGAATAGACATTGTGTAGCAGAAGTCCTAATGGAAAAATTATTCTCCCTATTGAGGCCATCAATACAACCATGTCCACTTAGACCATGAAGTGTCCTGGTACTAGAAATGAGCTGTGTGTGATTATAGCTTTTCTCAAGTTTCTCAATGCTTTACTTATGGAAAAGGTTTCTAAACAAAAATATGAGTTGTTTCATTTTTTTTCAAAGACAATGAAGATGACTTCAATAGGAAAGTAATTAGTGAGCTTGTTTAGAATCTGTGACATGCATTTTTAAGATTTAGCATTGAACTTTCTTTAGGTTGTCAGAGTAGAAATTTCAAGAAAATTACCTTCCAGTTATCACATGGTAAAAGTATTATTATCTATTAAATTATTATTATAAGACAAAGACTAAATTTGATTTTAAAAAATGTAGGTCTTTCCTAGAAGACTGTTGTCATGATTTTTAATTGTTTACTTTACTAACAAAATGTTTAACATAAAATTTTAGTGGTTCTAGTATTTCTAGGGATTAGCAAGTTCCAGAAAATATTTTTAAATTATTGCAATTCATGATACTTTGTCACATCTTTCATATTTCATTATTATTTAAAATGTTAACACAGTTACAGTTCATTTTGTTGGCCATTTCACATATAAAGCTTGTATTATTAAAATTCATAGTTTCTATAAATGGTTTTGGAGTAGGCAGCCATGTGGAATATGGTTTGTTTAAAAGAGAATTTAGTTTGCTTAAGGGTCAAAATTGAAATGTTTGACAGGAACGTTAGATTCATAAATCTGTCATTATTAAAATATAAAGTATTTCAGTGAATGTTATAATATCAAGCAAACCTTCCAATGATTCCCAAATGTTTTTGTTATCCTCTACATATCAAGTATTAGGTATTTTTATTTTTAAAGTAAAAAGGACATATTAAAAAGATAATCCTAGTAAAGCTTCCAGACTTCCCACTAGCCTTTTATTCACAGAAAACTTTTGAGAATTCATTATGCATTCAATCAAATAAAAAGTTCAGATAAAGACTTTATATGACAAACTTTATAGGGTG
>NW_004524738.1:4815994-4818724 GCF_000260255.1 Octodon degus
TACTGCAATCCCCATTACACAGAGCAATCTTAGCAGACCCAAAACTTTTAAAAAGTGGTCAGAAATGTCCTCTCTGTAGAGAACACTTCACAAGGGAGAGAAATGGGGTGGGGGGAGACAGAGACACAGACAGAGAGAGGCAGAGAGAGATAGAGACAGATTCTGCTTATGAAAAAAATCAGAGACAAAGGTGAGAATTGCTTCATGATCTTTAAATATTTATTACCAGTGTCTCTCAGGAGTACTTATTCAGGATAACAAAAGTAAATTTTTGTCTTTTATCTTATTGTTTCTTCTGAACCACAAATTAAGAACATAAAGGATAATATGTAAAAGTTACAGATTTTTGCCCCTATGAAAAGGTATTTTACTAATACTGTATCAGCAGGTTCATTGGAACAGTTCTTTCTTTCCTTTCTTTGGAAATTTCTTTTTTAAATTTTTTAATTTTAGTTTAATTTTTTATGTATTTAGTACAAGGTCTAGGGGTCTCACTACACAGATTGGACTCACAGTGATCCCCCTGTTTTCAGCCTCCCAAGCGCTGGGATTACAGGAGCACACCAACACACTCAGTCTCCATCTCAGCGATCCTTGGGGGCGGGGACAGCACAGCATGCTGGGATCGAACCCTGGTCCCTGCACCTGCCTAAGCAGATTTCAACATTTCTTTGTTTGCCATAAAAATCTCTATTCCTCAAATTATTGTTTAAATCATCTTTATTATTTTACGAGGGTCCTCATTAGTTACTGTCCTAAGTAATATCCCTCTGTTCAATGAGAACCTTGCTTTTAACACCTTGAAAATTACATTAATAGAATGTTTTTCTAAAGAACTGGAAATGACACTGTTAGGTATAATATGTAGAGAAATTCTGAGTGTATTCAATCAAAGGAGTTTAACATAGATTTTCTAAAACTGTCTACCTGCATGTGAAGAAATCTTTATACCAGTGTGTAATTATTTCATCTATATTAAATTATTAAACAATTTTATCAAAAATGATTACAAGTTTACAAATATATCAGTAAAAATATATGTAATTATTCTTAGTTCTGAGCGAGAATCATTTAGTAATCTGATTACAAATACATCTCGATTTCAGAGTAAAAAATCAATTTGTATGCACTTTCATGTTTCTTTGTGAATTTAATTATTAAAAACCTTTATTCTTCTATGCCAGGAATTGCAACAAAAAGAAATCAAGAGACAAAATTAGAATTAAGTAGCAAATGCTTTCTTGAACATGCTTGCTCAATGTTTTCAGTGTTATTTATGAAAGAATAATTGAAGAAATTTCAAATACAGTGCTTATTAAAAAACAAACAAGGCCAGAGAGATGGCTCAGTAGAATAAGTGCTTCCCTGTTAAGTGCAATGTTGTGAGTTCAATCCCTGGTTCTGCCAAATAAATAAATAAATAAATAAATAAAAAACAAACAGAACTAATTGGTATGTTTTGGTGTCTCAGATCGTGTGCTTCTGACAGTGAGGAAATAACAAAAATATACTGTTATATTTGGCTGTTTTATTTTTGCTCTAATTGTCAAACTTTATCTGACTCAATTTTTATGCGTCACAGTTTTCAATATCTGTGGTATGTAGCAGCTGCTGTTGGTAAGTCTATGCATTTTTTAATATTTTCATTTGTTCTTAAAAATGTGTATTTTCAAAGTCTGTATTTTTGTAGCTTTATTTTAGATTTTGTGAATTTTTAATCCAAGTCTCAGTAAAGCTTGCTTTGTGAAACATTGTTTCCTGGAAATTTCAGCTGCTTGATCACAAAAATGCATCAAAGAAAATTTGGAGCTACAGGTTTATAATATTTTTCAAAACTGGACTGTAAATTTTAAGTTAAAGAACAATTTATTTCTTTGACCGATGTGAGGAAGGCCATTACATACATAACAATATTCACAAAAGCATCTTGTTTCATAAATTAGTTTCTTCGCTTTTTTTTTTTTTAATTTATTTTAAGGACGGGTTAACAGGGTGTTCAGGGTTTCACTACTAGATTGGACTCGTAGTGGTCCACCTGTTTACAGCCTCCCAAGTGCTGGGATTATAGGAGTGTGCCACCACGCCCAGTCTCAATTGCCTTCTCAGTGTTCCCTGAGGTTGGGGCTGGCAGGGAAGGCCCCAGGGATCCAACTCCTGGCCCCTGGGCCTGCTTGCAGGTGCTTTAATTCGCTGAGCTAGCAGTGTCAGAAGTTGTTGACTTCAGCCTTCTACAGCTCAGCATATTAATATGGATTTACTTTTTACACCTCAATTTTATACTTTTCTGCTGGATGGTTAAGACCAAGATAAAGCAAGACCTATATAACAAAGAATGTAACTTTTGTATCTGACAAGGTCAGTCAAATCCCCTCAGGATTTACCCTGAAACCTTGTATAGCAGTTTGTAGATCTGTTAGTGTCAGCCACGTAGATGAGTCACAGCCATTGCTTGACCAGTTTGCTCCCTGAGAAAGCCTGAGAGAATATTTTCTCTCCATGTGACTCTCCTTAGGCCCACTACACATCATTGATCACCTTCCTCTGTGGCCCCATAATCTTCTTGATCAGAAAATGTGGGAAACAAGTGAGTTACAGGATGTTACAATACAGGTTCATGTAAACCCTGAGTGCTCACTGACCTTGAAAGGCTAGGGCCAAACTATTGGCTGTACTATTATAGACTACTGGACTATTCATGCACTTACAGTATATGAATGGCAATGGAATACA
>NW_004524738.1:4820229-4827249 GCF_000260255.1 Octodon degus
GGAGAGAGGGGCAAGCTGCAGTTCTAGAGGGATCTAAGGATGAGTGCAGGCCGACGGTGTGCAAGGCTCTCTTGATGCTGGCTTGGCACAGCTCGGCAAGGAGGTCGCTGTAGTAGTCAGGACTCCCTGGTGGTGCCCAGGATGAGCAGGGGCAGCAGACTCAGAAAATTCCAGCTGGAAAGCTGCAGGGCAGGCCTAGGGCTACCAAGTCTCCCAACTGATCTTCAGAGGGAAGAGTGGTGGCAGGAATTGGCAAAATCAGGCGAGGGACAAGGGCTAGCCTACCAGGTCTCTCCAGTGATATTCAGGCCGAACAGAGGCTGCTAGAGTCAGCAAACTCTAGTGGGAAGGGTGGGGGAGTGGGCATCAACTGAGGAATGCATAGAAAAGACAAGCTTTTTTGTTTTTTTATGCAATAGAGTATTATTCAGTTCTAAAAAGACAAATTTGAGGCTTTTGTAGATAAATGGATGCAGCTAGAGACTATGTTGTTAGTAAGTGAAGTAAATCAGATCCACATGTGCCAACATTGTATTATCTTGTTACTGAGAGAACCAGAAGGAATAAATGAAAATCTAAAAGGTACAACAGGTACTGTGAAAGGGACCAAAAGTGTTCAGTGGGAAGGAAAAACTGGGATGAGGAACATGACAAATGAAAGAAGGAAAAAGATACATATTTAGGTACATATGCAGAATAGTTTGGATAATTGCATTGTTGATTTCTGTTGGTCTTTTGAAAGGATTACTTAATGCTTAATTTTTTTTACTCTAATTTATTGTTCCTCTTTTGAATCTCTTATAACTTTGTTTTGTTTCGTTTTTTTATTTTTCTTTCAATGAATCGTACATGTTTACATCTGGTAATCTGAACAACTAATTAGAAGATTGCATCATGTAACACAGCAACTGTTGTTGATTTTCTATTACTTTGTTTAGTGGAATTTTATATTATTCTAGTGCTTTTTTTCTATCATTGTTTTGTATTCTTTAAAAATAAAAGGGCCAGCCAAATAGCTCAGTGAATTAAAGCATCTGAAAGCAGGTGCAGGGGCCGGGGTTCAATCCCCTTGCCTTCCATGTTGGCCCCGCCCACAGGGTACACTATGACAGCGATTGAGATGGGCATGATGGTGCATGCCTGTCACTCCATCTCTTGGGAGGCTGTAAAGAGGCAGATCACTGTGAGTCCAATCTAATAGTGAGACCCTGAACACTCTGTAGACCCTTCCCTAAAATAAAAAAAAATGAAAAGTCTATGAAGTGAAATACATTAGAATCACAAATGTAAACATCATATTATCTCCCCAATGTGAGAAATTGAAAACAAACAAGATCCTAAAGGTCCAATAGATATAATGAAAGAGAAAGAAACTGCTCAGAAGGGAAGAATGATTTGGAAGGGGAAAAAGAGAAAAGAATGGAGAGGAAAATAGAATGTGTATAGAGACACAAGACAGCTGAGATGATTATACTACTAATTTCTATTAGTTTATTGAAGGGAACAGTTGGTGCCTACATTGTTGCGTGTCTGTACCTGGTAATGTGAGCAACTACTTTGAGGAGAACAATATTCAATATAATAACCATTGTTAGCCTATCATTTTTTGAAATTCTGTATAGATTTTATTATATTTTTGTTTCTTTAAAATAAAATAAAGTTTATTTTTCGTTTAATATTTCAACATTAAGCACTGTGCCTGTTTGGGTGGAGGCGTCAACTTTGCTTCCTAATCCACAGGAGAGCGGTGGAAGGCAATTCTTGCAGTGTCCATGTGGGTGAGAGAGGTACGTTCTTGGGGTCCAGACCTGGCTCTGTATTCCTTTTGCTTTGGCTCTGTTACCCTGCTGTGCTTCTAAGTTTCCTTGAATTAAGTGGCTTTGTTTTACTGTACGCTTCTACCTCAATGCGTCTGCCTTGGACCCAAGTGACCAGGAATAAATTTCCTTGAAACCCCTGTAAAATGTAACCTCTTCACCTTTAAGTTGTGACTGTGGGTATCTTGTTCTAGCAAAAAGAAATGTGACAAAACCAGAAATATTGCACCAGAGATGTGATCATTAAGTGACTATATGCCAGTACTTGTTTATGGGAAGAGTTTGGAAAGTCTGGAGAACCCAGCAAGGGGAGCTCTCTAGCCTGGTGAGCAGAGCTTGCTGCAGGATTCTGGCTGAGTTTCAGAAGACCAACATCAATACAGATAGTAAAGGTTATGTTCATAGTTTCTTATCTGGGAACAAAGATCCCACTGGCAATTGGATCAGAGGCCAGGTGTGTTATGCTTAACAGAATATTTGTGAATTATTTGTCCATATCCTGAGACTACAAAACTGAAGTTAAGAATGGTGAACTAATTGATCTGGTGGAGGAAATTCAATGGCACTTTACATTCTGTCTTTTACCTGAGCACTGCTGGATTCTTTTAGCTATGTTTTTAGTGACAATTGCAGTCAAAAGGAAAACAGAACACTACTTGTTAAGACTTGTTATATGTCCTAACGTATTTACTTTGGTGAAAGTTTCATGAGCTGTAGAAAAAGTATTCTTTTGTTGGTAGAAAATTGTATTTGTGACTGCAATTTCTCAGTTTTTGAATCTTTGACACATTTGTTAAAGTTCCTAGATCAACATCAATTTGCAGACACTGGAATAATGCAATATCTCAATAACTTATCTTTGCTTTGGATCACTTTGGCCTAATCATTAATATGCTTTCCAAATAATATTTCTGAAATAATATGTGGAGTTGGTTAATTTGATGGCTAAACAAATTAGCAAATCCTTGTTCTTTCTGGGATAAGTGCAAGCTCTTAACATAGATTTTGTTTTCTAGGAGTTAACCAAGCTCTGTTTATTTTAATTTTGACAATTCACAGATCTCAACTAATTGTCTTAATACCCCTGGGTCCTTCATTACCCACTTCTTAGACTGTCATTCCCAATTTGATGCCCTGATTAACCTTTAATGTCTTTGTTTGCAATCTACTCTGGTGTAGTGGATTCAACCTCCAATTCCCCTGTGATAGTACAGAGCATAATTTTATGGTATGCATCTTCACATTTACAGTTTTACAGTTGCTTATTCCTTTGTGCCATTTCCACACTTATCAGGGGACAAGACCGGTTTTTTTTCACTATTATGTAACTATTACCTTGTACAAAAATTAGATTTTAGTAGGTGTTTAAAAAACGCAAAGTGAATTAATCAGCCTTCATGTGTAGCCTATTTAAACTGTTTTGAAAATGTCTCATAAAATTAATTACCCTCAAAACTTGCATTAAACTGTCAAAACTGTTCAATTCTTCAGATTGTGATAAAAATGACAGTCTTTTGTTGCAAGATGTTTTGTAAAGCCTTCTTATAAGTCCCTAGGAAAACAACAAAAGGCATTTATCCCTGCGTTGCGCAGCTGTTTATCTTTATTATTACCTTCTATTTGGAAACATAAATAGATTTGTTCATAATGCTAAAGGAAATACACTAACATAGCAAAACATTTTAAATAAATACAAAGTAATATACAATAAAATGGTCCTTTTTTCTCTCCTGAAACTTTTCACACTACCTGAGGGTGATAAAGGGAGTGATATACTTATTTCCATTTGTTTTTAGTGTCAGTTATTGATGCAATATGAAATACCAAACTTTTAAAAAAGTAAAATGAGAAATTCAAATATTAGCACATTTGTGGCTTATTTGTAGCAATATTTTTTGACTTAATATCATTTTAAATATGCAAAATCATGCAAATATCATTAATCATTCACAGCTATAAATGTTCAAGTTATTTCTGAGTAATTATTGCAATCATTTCCTTTAAGGAAGACACATGAACCTGGATTATCACATTTGTGTCTGCTAAAGGAAAATGTTTGAAATATTAAAGTCTAATGTATACTCTATTTTGATAATAATTGCTCAAAATTTGCCATTATCTTTATCTTGTTTCATAACTGGTAACATTTGCCTTCTGAAAAATCTTATTGTTTTGTTTGTTTTCTAGAGTAAATGTGTGCTATGTATGTTTATTTGTGTTTATATTTCCACTGAGAAATGCAAACTTTTCTTGAGATTCTACTCCCTACCTTTGCCACGTCACTATAAGTGGAGAATTGCTCTGCACTAATCAAATTCAACAGCATCACAAAAGGCCATAATCAGTGGTAGAAAATCAATCAGTGCTACACATTCCAAAGTTCTTTCAGCATAGTCCCATTTTCATAGTGTCCTAACATTTCTGAGTCATTTCACACAGTTGTAGTTTTGGTAATTCTTTTCTGAAGCATTGAAATGAAGGCTTTCTTGTATATCATTTGTTTACTCTTGAAGGTTCTTTGTTGTGGCTCTCCCTCAAAGTATGCTTATAAAATCTGACTCTAACCAAGTAAAGTTGCTTTGAGGATGCAAAGAGAAGTCATTTCACAAATTGTCTGCACTTGTGTGTCACCTATGTTAATGTTGAGGGGAAAAGAAATGTTCCTTGATGTATATCAAAAATTTTAAGATGATGAAATGGTAAAAAGAATCATATTTAGAGTAGACTCAGTTAATTTTAGCAAATGACAAAATTTATTTCTGGAATTCTATTTTTTTAGGTTGCAAAGTAACTACTACATGGAATGCTCATTAAAATATTACTCTACTCACAGTAGTAAGTTCTATCCTTTAGGGGGATAATTTTACTTTCTAAACACATTGGTATCATTATTTTCTTTAAAGAACCATTATCTAAAAACCATTGTCATAATAATACAGAACTGTCTAATCAACATGTGTGTACTAATGAAGGAGGCTGTAACAAGTACAAAGTTAAAAGTTTGACTAGTTATTCAAGGAAACACGGATCTGAGAAAAACCTATTAATTTACAAAATAAAGAG
The DNA here is from genome assembly GCF_000260255.1 of Octodon degus. NCBI lineage: Eukaryota > Metazoa > Chordata > Mammalia > Rodentia > Octodontidae > Octodon > Octodon degus. The sequence goes on from NW_004524738.1 coordinate 4,825,110, forward strand.
GAAAATATAATTTTTTTAAAAATGTTACATTCATTGTATTTCTTTCAGCATAGCTCAACTTCACTGTAATATCTTATTTCTACACATACTTTGGCAAGTCAAGTATCTTAAATACTTGATATAATAATTCAAATCCTTGAAATAAATTATATGGAAGATAGAAGTGTAGTGACCTTTAAATAAAGTGCCATCTAAGATTATAAGTTCCCTTTTCCTTTCTTCTTGCTAGTGCTACAGTCTTCTATGACTAACATTTTTAATCAAAATCCATCAGATGTGAGCATACATGTGTGTTTCTTGCTTGTTTATCTTTTTGTCTTTTAAATAATTATTTGCTTTGAATGAAAAAATAAACATAACTATCACAAGATAAATTCAAATAAAAGCTAAAGTGATATATCATCTTATTCCCGTTAGAATTGTTATAATATAATTGCAAATTTAGGTGAGATTGTGGGGAAATGAAATTTTTGCACGCAGTTGGTTATAATGGAAACATTACAGCTGCTATGAAAAATAACATAATGGATGTACTTCAAAAATTTAAAATGAAACTATTGGAACTGGGAGCATAGCTCAACAGTAAACAGCTTATTTAGCACAGATGATAAAAGAAAATCATAGGAAAAGAAAGAAGATAAAACAATCGTTTGGTCCTACAATTCATTATCTGAGTATATATCAATAAGAAGTGAAATCAAAATCTCACAGATACACCTGTAGTTCCATGTATATTGGAGCATTTTTATGAAAAGCAGTATGAGGGAAAATCCCATCATTAGAGGCCAGTGAAAAATGTCTAAAACTAAGACTGTATTATAAGTTGAATTGGTTAAAGAAGGAACAGTATATGATTTCATTTATATGAAAATATATCAATTTTTTGGATGTAAAAGTAAAAATTAGGGTGTTTATTGCCAAAAATTAGGGTTGCAGGAAAATGGGGGATTTTTCAAAGGGAGGCAGTTAGGGTTACAGAAGATGAAAATATTCTAGAGATGTGGCACAAACACTGTAAAATTAGTAACATAGCTGCCTCAACTCTAATACATATGTATTAATATTATTTTTCCTTTTCCCTTCCTTCTTTTGTCCTTTGCCCCATCTCATTTTTCCCCTTTTGAACAGTTTTTTCTCAAATTGTACACTTTGGCTCTTACTCTCTTAGCTTGTTATAGGAAGAAGACAATATAATGTTTATAGATGTGAATCTCATTTATTTCACTTATGGGTATGGTCTCACGTTGCATCCATTTATGTATAAAAATCTCAGGTTTATCTTTTTTTTTTTTTTTTTTTTTTTTGAACTGGGGATTGAACTCGGGCTCTTGTGCTCCAGGCAAGTGCTTATTCTACTGAGCCATCTCCCCGGGCCCAAACATCTCCACGGCCCCTGTCCTTCTTTATGGCTGAGGAGTATTCCATTGCATAATTTATCCATTCCTTGGTTGATGGGCAGTTGGGTTGCTCCTAACTCTTAGCTGTTACAAATTGAGTTTCTATGAACTTGAGTGCACATATATCACAGTGGTATGATGTCTTTACTTTTTTCTGGGAAGATACCCAGAAGGGGAACAGCCGGTCAAATGAGACTTTTCATTCTAGGTTTTTGTGGAATCTTCATACTGATGTCCACAGTGGTTGTACCAGTCTTCACTCCCACAAACAGTGGAGATGGGTTTCTTTTTGACCACAGCTTTTCCCACATTTGTTGTTGTTTGATTTATGATAGCCATGCTTTCTGGGGTGAGATGGAATCTCAGCGTTGTTTTAATTTTCGTCTCTCAAACGATCAATGGATATGAGCACTTTTTTTCATTTGTTTGCTTGCCATTTATATTTCTTCATTTGAGAATTGCATGTTTATCTCAGATACCCATTTCTAGTTTGAGTCATTGAATTTGGGGGTTCTGAATTTGTTCAGTTATTTATATGTTTCATAGATAAGTCCTTTGCCTGAGAGGCAATTGGGCATTTTTTCCCCACTCTGTGGTTTGTCTTTTTATTCTGTTGGTGATTTTGTTTGCTGTGCATATATATATAGCATACATGTGTGTTTCTTGCTTGTTTATCTTTTTGTCTTTTAAATAATTATTTGCTTTGAATGAAAAAATAAACATAACTATCACAAGATAAATTC
>NW_004524738.1:4827932-4829257 GCF_000260255.1 Octodon degus
TGGTTCCAGGAATTGAACTCAAGACCCTGCTCTAGCCAAGCAAAAGCTTATTCTACTGAGCTGTCTCCCTGGCCCCAGTATGGCCATTTTCACTGTGTTAATTATTCCTAATTATGTGAAAGGGATATCTTGCCCTTTTCTGGTAACCCCTTTGTTCTCTTTTTCAGGTTATTGTAAGATTCAAATTATAGATCTAATTCCTTTGTTGATTGATTCCTAAATATTTCAATTTTTAAAATGTTTTTGTGAAAGGTGTGATTTCCTTAAAGACAAGAAACTAACAGCAAGAAAATAACAAGGAAACAAATAAGTCAAAACATATCAATTGTAACAATCAACATAAATCCACTCAATACACCGATCAAAAGAAACAGACAGGCAGATTACAAAGGATGGAAAATTATACTCTATGTGATAAGACTCTTGAAAATGTGTGTGTGGGGGGTAGCCATCCTATTTGTAGACAGTATGAACTTCAAGCCAGGACTGATCAAAAGAGACAAAGAGGGACACTATATACTTAGTAGAAGATTGCAAGAAGATATAATTACAACCATAAATATATATAATATATATGCACCAAATTCTGTAATTACATTTATATTTTAAAGAGTGTACATTTTATAATTACGCATGCTTGCTAAATATATACACAAAGCAAGAAAATGCAAGAAAACTTCTGGAAGTAGGGATGTATCTGTTGCTTTTATTATAGTGATAGTATCATAAACATATGCATAAAGCTAAACTCATCCATTTACAACTGTATTCAGTTATTGGTATAATATGTGCTTAAATTAAGTTAAAGACATGATAATCCAAAACAGAATAAATTAATAGGGATTGCAATAGTAGCCAAGAAGGAGCAAATCCAATTTGTTTCCGTTCTTGTAATTGCAATTAAAGCATGTTAACAGATAACAGGTAAAGGTCAAAAGGACTTTGTCAGTATTGACACGTGGGGAGTGAGGGAAGTCAGAATCATTCCAGGTAATGATTGTGAAATTCAGGCCCCTAGATTTCACTCAAGACTGAGCAGCACCACCAAATTACATGGAAGTTATAGACACTGAAGTCTCCAAAAATGTTATGTTTATTTATTTATTTATTTATTGGGCAGTAAAATGAGAAAGGATCATCTGCAATCTTTGGATTGTGGAAAGAGTAGTAACTGTTCTTCACTTTTTTCAAGTATATTTTTTCTCAATTATACAAAATATATTTAAAAAATAACTGCTTCCATAGGAAGCAGCAACTCAAAATTCTTTTTTAAAATGCATTTATGATATGAACAGTCACATGTACATTCCAAACAGGAAAAAAAA
>NW_004524738.1:4829357-4832486 GCF_000260255.1 Octodon degus
TCACACACACACACACACACACACACACACACACAAATCCACTGAAATACTAGTAAAAAATAAAAAAAATCATTGATTTGAGCAATAATGTGATTTACTTTGAAATACATTGCTATAGATGAAATGAAGTTAGACTCACAAGTTAAATATTAGATGATTTCTTTATTTCTTTATAAGGACAAAACTAATTTTATGGAGAAGAATGGTATTTTCTAGGAACAGTGGAATTATAACATTACAATGGAAAAATTTTAAGGTGATGGAATTTTTATAAATTTGGATTGTGGTGTGAGCCAAACATAATATTTTCAAACACAATGAAACAAAAGAATATTTTAGAAATAAAAAGTAGAGTGTTGATTGTCAAAAGTTAGTGGTGGAGGAAAATGGGGAGCTCTGCCAAGGGTAGGCACCAAAACAACAACCACCACAGAGCATACCGATGCTAAAATTTTAAATGAGATAAATCTGTTGAACAGTGACGCTTGATGGAAATAAAGGTGTTAAAAACAAATAAAGTGGATTTAAAGAATATCTTTGGACTTTAATAACAGGAGCTAGCACAGAAGTTTTGAGAGGAAAATAGAGAATAACCATAGGTTTTCTGTCCCCTTCCCAATTCCCACTGAGGTTACAGGTAGCAATGCAACATGAATTAGATGAACGATGTCACATTCTAGTGTTAAAATTGTGAAAGGATTCTTCCTACTTCCTAATATATATCTTCTCTACTGTGCCCCTTCTTTATACATTGGTTTATGAATTTTAAAAAAGTAAAGTCAAAATTGTGTAGTTAATTTAAAAAGTTATGAAGAAACAGCAATGCCTAAAAGAGAATAGCTGTCTCGTGTCACCTACAGGAGAAAGGAAGTGTTCAAGGGGGGAAAGTAGGTAATTAGGCCTTTTCTTCACCTAAGACCCAAGAAGAATAAGTTTCTTTTGGAATCTTTGAAAGTATGAAATGCCCATAAACAAAAAATTTATAAACTTCCCTCTCATCTGCTATTTTATTTTACTGTTTTTTTTTTAACTTTTGGAAGTATCTTTATCCCCATAACAATATTGAATAGAAAAGTAAAGAGCATCCATAAACACTCATAATTTACAACACAGTCTGTATGTTTGTTAACAGTGGATGAACTAACAATGCCACATTGCAATTGCTCGGAACCCATTATTCTCATTAGAGTTCACGTTTGGTGTGCATTGTATGGGTACTGAAAATTACATGATGTGACATCTACCTGCTATTTTACTGTAATGAGAAATATTTTCATGCTCATTCCATTTAGCATTGATTGAGTTCCTGCTGCATTTTTGTAGTGTTTGCTGCTGTCAATATTTTGTATTTTGGCCATTGTAATAGGTATGCGATGGTATCCCACTGATATTTTCTTTTGAAGTTTGTTAATGACCCACGAGTCTTAACATCTTCTTATTTGTAAATAAGTAACTATTTGCTGAGATGGATGTCTAGTCAAATATTTTGGTCACTTTAAATCCGATTTTTGTTGAAGTTTATGATTTCTTTGTGTATTTTGATGTCTTATACCATGTATAGCTTGTACATATTTTCTCCTAGAATTTTCTTAATATCTCAATAGAGCAATGAATTTAATTTTAATTATTTCTAACTAACCATTTCTGTTCTGGATTATTGTATCTAAAAATATCAACTAAGGGCCAGCAAGATAGCTCAGCAGATTAAGCGCCTGGGTTCCCTCCACAGCACCACTTGCTACAGCTGTCCTTCCTCTAGGCATGCTGAGCTAGCTACTGAGTCCAGGCATGATGGTTCATGCTGGTAATCTCAGCACTGGAGAGGCTGAAAACAGGAGGATCACTAGGAGTCTGAGCTGTGTATTGAGACCCTGTACCAAATACATTAAAAAAAAAAAAGTTAACAAGACCTTATGTTCTTTGGTGTGCTCCCATATTGTCCCAAAGGAGTTTATAATATTTGTATTTCAACATATAATTAATGTGAGTTTATCCTTATGAACAGTTTAAAGACTACCTTTTGGTTCTTTTTTTTTAAATTTAGAAATTTCTTGTTTAATCTGCAAGCTTCATATAGCTTTAATTAAAAAACAAAAACAAAACAGTAGAACCAAGACACTATTTCAAAGTCCCGGCCCTTCTTCCAGCTTCTAAATATAAAAGCTCTGAACATTATATATCCCAATTGGAAGAATGAGACAAAAATATAAATGGAGCCATGACATTTCAGAAAACAAACATTTCATGTAATTGAAGGATCCATCCATCCTTTCTGGGATGACTTAGCTGCCTTTACAAGCTGGGGAAGAGGGGGAAGGTGCAGGCTGGTGAGGAGGGAGGAAGGAGAGAAAAGAAACCCAGAAAAGAGTAGAATCCAGTTCCAATGTTCTGAATCAAGCAACATGTCACACATCGGTATAAGCCTGTCCCAGAAAACAAGCTTTCAATTTTCTGTCTCAACCTGGAGCTCAAATCCTGATCCCTTTCAGAAGCAATTCCACAGGCAACAGGGAAGATTGTGGTGCTGCAACAGCCACTTATGCTTCTGTGGTACGCTGAATAAGAAGCAGTAAACAAACAAGCAAACAAACAAAGAAAAAAAAAGAAAGAAAGAAAGAAAAGAAAAAGAGAGAAAGAAAAAGAAAAAGACAAAAGCCTCCTTGGGAATAGCAAGGTTCATTTAAAGAAATAAGAATGCCAACAACACTTGAACCCCTTTTAAAAAAAAGATTTTTTTTTTTGCTTAAAATATTTTACTCTAAATGAATTTGTCAGCTGTCAATGAAAAATGTCACTAATACAATGGGGACACCTTTTGCAATGTAAATACATGCCCCCCTTTTTTATATGGTGAAATTCAAACTAGCAATTATCACAACAAATGTTATAGTCTAACACTCAAACGCATTTTAGCAATTTTGGAATTGAATTGAGTACAAATCAAATAAAATTTACACTCTAACCAACATCCCCCCCCCCCACTGTGAACCTTCCACGTGGATCACAGAGCCTTTCCCTGCAGGTCCTGCTCTAAGTCTTCCAGATCGTCTTCAGCTTGCTCTCAGTCTCCTTCTTTTTCTCTCCTTCTTTTTCCCCTCCCTCTCCCTCTCCCTCTCCCTCTCCCTCTCC
>NW_004524738.1:4832614-4834787 GCF_000260255.1 Octodon degus
TTTTTCCCCTTCTCCTTCCTGATCGGAATTCCGGGCTGGTGATGGGCTTGGCGTGGGGCTGCTAGCTTTCCTGGCGGGCGCCGCGGGGGACCAGTTCGTGGAGGGCGATTGAGGCTGGACAGGGGCAGGGGTGCTGGGGGCTTCTTGTCCGCTGCCTCGGGAGACCCAGAGACAGATGGAGAGCACGGAGCCCGACTTAGGGACTGCGGGCTGGGTGAGGCAGCCCATTTTGTCTTCTTAAGTTCTGGGGTTCTGAGGACTCTTCTAATGGGCCTGGCACTCGGAGGCGGGGACTGCCTTCTTCGGGGTGAGGCCGACGTTCCCCTTGGAGCAGGTGGAGGACTTCGGTTCTGAGGCGCTCGAGGCCCGGGTGAAGCAGAATGCCCTTTGTTCGGTTATGGTGACCGGGTCTCCCTGGGAGCCGGCTCCGGGAGGACCCTTTCCTGGGCTTTGAGGAGACCGAGGCGAGCGGCTCCTGGCGGCTGGGGAGCTCCTCTGTTTGGGAGGCGGAGGTGGGGAGACCTGCGCTTCGGTGGTGGGGACGCGATGCCCTGCTCTTGGGCGCGGTGGGGCGGAGCCCTGCTTCGCTTTGGAGGAGGAGAAGGGGGTCTGCGCCAAGGAGGAGGAGCGGGGGAGGGCGCGGCACCTGCTGGCGGTGGAGGGGAGGAAGGGGCTTCTCCTGCGTCCGCCCCGACGGGCGGTCTCGCTCCCGCGCTCCGCGGTGATGGAGACGCACTTCGGGAGGAGATTGTCTCCGCCTCTGTACCGGCGTCTCTGCGGCACGCACTCAGCTGCGGGCGTCGGGCCACCTTTGTCCTCTTCGGATTCAGATAACTCTACTGTTCCAGCCTTTGGTGCTGTGCTGGTGCTGGAGATTCTCTTTTCTCAGTACCTTTATGTTTGGTTGCTTTCCCTGAAGGTCTCCTCGGAGACACAGAAACACGGCTTTCTCTTGTAGGGCTGGATTGCTGGGCTGCTGGGGAATGGCGCGTGTTCGGTGACGGAGCAGCTGGCGGGGACGGCTGTGCCTTCGCCTCGGAGGCCTCGATGGAGGAGATGACCTACGAGCCTTTCGAGGGGGGCTGGATGTCCTCTTGGAGGTTTGTTTGGTGGTGACCGGGAAGGAGATGAGGATGACAGACTGCTCGCAGACAGCGATGCTGATGACCGCCTCCTCCTTCTCCTGTGTCTTGGAGGCGGCGGCATGCGTCGTGGAGGGGCTCTTCCTCGAGGACATGGTCTCCTCCTTGGGCCTGGCCGCCTCCTGGGTGAATATGACCTTCTTGGTCGAGTATGAGAAGGAGGGCGAGAACGGGCCCTTGACCTTGATTTGGAACCTGACCGAGATCTCGGCCAGGTCTTTTTCTTTTTCAGATCCCCCCCCCCCCAGTAGGTTCTTTAAGTTCTAGCATAGGTTCGGGCTTGGCAACTATCAGGATGTCACTAGTAGATGTGGCCTCTTGTACTGAAGGTTCTTTTACTATCACCGAAGCTTTAGGGAGCTCTGGAATTTTTTCCTTCTTTTCCGGAGCAAGAGAAGGACTCCAGATCTGGTTCTGTGTCAGGGAGATGGAGAATGACTGCGCTTTCTCTCCCTCCTAACATGGGAAGATCGTCTTCTGGGGAAGGAGATCTGGACTTTCATCTTCTTGGGCCTCGAGACCTCTCCCTTTTTTCTCAGCTGCTTTCCCTATCTCTCTTTGTCTTTCTCCTGCTTTTTCAACAATGCCAATTTTTTCTTGTTCAATCTGTCTCTTTTATTTCTTCTTTCTTTAGTTCTAGGAATGCAGAAGGGATTCCAGCGATGTTTTCTTGTGCAGGATTAACAGCAGGGGCCAAAGTTCTCCCACAAATTATCTAGCATTTTTTCCGTTCAAAAACCCAGTCAGGTTGATTTGCATCATTTTGGAATCTGGATTCTACACTTCCAGCTGGTTGAATATAAACTCAATCACAACATCATCTTCAAATCCAAGGATTTCTGTTACTCATGTTGTTATCTAACCTCCAAATTTACTTTGTTTGGAGCTTTATAACCTCCAAATGTACTTTGTTTGTGTCCACCTTTTTTTTCTAGGCATTCTGCAAATATTTGCTGCTTCAGTAGTTTCTTCTGTTTGTTGCTGAGCCAATAATCCTGCTCTGTGCTTGCTCCAGGAGGAATCCCACTTCC
>NW_004524738.1:4835358-4840595 GCF_000260255.1 Octodon degus
GGCTGGCTGGCATGTGGTGCTGGGGGATCAAACCACGGTCCCTGATGCTTTGCTAAGCTTGTTCTAAGTAGGTGCTTTAGACTACTGAGCCATCTCTCCAGCCCCATATCAGATTTATTAAGAGCTGACACTTATTGAGTATTTTGTTGAGTGTTAGACACTTTTAAAATCTTTATATGTGTCATCTCAATTTATACGTTCTAAAATGAAGGGAGCTATGCCCTGTTACTTTTCTATTTTATAGATGAGAAAATTTTAAAATGGAAAATGTAAATAGGAAACCAAAATATCTTTCCCTAATTCCCTCTGCAAGTAAGAGACAGAGACAAGATTGGAATCTAAGAACCCTGGTTCTTAACTCTTATCATATGCTGAGGTGATACAATACACAACCTATGTGATTCTAATATTTTTAAACTGTACAACATATTAGTGTAATACTACCACTGAGTAGTAGAATATGAAAGTGGAAAATGAAAACAAACAAATTCACTATAAGAATTATGCCTAGAAATGTTATCTGTAAAAGTATGAGTTCTAATCAACCTTAAATTTCCATTTAAATGTACTTGGCGTTGCACGGCAGATGGGTTCAGAGTTTTGACGATAATTAGAACTGTGTAAATTAGAGTGAGGACATAGAAATAATAAACATTTTCACAATTTTATGAGATGTTTGACTATGTGATTATGTCTTTCATCTTCCTGTTATTTATAGAAAAATGTGTTTCTGCCTAAACATAGAATTGTAGAGATTTCCTTCCAATTGTGATGGCAGAGAGAATGTATTTTACATCTTTTATGTAAGACTGAAGCTATATTGCCGCTGCATCCTTGGATGCTTGAGATAGTGAATCTACATCAGAGAAGCAGCCACCAGATCGGTGTTTAATTCGCAGCGTCAGCATGATTGCTGAAGAAAGTTTTATCTGAATAGCTACTACTTGGCAGACTGCGTAATTCCAGTTCACTTAATAAATCTCTTCTATACTTTCTGGCTTGGATAAGCTTTTATAACATTAAATTACCTAGGGGGCTTGGCTAATTACTTGACAACTATGATTTTGATATATATTGTTCACAGCTGTCACCGTCCTTAGTGAATTGGAAAAAGGCATGGTTTTTATGTAGGTAAAAAAGGATGGTATATTTTAATAGTCAGAGGGAATTAAGTAAGTGGAATGACGATGGTTTAGGAAAAATTGTTCTGTACACAAAATATGTGCACCAACAGATGCAAAGTCAACAAAGACAGGATATAAAGCATTGTAAATAAAAAGAGGGTTATGAGAGAGTGGTTGGCTTATACACAATTTTAAGAAATAATAAAGTTCTTCTGTCATTTTTCCCAGTGATCCGCACTAATAACATCTCGCACAGCTGTAGTACAATGTCACAACAAGGGTATTGACATTGATATGGTTTAGAGATAGACCATTTCCATTAACACAATGATTCCTTGTGTTATCCTCTATAGCTTCTCACCTCTCTCCTGCCTTATCCCATTATTCTGAGTATCTCCAAGTCTGTGTTCTATATACAAATATTTCCCAATAAGCATCTTATGATGGCTTGATTTAAATCGTTCAAATTTATAGTGGTGTAAAAGTGACATGTGTTTAGTAGAAACCATACATTGAATTTGGAATTTTTATCTTTTTTTTTTTTTTTTTTGCAAGCAATATGTCATATGCCATCTCTGATGAAGTTGGAGAGTGGAAGTTAATGGTAGCTCCCATTTAGCCTTGTAATCCCCAGAGCGAACAACTTTACAATGCACCGTGTTCCTAAGCTATTATATTCAGTCGCTTAGATGTATTAAATGTAACTTCAATTTATGATACTTTGAAGTGACATTGAGTTTATTGGGACATACCCTCATTGTAAATTGAGAGCATTTACATATATGTATTTTTTTTATTTCAGGAGTGTTAAATGGGTCTTACAATGTGAAAAAAAAATAAAAAGAGGGTTAGCATTTAGATAGAAAATAAATTTATTTTGAAAAGGTTATATTGTCACCAACCGTTGACAAACTGAAAGTTAAATCACAAGAAGTTATTACTACACATGTACTTAAAATTAAATTAAACATAGTCACTGCAGTAAATGTTGGAAAGAATAGAAAGAAAATAGAATCAATGTTGCTGGGGGTATACAATGTTTGATCCCCTATTAAAAGAAGTATGAGAAATTTGTAAAAAAAACATCTACTATCAGTGTGTTTACCATATCGTTCCTGGTTTGTCCACATGTTGTGTACAATACCCCAGATAAACGTTAAGGGCATTGGGATGTGTGAAGTAATTCAATCTCAAAAGATCTCGTATTATGTGATGATACTTGTAGAACACTATTTACACGAGTACGTTGCACAGTGAAGGATATTTCCATAGTTCTCAGGGGTTAGGGCTGGCGCCATAAAGCATGGACATAATTATGAAAGTGTGGGGCATGTCCGTGTTCCCAGCACTTTAGAATGCTGAGTGAGCCTAGCACAGATAACTTAGAGAATTACCATGATTTTATCTATAAATAAATAAATAAATAAATAAATAGGATTGTGAATGTAGCACAGTGAAAAATACTTGGGTTCAAATCCCAGTGACACAAAACCATAGAAGGAGAAAGGGAAGAGGGAGGAAGGGAGAGAAGGAAGGAGAAGAGAGGGAAAAGAAAGAGGAGAGAAAAGGAGAAGCAATAAGCCAACAGAAATTAGTAGGTTTTTGCTTCTATATTATTGCTGATGTTTTATTATTATGTTTTATTGCAGAAGGAAAATGAAAGGAGAAGCAGAAAACAATAAATGGTACAACAAAGGCCTTGAGATGGCGAAATTTCTCTGTGTTATGCTGCTGCAAATCTGCACTAGATTGAATGGTGTTGAAGTTTTATACCCATATCAATGGATATCATGCCTTTTCTATGGCACTATCTATAATATGCAAGATGTAAACATTCACTAAAACTAGGCAATGTTTTTGGACTGGCTTAGCCCAACCTATGGAAGCGGGCAGGGCTGGTGTGGCCTGTGGTGCTGGGGATCAAACCATGGTCCCTGGACTTGCTTAAGATTGCCTAAGCAGGCACTTTAGACCGCGGAGCTATCTCGCTGGCCTGAGCTATCTTGCTGGCAAAACTGGGTAAATTTTATTAAGATATTCTCTACATTATCTTTGCAACTTTGCTAATCAATAACTATTTCAAAAATATAGTTTAAAAAGAGTTTAGCCTGAACCAGATGTAATTATAATAATTAGCAAACCATAAAATAATGTAATAATTATTAAATAACTTTTTGAGGAATAGAAAGAATTCAGCATACAAGGAAGGGGCATCATGACTACATTTAAATATTTTGCAGGTTTTCTGAGCTATTAAGTCCTAATCTGAACTTCGAGCAATAGGTACAGGGTGCTACTAAGAAGATACATTAAATCAGAGTCCAACTTTATAAGTGAAACAGAGTCCAACTTTAAGGAAATTGATTGTAGTGTTCTTAAAAGTTCAGTTAACAATAAAAATAGATTCTCAGATGCTATATTCTCCTCACATGTGGGATTGATCACAGAGTGACCAGGGAAACATGCAAATATGGCCAAATATCGAGAGTCAGAAGCAGGTGAGAGTTCAGGAAAGGAGACTACCATATAGGGGGAAAAATGTGATAGGTATTCTTTATATTGGTGTATTCTGCATTCTGTTTTAAAGTAACTTCCTCTTTATATGTTATTTATCTTATTTAGTAACACTGTTAGGCAGAATAACCCTAACTTGATTTATAATTTTCCAAATATGCTCTCAAAAGTAAATCTAAAATTAGTTTGTCCTAGAATATAAATTTAAGTGCTGAAGAATGTTTACTTTTTGTAGAAGGGGCTATTGTTCCAAGAGTCACTCCACAAAAAGTTAAAGACATTTATTAGTTGAAAATTCCTTGAAATCTTTAGACATTTAGATCATTTAATACATGGATACAGTGAAATAATTTGGGTAGAATATTGTTTTAGCGTATTTTCAGGACAATTATAATTTTTTTTCTGTATTTTAGGGCAGGGTCTACAGGGTGTCCAGGGTCTCACTACTAGATCAGACTCATAGTGAGTCTCTTGTTTACAGCCTCCAAAGAGATGGGATTACAGGAACACACCACCACATTCAATCTCAATTGCCCTCTCAGCACACCCCAGTGGCAGGGCCGGCACGGCAGGCTCAGGAATTGAACCCCCAGCCCCTACCCCTGCTTGTAGGTGCTTCAATCCACTGAGCTATTTGGCCGGCACTCAATACTTAGAAATTGTGAACTTTCTTTCCATCTCGAGGTTTCCCAATCATGATATTGATAGCTGATATTCTCACAAAGTTTTATATGTTCATATTGGGGCTGGGACTCTGGAAGGCATTTGAATCATGGGACATAGGGTCCTCAATGACTTAATCCACTGAGGAATTCAGAGAGAACATGTGGTTGGCAGGAGGGGTCTGGTCAGAAGGTACAGGTGACAAGAGAGCTGGAGCTGGAAGGACATGTCACCCCCTCTAGGTCTCCCAATACATATTTGCTCACTGTTTGGCAGGCCTGAGCTGCTTTGCTCTGGTGTGCCATTTTTGCCAGGGAGTAACTAATCCTGAACTCTAACTATAAGAGAAGTTATTTTTAGTAAGTTGTGGCTGTCAGGTGTCATGTCCAGGAACAAAAAAGTGACTAAGCCACAATTCTATTAAAGATATGGGGTTTTTAACTTCACTAGAAGGACAGACATAAGCTCAAATAGAAAAGTTACTTGGCTTAGGAAGGGAAATGAGGCTGGGGAGATAGCCCAGCAGTTTAAGCACCTGCCTGGAAAATGTAAGGATTTGATCCCCTATACCACACACCATTCTGGCCAGTGAAACCAAGTGTGGTGGCACAGGCCTGTAATCTCAGCGCTGAGGAGGCTGAGACAGAAAGATCACTATGAGCCTGAGCTGCATAGTTAGACCACCTACCAAATAAATAAATAAATTAAAGGTTTTTTTTTTAAAGGGGAAATGAAATCATTAATATTTTAAAATTTCTGTACTAGACCAATAATATGAGTACATGAATTGGACCTCAAAAGCAACTAGGAAATTTATTGGTCAGTGATGAACTGTAAATCTAAACATATTGAGAGAGAGAGAGACAGAGAGAGAGAGAGACAGAGAGAGAGAGAGAGAGACAGAAAGAGAGAGAGAGAGAGACAGAGAGAGAGAGA
>NW_004524738.1:4840695-4842626 GCF_000260255.1 Octodon degus
AGAGAGAGAGAGAGAGAGAGAGAGAGAGAGAGAGAGAGAGAGAGAGAGAAGAAACTTAGGAAGAGGGATTTTTCATACCAAAGAGGAAGAGTATACTCAGGAGAGAATATTAACAGAGTTTAAGTAGAAACTAGGCACAGTTTATAGATGAACCCTAGCTTGTGGGTACTGAGAGGCTAGGGTCTTGAAATCAATTAGATAATAAAACTAGATAGTGTATTAGTAATTTAGAAAATTTTCAGTCATATATTTCAAAGTCATTATCTTACTTTTGCTCACACTCACTATTTAATATAACAACTGCAAATGTGTTGGTTTCCTTCTCGCAAACTTATTTTGAGATAAACAAGTATTCATTCTCAATTTCCTTTTCACATGTGAAATTCTGAATTAGAGGACATCCACTATAGTTACTATAATTGAGTGGTAGAGAATATTGTGTATATGTTCCAAGTTATTTGGAAGAAGAGAGGGAAAAATAAGGAAGATGAAACAATGGTGGTATCTATTTTGCTTCTGCTTTTTATTTTCCATGTTTATCGCCTTAGAATGTTCCAAAATCTAAACAAACGTGGTAGCGGAGTAATATTCTCAGAGATGAATCACAGTGCCCTTCAGCTGGCTAGAAAGAGACGCTCCCAGACTTCCTTATGTTCATTAGTGACAAGTCCTAACTCAAGTCATGCATTACTAAGAAATCTATCCAAGGAAGAGAAATTAAACTGCCATTTCAACAAAAAGTATGAAAATAATTTTTGAACAGGTTTTGAAAACATTACAGAAATTATTAAGTGGCTTAGGAGAGCTGACTAAAGGTGCTGAAATTTACCATAACAGAAGTGAAACTTCATAATAAATGTATGTTTAAATTATAAATATGTGTTTAAATTCTACTTTACTATCAATGAGCATGCAATAGATATACACATAATAGCTATATAGATATATGAACAGAAAGCTAATAAAGAAGTTAATGAAATGTTGTTGAAGTGTGTATTTTATTACATATTTCTAATCAATTTGCATTTTTAAAGTTTCATTCATTATCTTTAGAGGAACGATATGAATAAAATTTTAATAAGGTAAAATTTTTCACATCTAGGAAACTTAAAATGTGGTTGGCAAGGAGGGTTTTTTTTTTTTCCTTTTTTCTGTTTCCATAAAAATCTTCTTTGAAGGCTGGCCACACAACTCAGCTGACTAAAGTGCTTGCTTAGGCAGACACAGGGGCTGGGGGTTCAATCTCCCTGCCCCCGGAGTGCACTGAGATGGCAATTGAGACTGGACGTGGTGGCATACGCCTGTAATCCCAGTGCTTGGGAGACTGGAAACAGGAGGATCACTCTGAGTCTTATCTATGTAGTGAGACCCTGTAGACCTTGTACTAAATACATTTTTTTAAAAAGAACTTGCTATATAGTCTTCACAATACTTCAGATACCTCATATCTGCAAGCAGTTTCTGTGTAGAAACTGCCTTAATTACCATAGGTAACCTGGTTACTTTGACTTCTCTATCTTTGATTTTTAATCACATAGCTTGAATTATCCTATGCTGCCTCTCAATTGCTTTCTAGATATTAAAGGTTCTATTCCTGTCTCACATATGCTACATATTATAATTCTGAAAATATGAAGTAAATAGAATATTATAGATCTTTCAGTCCTTTACTAACTTTTGTAGTGTTCAGACAAAAATACAAATGGAGATATATGTCTGAATTTAGATCATATAGTTAAATATTTGAAGAATTATTTCTTTTTTTATTTTTTTTCCAAAATTTTATTGATAAACAGCAATGTGACAGTTTCAAATCAAATCAGAAGTACAGTTTCAACAAATAACACACTGCATATATTCTTCTTAGTGGTTAACTGCTGTACAAGATATGGACTTGAGATCCTATTTACAAACACCATTAGAACAAATCA
>NW_004524738.1:4844326-4845852 GCF_000260255.1 Octodon degus
TATATATATATAAAATCTTTGAGAAAGTTTTATAGACATGTATAGAGTATGTATAAAGCATCCATATTACATGTAAAACAGAAATAATTGCTGGGGAGATAGCTCAATAGACTAAGCGCTGAGTTCAATCCCTGATAATGCAAAACTAACTAACTAAATAAATAAATAAATTCTTATTCCATGTAATTTATTTTTCTTACACTCATTTCAGTAGAATTCTAAATCTATTGATATAGTAACTGTTTCATCTATTGTGCTTTGTTGAAAATAATGGCAAATTATATGAATTTTCTGAATCAGTAGTACAGATTTTGCTATCTTGGAGGAAGCAAAAGCTATTTATTTGGAAAATAAACAATGTTGCACATTTCTTCAAACTTTGGAGGGTAATAAGCAAAGACTACAATCTCAATTCATCATACAAATAGGTATCATTCTTACTTTGTTTTTATTGTATTTAAAGTGATGTATAGCTTCACCCAATGAAAAGACAGAGCATTAGACCTTTATGAATGCTGTGACTATGCATGCCTTTACACAAAATTTAACATGGATATGAATTATATAATGTTACAAAACATTCCTTATGTGCAACTACTGTTACACTGAATCACTGTAAAACTGAACAAAATTGTGGAGACCTCTGAAACCACAAATTAGAGGGGAGGACAAAAGCTTTCTTTTTATCAAGAGACTGCCAACACCCCAGTCTTTGTCAAGTAGGGTTGTGTCACATTCACTGACACAATTTACGACTTAGATGGTATCCAGGTGTATTTTTCAGAAGATCTGGTGCATGAAGTATGGAGAAGCAAAACTTTGGAGCCTAAATATGCAATCACAAAAGTGAGAGTTTAAGGCCACATCACACCTGGGCCCATTGATTGCCACTTAGACAAGGTATAGACCCCAACTATTTTTAGCAAATAGTTGGTTTCAGGTGGTACAGACATCATTCTAAAACATAGGCCTCTTCCAAAGGGGCCTTTCCTGTCTAAATCTAAGAATAGCATTAAATTGGATTCAACTTTTATTTTCTATCCTATGATCTTTGAAATCAGAGCAAGAACATATACGTTTATTTAGGAATACTGTTCAAAACTATGAAGCTACAGTATGTATATCATTCTTTCTCAAAAGGCTTTTCTTGGGAGAGGGTTTCCAGGAACAGAAGTCGGGATCTCATACTTACCAGGTAGGCACTGCACCACTGCGCTAAATCTCTGGCCGCTGTTTCATTCTTATATAGTAGGAAATGCCCACATTAATGGGCAGCAAGTTATTGCTAGCTAAATGTCACTATTTTAAGTTGATACTTTTTGCTTTAGGATCACAGCACATAGAGATGTACACTAAATGGTGATGTTCTTATTTGCATTATTCCCAAGCCCTTCTTCAGGTTTCAATGGATGGGCAACTGAGTGACATCATTGTGGAAACTGACATCATTATGGTCTTAACTGACAGTGAGACGTTAGTGTTCCCTCCTGGTCACAGTAGTTTGCTACAACCCAGGATATATATAT
>NW_004524738.1:4845982-4849077 GCF_000260255.1 Octodon degus
CCCTTCACCTTCCATTATTATCATTTGGTGATTTTCTTGTTTTCAATTAATCAGTTACTATTTTTGGAAGATAGCATCAGTGAATAGATTTGTCCTTGATATAAAACATGGTTAGCATATAGTTGGATTCACCCATTTTATACAAAAGAGGTTAACACATGTGAAATAGAATTTATCTTTGGGTACTGCTACTTAGAAAATTCATTCTGTGATACTAATATTCAGCTAAGAGGCATATGGATCATATGCAAAATACTCAACACAGTGATCACTTTGGGAATAGCATATACAATAAATATTGCCTTTGCTAAGATAGACTTCTTAACATATATATATGTTATATATATCCTAAAATAATCCAGAGTGTATATATTCAGAGAAAATTGATGATATTATCAAGACCATGATCTTTTCACTAAAAAACAAGTCATTGCCTGGATGGAGTGGTTAGTACCTGTAATTTCATCTACTTAGGAAGCTGAAGAAAGACACTGCCAAGTTGAGGTCAGTCTGAGCAACTTCAGAGATCAGTATCAAAATAACAAAATATAACAACATTGATATATCAGTCTAGGGGCTGAGGAGATGGCTCAGTAGAATAAGTGCTTCCCTGGCAAGTGCAAGGGCCTGAGTTCAATCCCTCGTTCTGGAAAAAAAAAAATCAGTCTAATTGGAGATTGAGTGGGAAGGATATATTTCTCAATTTCTATATGATGAAAAAACATAAAATCCACAGAACTTACTTTTCCCAATATTAATGAATTGACACTACAGAGACTAAAATATCATATTAAATATGCTTCATTTTCTTTTTAAAAATTTGACTATTCTGTTATTGCACAGCAATAGTATCTACAATAGTGCTCAAGTGACATTTTTTATATCTCAATTTGAAATCCACCTTTGTCATTGTCATTTAAAATGTTCAAATCTTGGAGGAACATTTTTTAAACCAGGAATTGAACTCACGGTCTTGTACTTGCTAGGCAGCCCTCTATGCCACTGAGATATCTCCCCAGCCCCTTGGTTTTTATTTCAAAGACACTGGATTTTCCTTATAAAGTCATTTCATAGAGATGTCCATAATAAACAATGAGAGTGGATACAATACTTCTTCACCCAGATCTCTAACACATTCTGAAACTAAGACTCTACTCATCTATTCACTTTATTTAAAACAGAGGAAGAAGACACTTATAAAAAGTTTTTGAAAGAGTGAACTAAAAAATGAAAATCATACAATAACATACTATTCTTTCATGTAAAGTGGCAGAAAACTCCAAAAACCCTATCTTTGGAATTGAAGACATGGTTCATATTGTTAAAAATTTAAGGGTAGCAAAATCCAGACTTCATGTTATTCTGAGGCTCCAATATTCTCCTGTGTACTTTACTCCATGTTTCATATTTTTGACAGCCTTTCTTATATTTAAAATCAGTGCTTAGATATGATTTTATCTTTAGCTTGATGACTATCAAGCTTCAGGAGTTCTCAGTGGAATCCGCTTCAAACTGTAATGATTGAAAAGCAAAAGTCTACGATTTCCCCAAACACCCAGAGCTAGTGCATTTTCAACAAAAACACAGAGTATATGCAATTCAAGTGGAATTTTTCTTTGCATCTATGAAAAATACATAACAAATTTGTTTACTTTTATTTTATCAAATTTGTCTAACTTGATGTCTACTGCTGACTACCAGGTTCAATGATGGACTTGTGGCTGATATATACGTTAACACTTATGTATATCCCCCCAAATATGAGTAATGTCCATCAAGAATCTAAAATCTCTTATTCATCAGAAATTTTTTATATGACTTATTTTTGAGTCTCTCCATTTCATTGGATAAAAATTGTAAGACCTCACGGATGTTGACCTTTGGATTTTATGGGATGTAACAGAAATAAGATGGTTGTTAGGGTATTAGAGGTGTGGAATTATATACAAAAATGCAAAGTGGGAGGGTATCCACATGAAAAAAATCCCTCACTTCTGTGTTACCTGTGGAGCTATCTTTTTCAATGATAACTTTCTTTTCATTGCCTGGGGCTGTACAAATGTGAGTGGGATTTTGCCATCACATCTGTTCCAGGTGGAAAATGAAATCAGTTTAATGATTTTGTATTATACAAGTACAGCATTTAATATATTATAAAAGAATTTGAAACCATTGAAGTCACAACAAATTGCAAATAATTATTTTATTTCATTTTGCATCCCAATTGAGCAGATGTAGCAGAACAGAGAATGTTCTTCAGGAGGCAGGGAATTGGGATGAACACAATTAATAAATCAGATTGGCTGCTGCACTATCAAATGCCACCACAACAGAAAGTGTTTTTGTCAGATTCATGTCAAAAATGATAAAGCAACAAATGCTAGTCATACTTTTTCTGTTTTTATTTCATGGGAAATTATTTCAAGGAGTACACACTGGTAAGACAAAGCAGTTTTCATTGTAGACTCTCAACATATAAAGTATTTCTGTGTAGGAAATAGCTTAGCTGAATATGTCTCTATTTATTTAGACACAATTTAAGTTCATTTGTAGAATTGTGCTGTTCAAAATAAAGCCACAACTCTTATGGGACCGATAACATATTAAATGTGCTCTTTTATCTGAGTAGAAAACTAAATATTTAATGTAATTTTTGTTTGACAAATTTACATTTAAAAATAATTTATTTATCAAAAATGTCTCAGCATGTTTGAAACAATTAGGCACTCAAGGCTACTATCCGAATTCCAACTTGATGAAATATATATATATATATATGTCTACAGGGTCTCATTACACAGATTGGACTCATAGTGATCCTCCTGTTTTCAGTCTCTCAAGCACTGGGATTACAGGCACGCACCACCACCCTGAGACTCAATCACTATCTCATGGTGCCCCCGGGGGGGTGGGCAACAGGGCAAGCCCAGGGACTGAGCCCCAGCTGCCATGATACCCTGGCTGCTGTGTCTGATTAAGCAGGCACTTTAATCCGCTGAGGTATTTGGCCGGCCCTCTAAATAGTATTTTGACTGTACAATGTACCCCTGTGAAGTTGCAGTTCACAATTCTTGGCCTCAGTTGTTTGTGGATTT
>NW_004524738.1:4850997-4864991 GCF_000260255.1 Octodon degus
GTATTGCAAAAGGATAATTATTACTAGATGGGATATGATTTCAACTCCTAATGGGGGAATTTAATTTGGATACCTAAGTGTGATACTGTGGGCTTCAAAAGGCAATGTTTTTGAGTGGTAAATCTGTTAAGCATTACTATAATTTACTTCCCATGGTGTCTTGGTTACTTTTCTCTCACTGCTGGGACAAAATACCAGACACCCAGAATTAAGGAAGGAAAGGTTTATTTAGCTCACAGTTTGTGGAAGTTTCAATCCATAATCAGCTGGCTCCAGGGCAGAGTGCACATGGTAGAGGGCAGCCATTCAGGGCAGTGAAAACAGCAAGAAACAATAGCCAATAGTGAGGAACAGTGGCACCTGTAGCTAGCAAGCCTCTTTCCCTTATATTGTATTCAGGCAATCTGCCCCAGGTCAGGTGTAGCACTCACACCCACAATCCCTGCATTGGATCATAAATTAATCACAAACTCTAGAAGCCACTTCAATGACCACATGAAGCTTTTCAGGTACAACTAGACACAAATCGTAATGCATGAACTCATGTTCTTCCTAATGATTGGACTGTATGAAACACTCATTCACTGAGAAACACAGATCTTTAAAGTTTAGAAAAGGAAAGAGATTCTGTCACAGTAGGCAATGCACATCCTAAATATGGAGTCTTTTTACATGCATAATGGAAATATTGAGGGAGGTCATTGCCTTATGATTTTGCTTCTCAATTAAATTCAGCACTTTTTATCTTTACTATTCAGATAATGAAGTATAATTCTCCATCTGCATGGAAATAACTTGAAATGCTTGACTTCCTGAAAATTATATACAGAACAGGATTGTTGGATGCTTAACAAAATTTTATAGGGAGTAATTTATGCATTATAAAAGTTCCCCATGTTCTTCTTTCTAAAATAGATTTCTCTAAATAGCTATGAATCTAATTCCTTCACTCAAGGGTTAATTATATTGTAATATCATTCCTATTGTGATAGCAATGCTTTTTTTTTTTTTTTTTGGTCCCAGTATCATACAGCAAATTGTTAACATTTTCACAGTAAGTCATGTAAATAAAGTTGTTGAGTGTCATTTTGGGAGAGGAAGGCTGTAGTATATTCACAAGAAGGATAGGCTTGAAGAGTTTGCAATAAGAAATGGAGAAGTTCGTTTCTAAAATTGTGGAGAGTGTGTCGGACTTTGATTAAAAAAGAAATTCAAATAATGTAAAGCAATAAAGTGGGAAGATTTTTTTAAATTAAATTTCAATATTATATCACTCTCTTATATATGAGGAACATGCAAATAAATCCCATTATTTTAATCTAAAAAAATCTCTCTCTGTTTTGCTTGGCAATTGCTTTCTTCCATAATTAAATAAAGCAGCTGAACGAGACAGATGTTCTTTCCTAAAAGACAGTCTTTAATTCATGAATCAAAACAGCGATGCCCCTGGTGACTTCTCCCTAGTATTTTTAAATTGCTGACTCCTAAGGAGTTCTCCAAAGGAGAAGTTATTTTGCTATTCAGCAACAGGAAGGATTTTTAAATGAATAAGTTACATAGCCTTCTCCAAGTTTCAATTACATTTGGAATAGCTGATGCGTGGACTGATTATTGACTCTGGGTCCTGGAGTTTTAAGTTAGTTTGTGAAGTATTTTTAAATAATGTTTAAATTATACCTCTTTGATTTCACTACAATTATTTTCAAAGTGCCCATATTTTACCTGCATTTCTGCTCTAATTTCTCTACTTGCATTTCCAAACAGCTGTTTTCTCCTCTTTCAACTGTTCTTGCTTCATAAGCACCACTAATGAGCTAGAGAGAAGTCTACTGAATCCCCCAAAGCTGTAATAAACAGTAAGAAGAATTTTAGAACTTACTTTTATTTGTACAGCATTTAAATTCTAAACCTCATATTAAGTACCTACAGGTTACGAATGTTAATGCTTGATTTCTCTGTGTATACCTATACGTATACTATTTTATACAGAATAATGAATATGTAAATTTTAAATAAAATAAATTCAAGAGATATTTTATACCTATAAAGTTTTCCCTTTTTAAATATAAACACCACATAGTTGAATACATACAATAAATAAAGGGATTATTTGCTTTGAATAGGTCAGATAAACAGAACAAAACAACCCTGTATCTCTTTCTGGAATTCTATGCTAAAACTGCTTATTTTATATATATTTTTTGGATTTCCTTATTACCGTTTATATTCTTTAAATTATTTGTTTTAGCTGTTCTATGAAATTATTCTTCTATCTCATATGCAGTATCTTCAGAATCACCTTCATTTCACCATCCTGGAATGTTCACACAAATAATTGTCATTTGACTTCTATCCACTCAAAATATATTTAATTTTAATTCTTCAATTTTGAATATTGTATCCTGATTTTAAACTGGTAAGTTTGAAAGAATCTTTCCATTGTTCCACATGTATGTACACATGACAGTTTAAAAGAAATTCAAATTGGCCTAAGTATGGTAGACTTTATCTTTCATAGCATCTGAGGATGAGATGAACTACTGCATTAATGCACTCTTACGTAATCATTTCTAGTATGTTAGGAGCAAACTACTTGGTATAAGTGCAAATTATTAGGATATTAGAAGTACAAAAGTGATGGGAAATGAGGGGACTAGCTACAAAATGTAATGACATTACACATCAACGTTCATGTCCTGGAACCACTTGGATGGATTAAAAAAAATTGATGTGTTTTCTTGGGCTCTCTGAAGCTATGAAGAAAATTAGGATTCAAGACTACCTGCTACTACTGATTCTGGAAAGAGGTGAATATATGGAGAGTGGCCAAAAACTGTCCGCCTGGAGGTAAAACGCCTTCATTCAATAATTTCCAGGGGTACTGACATGTTAACATGATGAATTTCTGAAAGCTGAGCCTGAGTGGACATTCATAGCGAGCATGTCAAGAGGACCTCAGAAATTTCATGGAATTCAAATTGAGGAGCCCAGCCAACATCATCTTGAAGAAGGTCTGGCAGGAGACAGGAAACATAGCTGGAGCTTTCTCCATAGCACAAACCTACTCTACTGGGGGGAAATACTGTGTGAAGCTCCTGTCAGCTGAAGATGCGCATTTGTTCTCTAGAAATTTCTAGCTTTCTGATCCTAAGAAGATAGGAGTAAAAAGGTTTGGTCAAGTGGAATCAGTTTCGTGAAATTAAGTTAAGAACATAAGGGACAGATGACCCTGTAGGGATCAAGGAGGAAAAATGATAACTTATCACTGGTGAATGTTTTATAAATATCCCGGAGACACTGTCTCACTGAAAGCTCAGGTGTAAGCACGAGGCTGTAGAACGCATTTCCACCTCCACAGCTCACCATACACTCATCATTCTCCCAAACAGTCACAACAATGCATTACAAATGAAAGTGCTGCAACATACAGACCATCTCTGAGGAGGAACACACTTAGGATCTACCGAAAAATAGATAAGCAGAAAAGTACAAGAAAATTTAAAATCTCAAGAACCTTCAGCTAGCATGAACACTGAACAGAGCATAACTCTTTGATGTATTTAAATCATCAGACTAAGATTCTATTTCCCTTAGTTCCTACTACATCAGATACTGTACACTTTCAACAAAATAATGACAAGTGCCAAAACAAAAGATAAAATTTAATCTGTAGAGAGGTAATAGTGAAAACCAGATGTTGATATGACAGAGATATTGAAGTTATTAGATAAGACTAAAATAATTTGTTAAGGGATATAATAAAATGTATAATATACAAGGGTAAGTGGATAATAATAATTAAAAAAATCTTAAGCTTTAAGAATCTGAAAGGGAGGGCCAGGCAAAAACCTCAGAGGATTAAAGTGCTTGCAAGCAAGTGTAGGGGCCAGGGGTTCAATTCATCCCTGGGGGCCACTGACATAGCAATTGAGACTGGGCATGGTGGCCTGCAATTCCAGCTCTTGGGAGGCTGTATACAGGTGATCACTATTGGTCTGATCTAATAGTGAGACCTTGACCACACTGTAGAACATTCCCTAAAATAAAAAAAAAAATTAAAAAAAACGAATCTGAAGGAGAGCCAAGGAATAAAAAACAGTGAAAAAAATAATTATACTTATGATTAGTTTATTGATAGATCAGGCTCAGTTTAAGAAATAATCAACGGTCAGTTTATTGCACTTATAAGTATGGTCTCAAGGTCCATCTATTTACCTATAAATTTCTCCAGCATATCTTTTCTTATGGCTGAATCCATAATGATTAAAGCCATAACCTCTTTATCCATTGATCTATTGGTGGACATTTATGCTATTTCCAAAATTTAGCTATTATTAGACTGGGAGTTGGATGCACACCTGTAATCCCAGCTATTGGGAGGCTGAACAGAGTTGGATAACTATGTGTTTGATGTACATACTGAGATTCTGTAGTCCCAGTACTAAAATAAAAAAATAGCTATTACAAACACTATATCAAGAGAGTGAAAACTAAAAACCACATGATCATCTCCACTGATGCAGAAAAGGCTTTCGACGAAGTCCAACACTCATTCATGTTCAAAGTCCTACAGAAAATTGGAATAGATGGCCTCTACTTCACTCTGGTAAAAGCCATTTATGAAAACCCAATGGCTAACATAATTCTAAATGGGGAAAAACTGAAATCTTTTGCTCTTAGATCTGGTACAAGACAAGGATGTCCTCTATCCCCATTCCTGTTCAATACAGCTCTGGAATCATTAGCTACAGCCATTAGACAAGAAAAAGAAATAAAAAAATAAGAATAAGTAAAGAAAAAGTTAAATTATCATGATTTTCAGATGACAGGATACTTTACTTGAAAGACCCAAAACACTCCACCAAGAAGCTGTTAGAATTAATACAGAAATTCAGTAGCATAGCAGGATACAAAGTCAATACCCAAAAGTCAACAGCAATCCTCTACACAGATAACAAACACACTGAGAGGGAAATTATAGAAACAATACATTTTACAATAGCACCGAAGAAAATGAAATACCTTGGAATTCATCTAACTAAAGAAGTCAAAGATGTTTTCAAGGAAAATTACAGTACTCTGAAAAAAGAGATCGTAGAGGATTTCAGAAAATGGAAAGATATTCCATGCTTCTGGATAGGAAGAACGAACATTGTGAAGATGGCCACACTTCCAAAATTGCTGTACAGATTTAATGCAATCCCTATCAGACTACCACCGACATACCTCACAGACATAGAGAAATCATTTCTAAAATTTATTGGGAACCAGAAAAGACCTAGAATAGCAAAGGCAATTCTGGGCAATAAAGACAAGGCATGAGGCATTACAATTCCTGATTTGAAATTATACCACAAGGATACTGTGATAAAAATCAGCATGGTACTGGCAACAAAATAGATCTGAGGATCAATGGAATAGATTAGAAGATGCTGAAGTCCCTACAAACACACTCAGCCACCTTATCTTTGACAAAGGGGCCAAACATACTCACTGGAAGAAAGATAGCCTCTTTAACAAATGGTGCTGGAAAAACTGGCTCTCCACATGCCGAAAACTCAAACTTGACCCAGGTCTATCACCATGCACTAAACTAAAGTCAAAATGGATTAAAGATCTAAACATTAAAGCAGAGACACTAATATCCTGGAAGAGAAAGTGGGAGGAACTCTTGAAGACATAGGGGTAGACAAAGAGTTCATGCACAGAAATCAAATCACACGGGAAACAGGTGAAAGAATTAACAACTGGGAGCTGCTCTTACTGATAAGTTTTTTCACGTCAAAAGAAATTACCAACAAAGTGAAAAGGCAACCCACAAATGTGGAAAAAATCATGACAAGTAAGTACTCAGACAAAGGTCTGCTCTCTAGAATCTATAAAGAACTAAAAAACAGTAGGGCCCCAAGATTTAAAGACCCAATTCAGAAATGGGCATCCGAGATGAACACACACTTCTCAGAGGAAGAAATTATAGAAGCGAATAAATATATGAAAAAATGCTCCACATCACTAGCCATCCATGAAATGCAAATTAAAACAACATTGAGATATCATCTCACCCCAGAAAGGATGGCTATCATGAAGAAATCACCCAACAAACAACAAATGTTGGAGAGGCTATGGGGGAAAAGGAACACTTCTCCACTGCTGGTAGGAGTGTAAACTGGTGCAACCATTATGGAAATCATTATGGAGACTCCTTAGAAAAGTTGGACTGGAAATCCCATTTCAACCAGCTATTCCTCTACTGGAAATTTTCCCAGAGGATGTGAAAACATCATGTCATAGTGATATATATGTGCCTATGTTTATAGCAGCACAATTTATGATAGCCAAATCTTGGAAACAACCAAGATGCCCATCACCTGAAGAATGGTTGAAAAAGATGTGGTATTTTTACATAATGGAGTATTATTCAGTTATTAAGAATGATAAACTCGAAGCCTTTATATTGAAGTCGATGCCACTTGAACATATACTCATAAGTGAAATAAACCAGACACACATGTGTAAATATCATATAGTTTCCCTAGTATAAGAACTCAAAAGAAGAAATCCAAATAAAAAGGTATAATACAACTAAAAGGAAAGCAAGAACTTGAGGACTGGACAATGAAGACAGAGCAAGGAGAAGAGCTAGGAAAAAGAAGGGGCAAGCCATACAATTATATGTAGAATATGGGTAAGGCAATGATCCTGAGAATCTTCAGAAGATCTTTGAATCTTGCAGTTAATTAGAATGATTTTCACCCTGATGAACTATATATACAGATACCTGTGAACTAAGCAACTGTACTGAAGGTGGCACTTTGTAATACTAGTTTCATGCTTGGAGTGCCTGTCATTCTGGTCTTCTGAATATGGGCTGCTTGTCATGATATGTCAGTTGCTGACATGCTGTGTCTCGAGTAATGATTGTTCAAAAAGAAGGGGGTATTGAATGAAGGCAGGAGACAGGAATAGGAATGTTGCGGGACTGTTCTGCTACAAGGTTGTATATAGTTAAATTTCTGGACTTATGTGTAAATATGAGAGTTATATAATTCTTTATGCCTATTTTTAAAATATGTTTTAATTTTTTAAATGTTTTTTCATCATATTCTGTAGGGACTGAAAGTTCAACATATCAATACTTGATGAAAAATACCTGTTCCATGTATGCCTAAGATGTTTGATATTCAGACAAATAGTAAGGTTAAGCTTAACAGCCTAGGTTTATGGTAATAACAATAAAGTGCTCTTCTGGAGGGTTAACAACCTAAGTTTGCAGACCAAAATTAGAGAAAAAGGAGGGCCGCAAGGAAAGCCAACATTTTGGCTCTGGCCTTCCAAGGTCAATTAAGACTCAGGACATATGAGAACTTGTACTGTAATGTTATGTAACTCAGTAGTGTGCCAAATTTTCTGATCAAGGAGATTATAGGGCCAAAGAGGAACGTGATCGATGTTGTAGAGTGTGCCTAAGGAGAGTCATCTGGAGAGAAAACATTCTCTCTGGCTTTCACAGGGAGCACATTGGCCAAGCAAAGGCCATGATTCATCCACATGGTTGACACTGACAAAGGATCTGCAATCTGAGGTACAGGGTCTCTGGATAAATCCTGAGGGGATTTGACTGACCTTATCAGATCCAAAAGCTACAACTCTTGTTGTATAGGTCTTACTTTATCTATGTCTTAACCATCCAGCCAAAAAGTATAAAAGTGAAGAATAAGAAGTAAAGCCATGTTGTTATATTGAGCTGTAGGGGACTCAGGTCAACAATTTCTGACACTGCCAGTCAAGTGGAAGACCCAATACTGTTATGGATTACTGGACTCTTTTTAGAATATTTTTCTGAGTTAACACACCTATAGTATTCAAATGCAGAACTAAACAAAAAAGGGGATATATAAATGACTGTCCATTTTGTATCTGTGTATTCAAAATGGTTAGGATAGATATGTAGTTACATTCTGTTAATGAATAGAGGGATTTGTTGTAATATTGTTTGTAAATAGGATATCATGACTGCATCTTGTACAGCAAATAACCTCTAGGAAGACAGTATGCAATGTGTTAATTATTGAAACTCTCCAACCATTTTGATTTGAAACTGTCTCATTCCTATTTGTCTCTCAAAAATTATGCATAAATTTATAAACAGCCTAAGGTAGCACATGTGCCACACATAGGGCCAGTGCTATACCCTCCTGTGCTTCAAAGGTATACCTTAGATTTCAAATTTTGGAACAATTATTATTAAATACTTCAATAGAAATATTGAATACATGATAATACAGATAAAGAAGATAGCTTATTTTTCAACTTATATTTTAATTATAGCCCTATTTTGAGGAAGATCCATCATTTAAACTAATAACCCTTTAAAATACTATCATCCCTATAATATTCAAATAATGGAACTTAACAAAAAAAGAGTATACAGATGAATGTCCATTTTGTATCTGTGTATTCAAAGTTGTTAGGATAGATATGTAGTTACATTCTCTTAATGAATAGAGTGATTTGTTCTAATGGTATTTGTAAATAGAATATCATGTCTGCGTCTTGTACAGCAATTAACCACTAGGAAGAATGTATGCAATGTGTTAATTATTGAAACTTTCCTACCAATTTGATTTGAAACTATTTCATTGCGATTTGTTTATCAGTAAAATTATGGGAAAAATAAAAAATAAATAAAATAAAATATTATTATCATCACTTTCGGCCCCTCTTACTTTCTCAACCTAGATCTAACCTAAAGAAATAATGTTCCTATGTTCATAAAACATTGCCTAACATAGTTTATGTTTAGTGTTTTGAGTAAAAGCAACAATGTGAATATGGTATTCTGACCATTCTCAATATGCTACTAAATGTATGACAGCTTAACACCATGATAATCTGGTTACTAAAAAGATTTCATAACAGGATAAAGTTATAACTTCAAATATAGAATCAAACTGGTTAACTGTCCTAAACTGCTTTTGGAATAGAAAACTACTTTGTGTTGGGCAACTTATTCATCCTATGATATAAAGCCATAGAATTCTATTTTGTACATACTATAATAAATTTGGTCCAAAACTGGTGCACTTTGCTAAGAAAAAATAGCTATTACAAAATATTCCATTGTAAATAAATGTGAGCCTGCATCAGTGTATTATATCATTTTTAATTCTTTTAGTAAGGTGTGTTTAAATACAATATTGCTTCTCTGGTGTGAGAAAGTAAGGATGTAGTGATTATTTTTTCACTATTTTTTATTTCTTGGATTCCCTTGAGGTTCTTGTCTTTTTTTTTTTCCTTTTTTGGAAGAACCAGGGATTGAACTCAGACCATTTTGCTTGCCAGGGAAGCACTTATTCCACTGAGCCATCTACTTGGCCTCACCCTTAAGGTTGTTAAATCTCAAGATTTTTGTAAATATTATTCACCTACTCTTGTTTGTTATGTCCTACTTTTTATTATATCCCTTAACAAATTTATTTTAGTCTTTTAATCTAATAACTTCATTACCTCTGTCATATCTACATCTGGAGAAAAAATAGGGACCAGAACATATACTACATATTATGAAATATGAAGAAAATGTTCAGTGGGGAAGAAGAACTAGTGATGGAAAAGGAAAAATGTAAGAAGAAAAAAGGAAAATAAATAGAGAAACAAAGATTTTGTAAATAAGGAAGAGAAGTGGAGTAAAAGGAAGATAAGGAGGCACAAATATAAATTTTCCCACCTAGAATCTAAAGGTAAAGAGAATAGAGAGAAAAAGGAAAAATACACACACACACACACACACACACACACACACACACAGTGGAACAATTTCAAATGATGTAATGGTGTATGTTGAAACATTAATATCAAGAAATTTCCCAAAATATTGACATTCATTGTAATCTCAGTTCCTATGATATGAAACAAAACTATACATATCATATTCAAACTGCAGAAAGGCAGAGAGGGGATGAGTCTTACAAAATGAAGGGAGAAAAAAAATCCAACTTATCTATAAATAAAAAACTAGTTGGCCCGCTGCATCTGCTTGTTCTGTAACCAACCATGGATCAAAATAGGTGAAAAATACTTGTATGTGAGAGTTGTTTGTGTCTTTTCATTACTTTCTAAATAATAGAGTTTCATAGCTTTTTATACACCATTTAGATTCAGTGATACTTAGAGAGAATGGAGAATAATGTGCATAGGTTATTTGCGAATAATATACCACTGTGGTGGATTGACCACTCGTGGTCAACTTGCAGCACTTAGCTGAACTGAATCAGTGCGGTGCTGGATAGGGGAGGCCTGACTGAGGATTATTTCCAGTGAAATGAAAAGAACTAGAGAAAAGAAGGTGCTGGTAAGGAGCTGTTGGTTTTCCTGGAGGAGCTTTCCTAGTGAACTCAGCTGCTCTCATTGTCTAAGGAGCTTGGCACCTTGTTGTCACTGAGCATGGCTGCCTTTCACTTAGAGGGAGCCCTGGTCCTTACTTTGAGCTCACTTTGGGTTCTGGAGGGGAAAATGGTTCACTGCTCAGTGTCCCAGAGAACTTGTCATTCTGCTTTTCCTGATAAAGGCTCGACTGTTCTCATCATCAGAGGACCTCAGGACCTCACTGTTGTGAGGATGGTGGTGGTACTTTGTGGAGCAGCTGTGGTTTTCACTTTAAGTGGTGCTTCCTGGTTCAGTGAAGATCCCTCAGCCTTTCTGGCACAGATCCTTACTGCCACTGACACAGACTTTCTAGCTTCCGCTGCTGACCTTTGGGCCTTCCCAGCCTGGATTAGTTGAACAGACTTGAGTGAGACATTGTCTTGAGCTCTGAGCCTCTAGCTGGACTTGTAGCAGGAATTATTATGGGCTTTAGGTTTTCAGTTTGACTCATGGGGAACATTGCTGTGGGATCCAGGCCCTCAGCTGGACTTTTTTGGTCATGTGTTAGGACAGATTTCCTATATTCTTTTATACTAAACTCTTTGGTTGACTATTATAAAATAATCCTATAATTTGTGTTCTGTATTGTTTCCCTTGCATACTTCTGGCTACAGCAACTACTTTCTGTAAAGAACTTCAGTATTCTTGGGTTTTGATAGCTGAAGGGAATCCTGAGACCAATATCCCTTGGATGCCAGAGAATAAACACTGTCTCTAAAAAAAAAATGTAGTCTGAAGATCTTGTGAACATTCATCATGACAGATCACATTCTGGGCCGTAAAACATGAATTGAAAATAAAACTTTGTATATGAAAGAAAAATGACCTGTATAAAAGCCTAAACTTCCACCTTAATAATTTAGAGAAAGAACAATTTAAGCCTTAAAGAAGGAAAAGAAAAGACATTGCACACTATTGCATTCTTGTAGGTTTGCTAATGTGAATGAAATGGAAAGATACAAAATACTGTGAGTTACATAACTGGAATAAGGTCATGTTTATTAAAGAAATGGAAAAAGTAGTCACTTCCTTCCCAAATCATTAGGCCCAATTGATTTGAATATTGTAAAACATTTAAAGAAGAAAATATATATGTTCTTGTCTAGACAGTACAGCAGAGAAATCAGTTCTTTAATTCATTATATTAAGCTCATGTTACTGTAAAGGCAAAGCCATATAAAGACAGTCCAAGAAAGAAAATTACAAACTAATATTTTCATGAGAAGGAAAAAACACAAAAAGTCTGCCATTCTCATTATCCTGATTTTTCAATGTCTCAAATATAACTGAATCACTTATTTTGTTCCTTTATTGATCATGTATAAGCTAACTGTATTCAATACATGATACATATAATGAAAAATTCAGTACTACAGTCAATTCCATTAAAATTAAATACCTAGCTTACCAGATTATAAATTAACACTTACGGGGGGGGGGTGGTTAGGAGGGGGAGCTGCTGACTAGTGGTCATGGCCCAGGAAGGAAAAGGTTCTTTTTCATCTTGCTCTTCAAGCTCTTAGGAATTTTAGAGGTTGAAAACATGCTCTGTGCATGGGATTTGGTACTGCATGGTTCTTTAAGATTTATTATGGCCGGACTTGTATACTTTTTGTTATCTTGCAGAATGAGAAGATCGTTCACAACATTGAAGATCTTGGCTTAGGAAGATTTATCATGGTGACATTAGGATGCTGACTCTGTCACAAGAATAATTATACAAAGGATAAAATTCAGGAAAAAAATTCCAGAAAAGCAATGAAAAATAAGATTTTCATATGAAAGCACCACCCTGATCCTGAACGATAACAAACCAACGGCAGCAACTAAGCAATTTGAACACAAAAAACCAGAACAGAATTCCTTAAAGTGTGAACAATGTTAGGATTAACTGCACAAATAATTTTATACATCTGTTAGAAAATCCCTCAATTGAGCAAATGAAGTATAACTGCAAAAAAAAATATTAACACCTAAATGATTGAGCAAAAATATACACTCACCTTATTCAACACTGGGATGTCTCACAGCAATAGCATAGAGATCTTTGATAATAGGGAAAATGTGATCATGGTGATTTTAGCATGGCTTCAAAAGAGCGAGAGCCTGAATGTATAAATACACTCTACCATTGATTAGATGTAAAGTCTCGAAGATATTAATCTTCTGTACCCTAGTATTTTTATTTTAATGAGTACAGCAATACTTTAATTAGAGTTATATTGAATAATATCCAAAAGACCTTTATAACAATGTTTAGTTTATAAAAGCAACTATTATTATGAGTCTCAGAATCCACACTGTATTCTAGATCATTCTTTCGATCTTCTTCTACTGAAAGTGGAATCTATGTTCTGTGGAAATCAAACAACGCCGTGATGACAGGCATCACAGACACTGTGATCCACGGCAGTTCTCAGGAAGGAGTGAGCAGTGCTGACAAGCTCAGCTCCTCTGCCCTGTGCTTTGGGTGAGATGGGCCTCTGATAAGGAGGCTCCCACGCTTCCTAGTGCAGCCCCCTCTACAGTTCCGACATCCGTGATCCTTTGGCATTTCACCATGGCCTTCTGCATCTTGGCTATGGACTCGTCCCAGATTTACTTTCTTCTATAATTTGTGAAGCGTATCTTGTGAAAGTATTTCTGCCTGGGAACATTTTTCAGGCCAAGCTATATTTGGATTCGGCAAAAGCTCGTGACTCTTATGCATGCAGGCAAATGAGGCTCTCTGGGGAACTTCTTTCTCCACAGCAGGAGAGCCATGGCTGTCCCCTGCTGTGTCGGGGCTTCCCTGACATCATTTTCCTCGAGGGCGCAAGGTGTGATCAAGTTGAGGACCGCAGCACAGCAGGGGTATGGATCAATAAAGTTCATGGAGAAGTAGTCCCTGAATTACATTTCTGTCTGGTGGGAACATGAATAAATTTATGAAAAAGTACAAATATATCAAAGATTCTATAATAAAATATTTAGAATTCATCACACACACACATGCACTCACACAACTATGCTAATTCAATGTGATATTATGTGACACTGGAGACACATTGGAAATCAGCAGTCATTAGAGTCTACAGGCCTATGAAAGAGCACATGGAAATGACTAGTGTCCTTCCTTTAGATTTATCTTTTCTAGGAATGGAGAGGAGTAATTCAGACAGCAATCATGCCATAATTTGGTGGAAAATTGCACCAAAAAGATATATCTAATTTTACTTCAATAACATTAACAGATCAGCATTTCATTTTGCTTCTTACCTTTCCTCTTTCTTATTAGTTTAGATGAGAAAATAAAAAAGAAATGGTTTCCACAAATAAAAGAAAATGTAGATTAAATAGTACCACATGTGTGCACTAAATACTGCCTAATCTCTGATGATTCCACATTTATAAATAACTAAATTAGGATTGAATCTTAAAATAATTGCTACTACACATTCCAATTCGTTTTTAGTTAATAAAAATACATTTATGTATCAACGTCAAATTCTTTCTGTCTCATTTTTTTCTTCAAATATTGTCTTGCAATTGTCTAAGATTTATATTAATAGGCACCAAAACCATGAAAC
>NW_004524738.1:4865955-4875347 GCF_000260255.1 Octodon degus
TTATTATTATTATTATTCTCTTACTTTTATGTTTGTCTCAAATGTTCTTCTTACTCAAATAGTGTAATTACATATTTATGTATCTAAAGTTTGTTACCAACAAAAATGCAGGGTCACGCTCAGTGTTACAGTATGACAATAGAAATCAGTATCTTTTGCGTGGCATTTTGCTCTAACATAAAAACAGTCTGCATTTTATTCTCTGAGTAATTCTGAGATCTAGAAGCTGATGAGGCTAAAAAGTACAAAGAATGCTTCGCCACAGAGTATAAAGTCGCTATCAAGAATATAAAAACGAGAGCTGAACAGTGATATAAGTCACAAACCTTCCGGACTCTACAGGTCCTGTGTGTAAGCACCGATTTTACAGTTGAGGAAGCTGTAGCATTTATGATCATGCATATTATTAACCCACAATGACTACAAATTGTTTCACAGGCCATGATTATTTTTCCCTCTAACACCTACAGGGATGTATCTTTAAACTTCAGAAGCGCTAATCAAATTTTAATATACTACTTGTTGAGAGTGGTAAGAGTCTCTTGACTGTGTTTCCCACTTAAGCCCCTATAAGTCACCCAGTCCAGTGAAAGGTTGAGTTCAAAATTAATTTAATTCAGAAGGTTGATGTGTGAAGGGAGAATTTTAGTAATCCAGTGCCAGCTTTTAGTCTGACAGGCTGTGAGATGCTTACACATATCATTTTTGTAAATGAGCTTTCCTGTAATTATTACCATTGCAGGATTGTTGTTGGATTTTAAAGCATGAGCTATAATCATTTTAGGGTTCTTTGGCTTTTTGTGTTGTTTTATGCAAACCTATTTACTGCACTCAGCTTTAAACTGAAAAAAAGGTTAGGAGTTAAAGTGATTTTCTCTCTCATTATGCACAACAAAATGTGCAAAAATGCACAACAAAATGTGCAAAAATGACAATTTGTATCATTACTTTAAAGAACCCTCAGAAATTAGTATATATAAAATTAATCACTAAAGAGAATAAAGAGTCAAGTTTCTGTATTTGAAAAATCAAAGTTTCCACAATGCAACTGAACTCCTTCCCTACGCCTGGCTTTTATCACCTCTTCAGAGCTCACCTAGCAAGTTCTGAGGACACATCACTATGGAACAGTAGGTTGAGAACCCAGGAGATGGAGTAGCCCTAATCTAGAAGCCTGTCAAATACGGCAGTATGTGGAAGGGATCTCCAGAGAGAAGACTTGGAAGCAAGCAGAGCAGCCAACAGATTATGAGTCTTCATTTCTGAAAGTGATGAATGCTTTGCAGTTATTTTCAGGAATGAACCTTTATATTCAATTATAGTCACTTAAAGATAGTGATTGTGCAAGTCTGCTGTTCTTGACCGAGTTTACATCCCCAGCACCTCTAACAGCACTCGACTTAGATGTGAATACAACTCAGCATTTTTCTCTCCTGAGCAATAATGTTTTCTTTGTATCTTATTGAATTTGATAATTTTCAATGTATTATACTTAAAACTTTGGAATAATGATAATAAGAATAGATTTTGTCAATTTGTTCACTAGTATAACTTTTACCAGACAATAAATTATGATTATACTATACCCTTATCTGTATTTGTCAATGCTAGAATTGTATTATTTTCCCAATATGTTAGGATAAAATAATGTATTTTATTATTACACAGTTGGAATTTTATAATTTACTAAAATTAAGAAAATATACATGATTGCATTATCTCTTTTCTAATTAGTTTCTTTTTTATTAATTATTAAGGGTAATAAATATGCACATATTGGTAATTATCCTATAGTGTGTCACACATATATTTTGCAAATTTGAGGTCATGTGAT
The DNA here is from genome assembly GCF_000260255.1 of Octodon degus. Taxonomy (NCBI): domain Eukaryota; kingdom Metazoa; phylum Chordata; class Mammalia; order Rodentia; family Octodontidae; genus Octodon; species Octodon degus. The sequence continues at coordinate 4,867,790 of NW_004524738.1, forward strand.
ACTTTTCACTTGTATATGTAAATACAAATTGAAATCTAATGTAACATTTGTTAGAAAGAAAGTGATACTTGCTTTATTGCTTGGTTATTTTAAGGCTTTAGTTACGACATTCATTCCATTTCTTACCCTAAAGATGAACCTCTGCCCCATTTCCTTACAAAAATTTTAGTGTTCTGGTGCGATATCCTATCCTCAAACTGTTAGAAGTGCTGGTCATTTACTTGCCATTCTAGTATTTATTTTATGTTTTACTCTTAGTACTTCTTTGTTATCAAGAAAACTTTTTCTTAGTTCAATTGTTTTGAAACATTTAATTTTCTGAATATTGCTTAATCTTAATTTTTTTTTTTTTTTTTTTTTTTTTGTGGAACCGGGGATTGAACTCAGGCCCTTGCGCTTGCCAGGGAAGCACTTATTCCACTGAGCCATCGCCCCAGCTCCCTTAATCTTAATTTTTGTTCTAAGATTTATACTGTATCTTTGACTTACAATTTATTTAAAAGACATTGTATATCTTCTAGCAGTAGAAACTTTAAAAAGTATATTTCCATTTTCTGTTGACTTACAAAAAAAGAGATTTGTACCTATGTTGTTTATTTATTATTTCTTGCCTATATCTTGTAATATGAGAAACTACTTTGGCAGTAACAATATACAATGTACTAACCATTGTTACTCTCCTAAAATCTTGTTTTGAGATTTTGTACCATTGTTTTCTTTTTCTTTAAAATAAAAATAACTGATGTCAAAAAAAATTTAGTGTTCTGCTTTTTATTATTATCATTATCATTATCATTATCATTATCATTATCATTATTATTGCTTAGAAATGACTCCAAATGAATTGATCGTTTAAAGCTACTTCATTCTGAGAAACACCTGTCCCAGCACCATTTTCCGACCGCTGCTCTGCCCCGGAAGTGTGGTGACCCACAGTTGTCCTGTGCTGCGCCACACATGCAGCGTCCCTAAGCTGTCCGCTTTCTGGCTCCTGCCGTGTTTCTAATCATGGCATCAAACTCAGCACAGCAGTTCCCGCAGTTCGATTTTTTGCAGACTTACTGTTTCTCTGGTTTTCAACAATATTAATCAAAATTATTTATTGTGGATTTCTCGCTATGTTGCAGGATTTTGCAGTACCGTATAGTGTACCTAAGGTGCTGTACATGGATGGTTCCAAGGTAAATCCTAAGAGGATTTGACTGAGCTTGTCAGATAGCAAAAAATTACATTTTTAGTTGTATAGGTCTTGCTTTATCTTGGTCTTAATCATCCAGCAGAAAAAGTGTAACCACGAGGTATAAAAAGTAAAGCTATATTAGTATGTTGAGCTGTAAAAGGCTCCAGTCAACAACTTTGGACAATTGCCAGATGTGCTGATAACTCACTACTATTATGGACTATTGGACTATATTGGGTTATTTTTTTATTTTTTTGGCGGAACTGGGGATTGAACTCAGTCCCTTGCGCTTGCCAGGGAAGCGCTTATTCCACTGAGCCATCTCTCCAGCCCCTATATTGGGTTATTTTGCTGAATTCAAGTACCTACAATCTTTGGTCTGGCATCAGTATGAAAAGGTCCTTTAAAGACTTCTCCAAATACAGCCTCTCTAACTGCAATGGAACACTCATCTCTGACAAAACAAAACAAAAATAGGGGGATATAAAGGAGCATTTTGTTGTGAACAAAAATACATGTATATACAAGATAGTTAGGATAGATATACAGCTACTTTCTCTTGGTTCATTGAGAAGAAATATTTGTACTAATATTGTTTAGACAAGACATCATGTCAGCATCTTGTCCTCTGAATAACTACTACGAAGACAGCAACATACAGTGTATTGATTATTGTAACTGTCCTCCTAACCTGGTTTGAAACTATTCCTTTTCTATTTTATCTTTTTTTCTCATTAAAATGAATTTAAAAAATTCGTAGGTTTTCGAGTTTAAATGATTAAGAACATTCAAAGTGCTTTTAAAAGTGTGGGAAGGGTTTATAAGAGTGTGAGAAGGGTTTATAAAGCCTTAAAATCTATATAAATACTAAAATAAATATAACGTCGCTACTTTGCTGATTTTCACTTAGTGCAGGGGGTCAGGAATGTAACCTCCTCAATAAGTGAGGGGCCACCATACTCCACTGACCACAGGCAAAGTGCGATGCCCACTCTTGCTTCTTTTCAACCCACCCCTGGTTTTCTTGGACTCTATACTTATCTGCATAAAGCTCAGAGACTCCTAATAATCCTTCTTTAATTATTATAAATTATGACTGAAAAGATGAAAATTACTTCATTACTGTACTTTCTTCTTATATGTAAATTACTGCTCTATTCATTTTGGCTTCATTTAATATTTTTGGTTAATTTTTTTCATAAATCCATGAATATGCTATGTAAGAGTAAACCCTAGGTAACTTTTCCAATTACCCAATTGGTCTCACTCAAAAAACATATTATCTAACTCTTAACTACAGAGTGTAAATATCCCAGGTGGTTTTGTACTTGTGTATGTATTGGAAAATCGTTGCTGTATTTTATTACTTCATATTATTTCTTCTGTTGATAATTAAATCTCCATGAAGACAATTAAAGCATGATATTTTCCCTGCTGCATATAATCAACAGTACAATAAATAGAAGCACTGATGACAAATGTATCCATATTGTATCTTAAGGGAACTACTGTTGTTTTATGTTTTTTGTGGTATTTATAATTTTGATTTTTAAGAAATATGCACTATCACTATAGAACACCTCTCTATACATTTAATTTACCATTATCTATTTGAATATATGACTAACATCTTTACTGATTTTCTTTTTCTTTTTTTTGTGTTACTGGAGATGATTTTCATTTTTAATGACTTTAGCATTTTTAGTTTGATTTAGTTTTTTGGGGGGTTTCTTACAGACTGACCATTGATGTATTTTACTAATTTTATCCATTTTGCCCTTAAATTTTAAGAAGCCACTTTGACAATCTGAAGTTACCCATTGGTTTTACCTAATTTCCAAATAAGCCAAGAATACTAAATGTATAACAACCCTCTTTGTCACAGTTGCCACATTTCTGTTGTTCTCTGCTTATTGTTTATTTGGTTTTATTTTATTTTCTCCTGTTGTATCATAAATGCATATTGACATGTAATTGGCTATTTAGTCTATCCAAATGCTTAGGGTACTTTTTCTAAAGTTTTAGAATTTTCTTTATTAAAGCACTAGAAGCAGCAAATTGTTAATACATTCTTAAAAGATAATAGAATATAAATGTTCACCATAATTTGATAATCATCTGTTTTCCTGCCCACTCTCCAGTTTTTAAGATTTCCAGTGATATGTCTGAGTGGAGATTCTTATTTACTTATTTCAAAGAGATTAAATTTAAAAAGACATTAAAATAATACAGAAATTCAGAAGACAATGTTAGGAAATGAACAGTTGTTACATTGCATGTTGTTATCTTCAAAGTAATTGTTCAGATTACTAGATATATAGGCATGCAAAATTGATCAAACAATTAAACATTAAATGTTCCTTTTAATAAACCAATAGAAGTTATTAGTACAATTATCTTACCTATCATGTAGCTATTATCTCTCTATCTATCATGTGGATACTATTTCTATATATATGATATATACATATATATATATATATATATATATATATAACTATAGATAGATATTCTGTGATTCACTAGCCTTTTTTAATCTAAAGCTTGGTGTCTTCTAAGACTTGGAGTACATCTACAGTAATGACTTCTATAGGTTCATAAAAATTTGCATATGTAAATAAGTGCAACACATACTCAAATACACACACATACACACAGATTTGTACTTAGACTTTTGTTGAATGAGGATGAGTAGTGAACCTCTTCTTTCCCCACAGGGTTTCCCTATGGAGTTCGTAGTGATCCTCCTGTCTCAACCTCCCCAGTGGAGAGGTTACAGATATCAGCCACTACATCCGGTTTTGGGGCAGGCAGAGTGCTCTGTGTTCTAGGCTGGTACGGCATGGGGTACCGGGAATTAAACTAGGGTCTTTGCATTTGTCAGGCAAAAAGTTAGACTGCTGAACTATCTCCCCAACCCCAGCAGTGGGCCTCTTAAAAAAATCTGCTTTTTAATTAATTAATTAATTTATTTTTTTTTTAAACCAAATTGGTGGGACAGTTTCAATAATTCACACATTGTATACATTCTTCCTAGTGGTTAATTGCTGCACAAGATGCAGACATGCTATCCTATTTACAAACACTATTAGAATAAATCCCTCTATTCATTAAGAGAATATAACTATCTATCTATCCTAACCATTTTGAATACACATATACAAAATGGACATTCATCTGTATCCCCTTTTTTTGTTTAGTTCCGTTATTTGATTTTTTTTTTTTTTTTGGAAGGAAAGGTTTATTTAGCTCACAGTTACTGGAGGGTTCAGTCCATATTCCGCTGACTCCAAGGCAAAGGACAGCAGTTCATGCGGCAGAAAACAGTGAAGAGCAGAGGAGGAGCCGCAGCTGCAGCGGCGTCCATCAAGCCTCTCTCTTCCTTCTGCGCTGAATGTGAAGACCAGCACTCCACATGAAGATTGGAGCTCCTCCAAAGTGGCGCTGCTGTGAAGGTCAAGCTCCTCCAAAGACTGGGACTTCACCAAAGCGGGGCCGGGTGGCAGGAAGGCAGTCGGGAAGGCAGGAAGCCTGTCTCAATTCCTGGGCCCTGCCCACCTGCAGGGCTAGACCCCTAAAAAATCTGCTTTTTTAAGGTTATTCTCCCCCTAAAGAATTTAGAATATATTCCACAGTGTACCAAGTCTACCACACTTTCATATAAGGCTTTGAAATTCAGAATTTTTTTTTTTTTTTTTCGGAACCGGGGATTGAACTCAGGCCCTTGTGCTTGCCAAGCAAGCACTTATTCTACTGAGCTAACTCCCCAGCCCCGAGATTTTTTAAAAGTTAAAATATTCAATTTAACGGATTGAAGAGATTCATTTTGCATCTTAGGCTATGATTTTCAAAATTTTCCCATTAATATTCAGAATAATACTTTAATCCGCTATCTCATTCCTGGGATAAAATACTTTACTTTGATAAATTACAAAAGAAGAGAAGCATAGTTCCTAAGTGTGGGAGACTCTGTCTAGGCTGGCTGGCTACAAGGTTGCAAAATGTCATAGGAGAAGGGATGTGACTAAGGAAAGCTGCTCTTCTGAGGGCAACCCGGAAGCAGAGAGAACAGGGAGAGGGGGAGGAGACGCGTGCTCCAAAGGCATGACACGGAGCTCCAAACGGGCTCTGCCTTCCAACTGCTCATTTCGCTCTGAACTCAGCAATGGATCAAAGCACTGATTTGCACAGTTCTTGGAGAATTCAGTCACCTTCCAGAAGTTCTATGTTTGAACACAAGATTTTGGGCAGAATGATCTAGAACAAAAATACATGATGAGAAGCAAATTTTCTTAATGTTCTAATGTGCATTTTTTTTTCTTTTAAGAGAAGGAAATGTTGTTGTTGTTGTTGTAGTGGTCAGTTTCAGATTTGCATATTTGAAGAGCCCAGGTAACTGAGAAGATTCCAAGAGAAGTCTCTGTAAGTCATGTTTCCATTCTTGGTATTGTCAAATATCTTCAGGTTTTTTTTTTTTTTTCACATTTTTCTCTTACTATTCATCCTCCCCTCACCACACGCGCGCGCGCGCACACACACACACACACACACTCCAATACCTCCAAATTATCTTATTTACTCTTCTGCTTATCTATCCATTTATGACTTTTTCATCTTGCCATTGAGCCCTACTATGTGTTGTGTAGCTAGATATAAGAATATTTAATCTGCCATTGGCCAAAAATCAAATCCCCCCATCTCGGCCCTATTTTCCTTCTCTTTACTTTGCATCTCCAGTTCAGGCGCCAGGGGATCGCACCTATGACCTAGTTTTGGTTCTCATCTCTGTCTACGTGCTTACAGTGCTCACATTTAGACCTCAGCTCACAGAGGGGGTCTGTCTTCGTCCTCTTTTTCAAACATAAAATGATGTTTTTACTTTGAAGACTCTGAATCCAAATACTTAAATTGCAGTATGACCGATATTTACAGGCTCCCCTTCCACGGAGGTGATCTAATTGAAGGATGTTATGTTTAATATTTAACACAATGCTCCTTATGACTTCCCTGGCTCCAGTCAATTATATGACTACAACATTCATTTGACAAATGGGAATTGTTTTATGGGACATGTACAATGACAATTACAGTGCTAGGCACAAAATAAAAGGAGGAAAAAACAACTTATAGTGAGATATTTTGTTGGAGGAATGACAACAGTACCTAATTCATATTTGATACCATGTTAGTTACATAAATGAGAATATTTCAGCTGGACATATTAGATACATATAAATCAAATGTATAATAATAATAATAATAATAATAATAATAAACATTTTACGTATCTTGGTAGTTATGATAGCCCCATGTATGCCCTGCTAGTCTTATTTTATGTCAATTTTATGATTAGTTGACTAAAACACAGAGTGGATTTGTGATTTTCCCACAAATACATAAGCTCTGACCTTAGAGCTGTGCTTTAAACCCAAGTGGTCTATCGTCAAAATCCCAACCTTCATTCCTATGCTATCTCCATGCTGTCATGCTGGAAAAATACAGAAACAGAACTGTGTAAAAGAGAAACAAATAAAGCAAAAGCATGCAGGTACATCTCTCAGGGATCGACAACTCAAACACATCATCCATGAATACAAATCTATCTTCTTTTTCAAAAATGATAACACCATTCATTTCATTGCCTATATCAGAAATTCGACACATCATGTATTTCTCATCTTAGTCCCTCCCTATATTCAATCAAGAGTCTTTAATTTTTGCAGACTTTATATCTGAAGAATATTTTTTACAAAATGAAAATTAAAGTAGGTCGTCAAACTCGACTCCATACAACTTTCTGGTCTCTACCCTGAGTTGTCATACTAGCTGTGTACACTTGTGCCAGGGATGTCTTCATCAATGACATTTTCTGTCCATTTGCCCTATCCTCAGCCAGTGACTGCTTCCAGGACTCAAAATGAAATTATGTAAAATAGATTAGTTTTTCTGTATTATTCCGTTCCACTATTGTTTTGCACCCTAATAATAATTATGCTCTTGCCAAATGTAAGGACAAGCTATTTATAAACTTTTAGTACAAAGATCTATGAACATATAAATTTGTAATAATATTTATAAGCTATCTTGTATCCTGCAAACAGTTTTCACTCATACCATATTCTTGTGAATCATTTTTCTTTCTCAAAGATGTTTTTCTGGCAGTACATAATGTCATTACTTGATGAATTTATTTTGACATAACAATTGTATGATTAAGGAAAGAAGTAAAGAAATAATGAAATAATGGAAATAAGAAAAGAAATGGGAAGAAAGAAGAAACAATGAATAATGAACATTTGTGGGTAAATGTATAGAATAAGAAAAGGAAATGTCCAAAAATGAAAAAAAGAACTTGCAAATAATTAACTTTAAAAAATT
>NW_004524738.1:4875447-4877164 GCF_000260255.1 Octodon degus
ATTCTTTATACATTCTTGTATAAGAGTAGTATTATGACCTTCAGAATTTGTTAAGAAAGAAATATTTCTTTTATGAATTCCCCCTTCCTCTGATATAAAAGTTGACATGAATTTGGAATAAGGCTATCCAAAAATGTATAAAGTACATTCTAAATTTTAGTATCAAACCAAATTTTCAAAAATTATTTAATGGCAGCTGTTGGAAACTGCTCGTTCATTTCCTGTTAAGAAAAATTCTACATATGTAGTATTTTATTCGATCCTTTGTGAAATTGATAGAGCTGAAAAGAAAGGACAGTGGAAGTCACCATATGAGAGATGGGCATTTAGAACATCATAATTCTTGCTTTAAAGAGCAAAACTTATTCTGTAAAATTTCACTTAAAGTTTTAACCTATTTGAACTCAGGATTGTTTTTGCTATTTGAGTCACTTTTGATTCCTTTTTATTTCTTGGATTGTTTTCTATAGATATGTATGAAATAGCATTGGTATTTTGATTCAGATTAGATTGGAATCCTATTTGTCGATCAGATTTAGAATTACAGGCATTTTGGTTATATTTGTTGGTTTGCGAATCTAGATACAATAGGGAATATATGCCTTTTCTGATGTCCTCTTCAGTTTCCTTTATCAGAGTGAGGTAACTTTCACTTCTTTATTAACAAAGTTTTAAATTTTGATGCTAATGTGAGTACTATAATTTTCCTATTTTTTTAAGTCAGGGAGATCATTATTTGTACATAGGACAGTTGATGTTGTTGTAATTTATTTAGTATCCTGTTACACAGCTCAACTTGGTTATCAATTCTAGGATTTATTTTTCAGTGGAGTTTTTTTGTGTGTCGTAAGTGAAATATCATGCTGCCCACAAAACTTCATCCTTCTCTTTGTCCTTTCCAATAGACACTACTTTCATTTCTTTTCTTCTGGTATAACTGCTCACCACAAATGCTTATCAATCAATGAATGGTTAAGAAACGTGTGATATTTATATACAGTGGAAAGCTAAGCTGCCATAACGAGAGACGCCTTTCAGATATTTGTAGTTAAACTGATGCAACTTGAAAACATTGTTGAGTGAAATTGTTCAGACACAAATTGAAATGTCATATGGTTTCTCTTATATGGGAAAGACTGCACACACACACACACACACACACACACACACCACATAAACATGTACATACAGAATAATAAAGCAAGTATGTAAAACCAAAATAAAGAGCAAAACAGAAGAGAGAAAATAGGAAGCAGAATGAAATTAAAATACTTCCCTAAATTACCTGTCCCATTGTTCTAAACACATACACACACAAACACACACACACACACACACACACACACAAGCTATTTTGTTTCACTTATAAACTTTTGTGTTATTGACTGTTTATTTCTCCCTTTTTATGTATTTAGTACAGGGTCTACAGGGTCCCATTACACAGATCAGACTCCCAGTGATCCTCCTGTTTTCAGCCTCCCAAGCACTGGGATTACAGGTGTACTCCACCACACCCAGTCTCAATCACTATCTCAGAAAGCTCCGAGATCTCAGGGCTGGCACTCCCAGAATGGAAACCTGGCCCCTGAGTCTGCCTAAGCAGGTGCTTTAATCTGCTGAGCTATTTGGTTAATCTGTTTCTTCTTTTTTTGTTTTTTTTGAGTCAGGGTCTTGTTATACAGTTCAGTCTGGCCTTGAGTTCACTGGGTGACCCAGG
>NW_004524738.1:4878349-4899856 GCF_000260255.1 Octodon degus
ATAAAGATTTTCTAATTGAAAAAAGTTCTATAAATATGGCAAGAGAGGCAAGACATAGTTGACTAAAGTGTATGTGTTGATGCCAAAAGAGTGTGTCAGTGTTTGTGTGTGTGCATGTGGGTCTGTGTTTGCAACCAAACACTGAAAACTGAGAAGGATTAATGCTGTCTGGAGTCAAAAAGATGATGTAGACAGAGAGAAAAACAGAAATAGTGCAAAACAGAGAAATTAACTGTGAAAATTTAAAAACACTGAATATATTAGTCTGATTGCATAAAGAATATACTGCATGTTGAATGTTAGATGGAAGATATTTAAAATCAGAGTGATACATTTTTCCAAAATTTCTTAGCTTTTCAAGTGAATGTGAATGGTAAGATGGATAACACACATGCCAGGAAATGGATTCACTGAAGAAACTTTAGAAAGCACAGAAAAATAAGCATCTACACATTCATTTTCATACATTATGCGTAGTTCAGTCATAATCCAAAGTACTACTCTGAGCCTGCAAGCAGACTCAGGGGCCAGGGGTTTGATCACCTGGCTTGCTGTGCCCCTCGTCCCCCCAGGGCGCGCTGAGACAGCAATTGAGCCTGGGCATGGTGTCACACCCTGTAATCCCAGCACTTGGGGGGGGGGCTGTAAACAGGTGGATCACTATGAGTCTGATCTAGTAATGAGACCCTGAACACCTTGTAGACCCTTCCCTAAAATACAAAAAAATAAAAATAAAAAAACAAAGTACTACTTTGATTTAGGTAAATATCTTGTCCTTATATTTGTATGTATGAGCATATAAACACAATCACAATTATGACAAGAAAGGAAGTGACAATCTGTATTCTAGACACAGTGAATGCAATAGTGTGGTTTCCACACAGAATGTGTGTGAATGAAAAAAAGAAAAGAGAATCACTTAGAGAACTTGGATCTCAGGAGTCGTGGCTTTTAAGCATATGTTCAAGTTATGTATATTAATCATAAAATCCTTTTCTTTTGATACAAAACCTTAAATAGATAACTAGGGATCTCAGTCATTGTCTTGTACTTGCACCCCTTGTATATTTCTGTAGATAACAAAAGACTCTTATCTATCAGACTGAAGCCAACAGATTGACATTTCATTCTTTAATTAAACATCTACTCAGAGTGTATCTATTTCCCAAAGTACACACACACACACACACACACACACACACACACACACAGACACACACAAAGGAAATTCAAAACAAGAAGTAGAGAAACACTTACCAGTACACATTCATTTTTTTTGACATAGCTCGGAAGTGTAAGTTTGACACATATGTTAACAAAACTTTGTAACTTACATTTTTGTTCATAGAAAAATTTGTTATTACAACCATCCTGTGATGTAAGCAAGACAGGATTTTCTGTTCATCTGGCAGAGTGAGGCTGCAGAGGCAAGCTGTGTTTGGGAATCTTGCACACCCCTGGCAAACTGTAAATACACGACTACTGGTTTCATTTCTGAATGCTACAGTTTTGTTTTTTTCTATTATATCACCCTAAGGATTCTAAAGTGATTCATAAAAAATTGCATTTCTATTAAATGAAACTAAAAACAAAGCCAAAGAATTACAGAGAAATCTATGAATACTAACATTTAATTACATTTTATTTTCCAAAGCATTTCAACACATGTGAAATCCTCTAACATTTTAAAATTGTGAGTTGCGCAGATTTGCTACCTTAAATTCACACAGCTGTCTGCTTCAACAGGAAATTTAACCTTGAAGCAAGCCTCAATGATAATGCTCTGGTTTACCAATGTCATACTGAATGGCACGTTGATAGGTTAGCAATACATTATGAATGCAACAGGAAAATGAAATAGACCCAGAGCACATATCCTAAAATAACAAAAATAGCACACTGACAGCACAGAAGACTTAATTCTGATATTGCCTGTAATTTACAGTGAAAATTTTAGGCGATGAAAAAAAGATGCACCTTTTGTATATTTGTAATTAACTGAGTAATTTGCTAACCATGTGGGTTTTTTTTTATTTTTTTGCGGAACCAGGGATTGAACTCAAGCCCTTGTGTTTGCCAGGCAAGCGCTTATTCTACTGAGCCATCTCCCCAATCCTATTCATGGTTTTAAAGAAGAAAATTTTCATAGGTTTTTATTATCAGTAGAAACTGCTAGTAATACTGAAAAATTGAGTAAACAAGACCAAAACTTCAAAAAATAGCAATAAGGTTAAGAATAATGACCGTTTTTGCTAATACTATTTTTAATTTTAGAGAGAGAAAAATATATAGAATTTCAAAACATGATGATAGGAAATTAACAGTGGTGAGTATATTGCATATTGTTGTGTCTAAAGTAGTTGTTCCTATTATCTGATACAGGCATGCAAAATCAATCAAACAATACAGGCAATAACTTCCTTTGAATGAACTGAAATAAATGGTACAATTACCTTAAACTCCATTGGTATTTTAAAGTTTATTTATATAATTATATACTATGTATATACATATCTATGCATTTGTGTATCTGTCTAGCTACCTGTCTGTCTGTCTATGTATCTATGTATCTATGTATCTATGTATCTATGTATCTATCTATCTATCTATCTATCTATCTATCTATCTATCTATCTCTTTTCTTTCCCCTTCCTTATATTCTCTTTAATCCCATCCCAATTGTTCTTTTCATTTGAGCAGTTTCTTTCTCTTTAACTATATCTATTGTAACTTTTGAATCTAATTTACTCTTAGTTTCTTAAACTAGAGAGACAATATGATGTTTGCACATCTGAGTATAGTTTATTTTAATTATAAATAGTATTATTATTACTCCTTTTATCACTAACATTAATTAGTCTTTATTAAGGGTTCTTGCAAACATTTTGCTAAATATTTTACATAGTTGTGTTATTGAATTCTTAATCCAATTTTTTTTGGATCTTAAATTTTAAAGAAATCTTAAGGAGTCAAACAATGTTATCAAAATAGGCAGGAAACGAAAGTAAAAATGCGAGTCAAACACAGCCATGAGTAACGGTAAGCTTGTTCTCTGTCTATAGTTGCTATAGCTAGTGTCTAAACATAAGGCACTGGACTTTGGGAACTGTAAGTAACCCTTACCTAAAATAAAGGGATCTCAAGAATCTCGAGATTGATTTTGCAATTAATAGTGCAGAAGAAACTCAATCCAAAGTTAGAACAGATATGGTTGTTATAGAAGGTCATGCTCAGGCTTTAATTTGAACTCATTTAAGTTCTATGTTAAAAAAATGATAGTAAACTTTCCATCATACAAAGCATATTGCAGTGCATTTACTTGGAAGCAAAAAGTTAGTGGGACCTTCTATTTCATTCTTAACAAAATGAGTATATAAACTTTTTGCACATCTAATATTGTTTGAAATGATACAAGATGCTCAAGATCCTAAAACAATTTGAAATTTAAAATGGTGATAACTTGGAGCCCACGGAGGGTCAGCAGAATAGTAGGTGACACGAATGGCCACATAAAGTGAGAGCCTTTGAAAGTAGGAAGGGCCTCATCTTTAGTTTCAAGTCGTTAAATTCACAACATGACATGAAAAGAAGGCCTTAGCAAAAAGCAGTTAGCTATTTTTCTAACAAGTTCTTATCTGTCAAACAAGTTACATTTTCAGAACTATAGAAAAATCAGAGCAAAAGATTCAGGATGAACTGTCTGAGTTACAAACTGCACATGGCACAGAAGAAAACGTTGAGTATTTAGCTCAGAGTACCTTTGTATATCTTTGTCCAGAAGAAAACAGAGGTCCTCTAGCTTACAATTGGTGACTTTTGACAAAAGCATAAAAATCTTCATGCTTTCAAGGGTCTCAGCATACCAGATCTCTTCATTCCTTTACTCAGTCATACAAGTAAGGTTGCCTGAGGGCATGGCCACTGACTGTAAAGCTACCATATGCGAGCAATGAACATATCATAAAATACAACACGAAATACCATTTATTTGTAAGCATGAGTTTAAATAGTTTTACAGGCTTTTGACTGGCTTTTTTCATATAAGTAAGTATGTTGAAATTATTGATTCTCAAAAATTTTCCCGTAGGCCTGCGGCAAAGGTGAGAATGCTTAATGAGGTCTGTCAAAAGAACCACCATAATTAAGTACAGAATCTAAGTTGAGAAGGTCCCTTGACCACAGAATGGGAAGCAAAGCTTGAGAAATCCTAAGCTCCAGAAATTCTTGCAAGGCCCTGTGTACTTTGGATGACAGAAATGAACAAATATAAAGTTCATATTTACTGTATTATTTTGGAAGAAATTCTGGTATGAGGAATTACCTTCCAGTGATTTATCTGATAATAAAACCAAAATAATAAATGGGCTCAATATCAAGTTATAAGGCAACACTCCGTAAATAAATGGGGACAGACAGCATTTTGCAAAGCAAACGAATATAAAGTTCATATAGATATTTGATTATCAAGTCTAAGACAAGATGAAAGAACAAATGATAAGCATAATGACGTAGGTTCACACAAAATACAGAGGAATAAGTGGCTGGTTACTAATAAATATTTTATGTTTTATTGAAGGCTGAGACATACAGTAATGAATGAATGAGCTAAATTAACCAAATATTAAAAATCTGGGAGCATAAAAAGAGAAATGGGGGAAAATAGCATAAGAATAGTCTTGTATAGGTTGGCACCTAAGGTGAAAGCAGAAGTTATATGCAGCAAATGATCATAGTTTTCAGGACAGTGCCAAAATCTAAATTTAACTCAGCATTTCTGAAGGTAGAAAAAAATGAACATAGTTGTGCATTCATGTAGAAAGAAGCTGGTGCTAGTGACTAGGAGAACTCATTGGACTGGATGCAGGAGTCATCTTGGGTGAAAGAAGAGAGACTGAGCTCAGATAATATAATTCTGGGTAAAATATACTGTTCTATTTCTAGGGCGGAACTGTCTATAGTGATGCACTTAACAAAATCCAATTGATGAGATTGGAAACTGCAATGTTATACCTCCATGATTGGAAGAGTTCTTGGAGATACAGAGTGTTTCATTGCTTAGGAATGAGAAGTACTGAAGACTGCATATATCTATGTCAGTATTTAAATACAGTGAAGAAAGTTATTTCAAGAGCTGAGAGTCCTAAATGGCTTTATCTTTGTTCCTCCAACTTAAATATAGTTTATATATGCAGAAAATTTGTTATAGGTCCAACCTTCACTGGAGAAAAGAGGTGTATCCTACAGAAATGGAATTAATTAGATATAAATTATATTTTATATGTGTAGAAAGCAATATTCTCTCATCATTTAAGTCAATTTAGAGGATAATAGCTGTGATAAAATGGTATCCACCTCACTAGGTTTTATGGTAACTATAATGCATGTAAAAGCATGCCGTAAATTGTTACACAAGTATTTTTTGTTGTCCAAAATAATTTTTATCTCTCTATGATAGCTATTAGGTCATTTGATGAAGGACATTTGTTTTTTCCATCTTTCTACTGGCTGAAGATTACTGTTAAAACTGTATTGTAATTCTTGAACTTATAATCAGTCAGTTTGCGGAGGAAGATATGAGTTTATAATTATAAATTTACATATAGAATTTAAATGATCTTTGCAAAAATTCCTAATGATTCTTCACATTTTATTTTTAAATTCTCCACATTTTATTTTCACTTGAATGTTCCTCATATGCCAACAGCAATACATTTTCTACTTATGACGTCTGTTAAAATCAAAAGATGAGTTAATAAAAAGCAGACCTGTACTGTCCTTTTCAAAAGCTCAATTGCACTGTGTGTTAAAGTAAGAACTAATGAATTTACAAAGAGTTTTTTATTTTAAATATATATACATACATATATATATATATATCAATCTTCTCTGTGTAATAATCTTTACCTACTTCACTTATAAATTAAATTGGTGAACAAATACCTGTGTAAATCATACAATTTAATATATTATGTGCAAATAGTTTTACTTCTAAAGAGTAATAGGGAAAAATAGGTAAAGATTAGAATTTTTCCCTCTGATCTGTGTCAGATATTACACAATGGCTAAGAAATTTTTTTGAACATTTTTTTATGTGAAGGGAATATTACTATATTAGGGAGGAATTAATTAAGGACATGTCAGGAAGTTGTTTTCATAAAAATTCATCACTAAAAATAGGCATATGGAATAAGTGTTCTTGGAACTTTAATATTCACTCAAGCACTTTGAATTAACTGCTGAGTATTTTACTCATATTTTCATGGTATGTGCTAGTTGTATGACAATTATTTGAGAATTAATTAAAAGTACAAAGACACATAAGCACAGGGGCACTTGGATAAAAGTTTTCACAAGATAGGTAAGATGGATACTAGGCAGCTATACTGTAGATACACTGCATTTTTATTTTCATTTCTAAAGGGGACTCTGAATGAATGACTTTTGAGGCAAAGATAACATTGGAAGCATTTGTGAAACAGTGGGTTCTAAGCACTAGTGGGTTCTCTCATTTGTTGTAGTTGCATATGAATTGTGCTGCCTGATCAGCACCAATTTTACCTAGCATAGGACTGAATATTTTGGGAGAATAAATTTAATATAAAACATCATCTTGGTTTGATCCTTCTTCTTTGAGTGTAGAGTCATAAGAGAAGATAACTTCTAAATGGAAACATTCAATTTTTAAAAATTATTCCCTTAACAAAATTACCCGGAAAGAGCAAGGATCATGAGGTAAGAGGTAATAATGGTGGAAGTCTTTGATGAGGAATGGCCGAATCTTTTATCTTGGTCATGACAGTGAGGCATAATGGACCAATCTAATGCAGAGTATCAAATCATAGACTGAATTGACTATTTGAACAATATAGAAATGAGTTCTTCACACTAGTACAGTCACACAGTTCTTGTTGAGATGTGCAAAGTGTGAAAGTATTCATTAAACTAAATAACAGATAATTGTAAGACAGTGCAGCATGAATTATCTAAAAATATATATCTAATTTTTAAAATATTTACTTTATGGAGATCTTCAATGTTTCTTTCTTTCAAGCATGACAAGCAGACTACAAATAAAAAATACAAGAAAAAATTTTAGATCAAAAAATGATCTCAGCTCCAGCCAAATAGCTTAGCAGATTAAAGCACCTGTAAGCAGGCACAGAGGCCTGTGATTCTATCCCTGGGCCTGTTGTGCTGGCCCCAGCCCTGGGACACGCTGAGACAGCAATTGAAACTGGGTGTGGTGGCACGCACGTGTAATCCGAGCTATTGGGAGGCTGTAAATACGCATATCACTATGAGTCCAATCTAGTAGTGAGACATTAAACACCCTGTAGACCCTTCCTTAAAATACACACACACACACACACACACACACAATTGTGATTAGGAGGTTAAGTTTTATTTTTAAATAAAGGAAATTTCAAGGATTACAGAAATTTTCACTGAGAAAATATATGTGAAAGAGGAAAAACATATAAGATATTCATGAACATAAAATGTATTGAACAGCAATTAGAGGCTGGCTTTCTACAGTGTGTTAAGATTAGGGACCAAACACAAAATCTTGGGAAAGCACTTCAGGACTTTTCAAAAGTGTGAGTAAATGAGTTTAGTAAGATTATGAACCTAACATTTTGCTAATGATTATGCATTGTTCCATCGAGAATCCCAATATTAAAATAGTGCAATATTGTAAGGTTTTTAATGTATTCAATATTTTTCCTACAAAAATTTCAGCAGAAATGTCAATAGCATACTTTTATTCTCTTTTATGTTTTGTATCTATATTAAATAATACAGTAGATTCAAAGTTTTGACATTTGACTTGTAAAAAAAATTGGCAGGTAAAAACGGCATCTGTTTAAATTCTACATCCTTTTTCTTTCTTTCTTTTTTTCTTTTCTACTACCAGTGAATGAACTCAGGACCTGGTGCTTGCTATGCAAGCACTCACTCTACTGAGATATCTCCCTTCCCCTAAATTCTACATCTTTCAAGAGCAGTGAAGTATTGAGGCAGGACATCCATATCCTGCATGAAATTGAAACAGTCACATTCGCCACAGGACTATCATAAACAGTGCTCCTGTCCAGGTAGCTCTGACACTAACAAAGCATATTTGCAAATGAACCCTAACAGAATACATTTTTTTACAGGTCCATTGATGAATTTTCCTGTACATTGTGTATTGTCATTTAAAAACACACATCTAAGATTAAGCTTAATAAGAATTCTTTTTTGAGTTTCCTCCATCAAGGAATGTTTATTAGCCTATCTTCTAAAAAATTTCCTGTGTAGTAATTCTAATTTGAAGAGCAATATTTCTCATGAGAAGAACATTTTCACATGATATCTTTTATTGAATATTATGTTAAATCCCATGAACATTAATTGATGAATTTATTAAAAATTTGGAGAAGTCCTGAGACAAGCAAGAAGAAAGTGGATAACAAGTGAATTCCTGAAAGTGAGACTAGTGAGGTAGAGGATCAGGCTCAGTGGTTTCCAAGAAAAATTGTGCCAAAAAATTACTGGATGGACAAGGAAGAGAATGGGAAGCTGAGGAAATCACCCCTAAATTGACCAGAGAAACAACACTGATTCTAATATTCTTAATATGGGGGAGTTCATCACACAGATCTGCTTATTTAACTTCTTGTGTTAAGTTTAAGAGAGTAATTGAAGGCATTTTTTAAAATTAAATTTGAGGTTTAATAAATAAATGTTCTATAGTGTGAAGGGAGAGGATCAAGTACAAATAAAGATACACAAGGAGACAGAGAGTAAAAAGTTGATACTAGCATTCAGTAAGCTGCGGCACCATCTTTAGAATTTTACTGCCCTTCTGGACAATATAAACTTCTTTATTTTAGGCCTCTAAATAAGTATGTGTGGCAATTCATAACGCACATATCCCATGTGTTCCTTCCCCTTGATAAGAGAGTCGAGTCTAGTAGCAGAAGCTCATTGATGTAGCATGTTGCTTGGTGACCTTAAGTAAGAAATTTATGCATTGAGGTTTCATTGCCAGGGCATTTTCTGCACATAGCTCCAAAGAGACGAACTGCACTGAAGGATATGATTCCTGTTCCAAGGCTTTTTCATGTGAATAATGATCCGAGGTACTTCCCTGTATATGTTTCTCAGACTTTCACCTAGAGTGAGAGACCCTTTACTTTTAAGTCTGCATACAATGTGAAAAGAAGAACTGTAAGGGGTCAAGTTAAAAAAAATCAAATATTTACCTAGAGAAAATATCCCTGCATACAAGAACAATAAAATCACCTCACTCATACACTTAAGACACACTAAAATTATAGTAAAATACCATCAATCATGTATTTCTACCACATTTCAGAATAAGTGAATTGAATATTCATATAACATATAAAAGTTATTTCCTATAAATATATATTTCTCCTTATTTACTTGAATATTAGCATAAACTATTAAAATATAATTATTGCATATCATATAAAACAATTATATAAAATTACTAAGTTTGAGAAATTAAATTGCTTGCTACAGATCAGATGAAGGTTAAATTTGCTTGGGGTACTTTGTCTATAAGACCATGTTCTTCCAGATATATTAATAATATCATTTCCCTTAAAATACTTATTTCTTAGCAAATAAAGTATGTATTTCTTAAATGCATACTCTTAGAAAAATTTTAACTACTGTTTAAATCCCTTCTTTCATTTTAACGGAATGCATTTATAAATTATTAATAGAGTTAACTGATAATCTCAGTAATGACCAAACAGATAAAAATAGCTGAGGATAATATAAGAAAAAAACTTAGCAGGATAAAATAAATTTGGGGAAAATATTTCTTAGGAAAATGTCTAAATGTGTGTGTGGCTCTCTATCGAATGAAATTCTTTCCCTTTGTTTAGCTCTTTCTCTTTGATGTAAGTCTTTGTCTGATGGCAATTAAGTGAAATAGAGGCAAAAATAGGAACACAATGACTTTGGTCAAATACGATGATACTTGATATAGGAAAGAGGATTGAATATTTAGAATATTGGCACTCATAGAAAGAAGGAGAAATGAATACTGATAGATTAAATATCCCAAATTACTTTGTAATGGAATTTCATGGAGGGTGTAGCAAATATTTCTGCTGTCTTAAAACTTCAGGACAACTGCACCATAGAGAACACTCCTCTGAAAGAGTTTACTTCCCTACAGCCCTGACAGCCAGGGCATGTCATTAATCCTGGTCGTACTTATCCCTCTGCTTGACCTCTCCTACTGTCTGAGACTTAGGAAGAAATAAGTGATCTTTGCTGAATCAATGTTTCCTTTTGCTTTTATCTTGCTATAATTTCGAGCAAAAATCAATTGTCATTTGTTTAAAGAAGAATAAATAGAAATCTATAGTGCACAATTATTCTTATATAAGTTTTTCTGCCTATTGGTTTTCAAAGTTTTAAATTACATGAATCTTGCTTATCCCTTTAGAATTCATGGACTCTGGCATCCACTACATTTTTTTTCTCACATGCAATGTTTGGGCACCCTATTATATTTTGTTTACCAGTTCCTGTCTGTGAAACATTCTGCATGGGGTCAGATGACTTGAACCTGGAAGGTAATAATTGATCCAAGGACCTTTTGGGTGAGCCTAATTCTGTTATTTTGAAAACTAAATTTGTTTTAAATACATCATCTTAAAAGATCCAAAGGAGAAAAAAGCATTTGATCACCTCAATAGACACAGAAAAAGCACTTGACAAAGCCCAACACTCATTCATGATAAATTACAGAAAATAGGAATCCAAAAAAATCAATATCCAAAAATCAGTAGCATTCCTGTACACAAACAACAAACTCACTGAGAGAAATCAGAGAAACCACTCCTATCAATGTAGAAACCAAAAATATTAAATACTTTGGAATGAATCTAACAAAGAAATCACAAGGTCTAGATATTCAAAATTGTAGTACTAAAAAAGAAGATTGAAGAGCATATCAAAAAATACAAAGTTATCCCTGATCATGGATATGAAAATACAACATAGTGAAAATGGTCATCCACTCAAACTTGTTACAGAGATTTAATTCAATCCTGATCAAAATACTTTTAGCATACCTCACAGAACTAGCAAAGACATTCCTAAAGCTCACTTTTAATTTAAAGAGACCCAAAATAGCAAAATTTTCTCAGCAATAGACATGGCAGGGGGCAACACAACCCCTGACTTGAAATTATACTGCAAAACTACTGTAATAAAAACAGCATTATACTGGAAAACAAAATAAAGACCTGAGGATCAATAGAACAAACCAGAAAATATAGAAATGACTCAAAACACACTCGCTCACCTTATCTTTGACAAAGGAGTCAGACACATTCACTGGAAGAAAGGCAGCCTCTTTAATTAATGGTTCTGGGAAAAAGGGCTTTCCATATCACAAAGATTAAAGCTAGACTGATGTTTACCACCATGCTCTAAACTAAAACTGAAATGGATCAAAGATTTAAATATTTAAACAGAAAAAATAAATCTGCTAGAAGAGAGAATGGGCAGAAATCTTGAAAACATAGGTGTAGGAAAAGATTTCATGAACATAATCCTGATTGCAAAGAAATCATACAAGCAATCAAGAACCAGGATCTCATTCTACTAAAAATCTTCTCCACAGCAAAAGAAACCATCAAGAAAGTAAAAAGAATACTCATGGAGTGGGAAAAATTATTACCAGTTGTTCCTAATTGTGTTTCACAATTTGGCACAATTCAGTTTGATATCAAAATCATCTGTACCACTAGATCCTCTCTAGTCTCCTAGTCAAGTGGTATTTGGTAGAAAGTATCCTAAGGATACTTTCCATAGGACAGGAAAGTTATTAGAAAAGACAATTACCATTGAATTTTAAACTAAATGATTAAAATACGTATTTTTCATTATTTTTAATAGTGACATTAACTATCATGTACTAAAACCAATAGTTCCTAGTCACTTAGTAAATTTGCTTTATGCTGGAGAATAACAAAACTGGGAAAAATCTGAAATAAACTCCCTAGATCACACCTTCAGAGTGAGTACTACAAGCCTGTCCATCCTCTCTCTCTCTCTCTCTCTCTCTCTCTCTCTCTCTCTCTCTCCCTCCCTCCCTCCCTCCCTCCCCCAAGCTTCTCTCCCACACCTGAGTTTACTATTTCTTTTGTCCTATGGACTTGTTCAGCTGTGAATCTTGGAGAGCAGTTCAGGTTGCAGGCCAGGCCTCCTGGCATCTTCACCGCCTTACTCTGTGGGCACTGAGAGGCTGATGTCGACAGCTTTCCTGAGCACCATGTCTGGATCTTCTAGTCCAAGACTTTTTCCCTTTTCCTCACAGTAATTCAAGTCATTGGTCCTCAAGTTCCTACATAAGCTTAGTTTTCTTTGATTATATTTTATTTTATTTTCTGATGCTATTCTATTTCAGTTAACATAATTCTAAAATTTCTGTGGCTTAGGAACAGAACCCTGTTTTCTTTTTCATTT
This sequence comes from Octodon degus, assembly GCF_000260255.1. Classification (NCBI taxonomy): domain Eukaryota; kingdom Metazoa; phylum Chordata; class Mammalia; order Rodentia; family Octodontidae; genus Octodon; species Octodon degus. The sequence goes on from NW_004524738.1 coordinate 4,890,851, forward strand.
AAAGTCTCCTACACATCTAATGACTCATCAAAAATATAGGCCCATGTGGAAACTCAGGCCTTCAGCTGGTTATCTGGCAGCACTTTAACAAAAGACTTCAGCTGTGGTGCACAGGAACAGACATTGTAGTACTTAGAGTGTGTAAAGGCCTAATGTTCCCCATAAAACCTCTAACTCACAACTTACAGACCACAGCAAGTTATAAAATCTCTGCCCTTAACTATAAAGCAGTAAAGAAATCTGATTTGTCCATGAGCTGAAAGCTACAGAGAAGGATATCTGAGAGCATAAGAATGTTTAATAAAAAACATGTAACATTTAAGCAGATCCAAATAATGTAAAAAAAAGTTTATAAAAATCCACAGGCTATTTTTTTCTTTTTGCAGTCTCTTTGAAACTAATGTTTTTATTTTTAATTTTATATAATATCAGTGTTACAATCAAAGTTAAAAAAAAAAAGGCCAGTCAGATATCTCAGAAGACTAAAGCACCTGCTTAGGCAGAGCTCAGCGGCCAGGGTTTGATCCCTGGTGTGCGGTGCCCACCCCACTCCTGGGGCATGCTGAGACTGTGATTGAGACTGGGCATGGTGGTGCATGCCTGTAATCCCAGCGTTTGGGAGGCTGAACACAGGAGAATCACTATGAGTCTGATCTACATAGTGAGACCTGTAGACCTTGCAGACCTTGTACCAAACACATTAATAATAATAATAATAATAATAATAATAATAATAATAAATTAATAATATAAAACCTATTATCTAATCATAGTATGGGACATACAATAGTAAATAGTAAAAACAGAAAACACTACAAGTGAACCAAAGGAACATGGCATGGTGGTAATGCTATAATCCCAGCATTTGGGAGGATGAGACAAGAGGGTTACTCCAAGTTTGAGAACATCCTGTGGGCTACAAAGTGGGCACAGGGCCATCCCAAACTGCTTAACAAGACCCTGTCCAAATAAATAAATAAAGCTGAACCATAGGCACTTAAGAGATTCTAATAAAATGTTGAGGAATATTATGTATGATAATAGTGACAGTAATGAACTCTATTGCTTTCCAGACACTATTTATATTCATTACTTCATTGATCCTAACAACCTCCCTCCCTAGAAGAAAGTTGTTGGGGACCACATATTATACACTGAGGCTAGGAGGTCTTCATGCTTGTTCTTGTCCTGCCTTTTGGGGCCAGATTGGAACACAGAAAGTCCTCTATCTTTTCTCGCAATAGATAGAAGTCCTAAGGTTAATAACTACTGTGGCACTCACAGAGCACAGTAAGATCTGCTAAGGGCACTGGGGAAACTCATGCTTGTTCTTGTCTATGAGAGTGCATTTTGATCTTCCTAGGCTACCATAGTCAGAATTACTATTCCCAGAAACACCCACTGCTTTCACCCATTGTCCTGGACTCAGATGTAATGAACAAATGCCAAGAGTCTGGGTGCCTTGTGGCCATTTGTTCTGGAGATCAGTGGGTCTTCTCCGATTGCTGCTATGCACCCCTCTACCTCTATCTCTTGTTCTTTTGTTTCTTTTCCTGATGTGCGCTGTAATTTGGGCAGGAGATTGGAACCCACTGCAGGGGCCTCTGATGGACAGTTATATCATTATTAACAATTCTTTTGCAGAAAAGAAAACTAGACAGAGATAAAATTTGACATAAAGTCACAAAAATAAGAAATGAAAGGCTTAGCCACATTTTATATTCCCTGAAGAAAATGACTAAAGTTAAAAAAATGTGATGTGATTCCAGTAACCCTCAAGATAAGGAATCAGATTCCTTAAATCAAGAGATTAAAAGATAAACAGACACGTGTGTGGAGAAGGAAAGATGAGTCCCTAAAAGTGACATGGATTACTTTTAAAAAGGAGGTAAAAATAGAGCTAACCACAACATGTCATCATTAGTTCTCTTGACAGAATTTTCCTGAACAACATCAACAAAAGGTTTAAAAATCACAAAAGTGTGTAGGACTAATTAAGGTTTAGACCTAAGTTAGCTGACCAAAAATACCTGTTCCATGTTATGTCTAAGATGTTTGATATTCAGACAGATAGTGAGGTTAGGTTCAACTGTCTATGTTGTAGGGTAATAATAATAAGCTTCTCTTCTGGAGGGTTAACAACCTAAATTTGCAGACCAAAAATTAGAGAAAAAGAAGGGCTGCAAGGACAGCCAACATTTTGGCATTAGCCTTTCAAGATCAGTGAAAAGGAGAACCTGTACTGTAATATCATGTCACTCAGTTATGTTCCAAATTTTCTGATCAAGGAGATTATGGGGCCACAAAGGACAGTGATCAACGATGTAGAGTGTACCTAAGGAGAGTCACATGCAGAGAAAATATTCTCTCAGGCTTTCACAGAGAGCAAATAGGTCAAGCAATGCCTCTGACTCATCCACATGGCTGACACTGACAAAGGATCTGCAAACTACGGTACAGAGTTTCAGTATAAATCTTGAGGGAATTTGACTAACCTTATCAGATACAAAAGTTACATTACTTGTTATATAGGTCTTGCTTTATCTTGGTCTTAACCATCCAGCAGAAAAGTATATAAATGAAGTAAAAAAAAGTAAAGCCATATTAATATGCTGAACTGTAAAAGCCTCAGGTCAACAACTTCTTTTGCTTTCTTTCTTTTCTTTTCTTTTTTTTTTTTTTAACCAAAGATTGAACTCAGGCCCTTGCGCTTGCCAGGCAAGCTTTTATTCCACTGAGCCATCTCCCCCAGCCAAGTCAATAACTTCTGTCATTGCCAATTTTACAGAAAACCCACTACTATTATGGACTACTGGACTATATTGGAATATTTTGCTGAATTCAGGCACCTACAATATTTAAAAGACAATGGAATATCCTTCTCTGACAAAACTAAACAAAAAGGGGGGTACAAGTTATTGACCATTTTGTGTCTGTATGTTCAAAATAGTTACAATAAATACACAGCTGCATTCTTTTGGATATCTGAATAGAGAGATTTGTTCTAATAGTGTTTGTGGACAGGATATCATGTCTGCATCTTGAACAATGAATAACCACTAAGACAACAATATGCAATGTATTAATCATTAAAACTGTGCTAGTAATCGGTTTTGAAACTGTCTCATTGTTATTTGTTTCTAAATAAGATTATTTAAAAAATAAAAAATAAAATTAAGGTTTAGAAATTTATAGAAATATAATTTAGAAAAACAACAATTTCTTAAAGGATAGGGATCTGCATGAAATATTTCAGTGACATGCTTGATATGCCTAACTATAAACTCCATAGGTTGAATTCTTAAAGAATTATAACTTTTTCTTTTCTTTATTTTTTTCTGTTTCTGGTATTTTGGAAGCAGGAACTAACTGTGCATGTCACTCGGCCTTGAGCTCACTTTGCAGCTCATGCTGGTCCTGAACTCACAACAATCCTCCTGCCTCTGCCTATGGAAAAATTAGAATTTTACAATTCAAAATAGAATGGGGCCACCGACAGGGACTATAGATATGGGGAAAATCAGGAAATGGCAAAGTGCAGATTTTTAATTACAAGATAAATAAATTCATATGATTTAGTGGATAAGATAGAAACTCTAATAGTGCTCAATTGTGCACTTAAAATTATTAGGAAAAAAGAGAGATTAAAATTTTTAATAGGTTGTTTCAACAACTGATATAAGATTTTAAAAATGATTTATAAATATAAAAATAAATTAAAAGGAAATGCTACTAAGCTAAAAAAGGCAAAGTGCATTTTTAAAAAGAAAATATTAAAAAGGACATTAATATATTAAACAGACTGTGGATTAACTGACTACAACCTTTTCACTAACGGAAACATTAAAATTATTGCTTCAAAAAGAAAGAAAATTCATGATGCATGAATAAATGGTATGAATAAAAAGCAATCACAAATATATAAATAAAACATGTACAAAATGATAGTAGTATTACTGTGATAGTTGCCCATTTTAAAAATAAACAAATTTTAAAATAATAAAACAAAAATTAAGCAATAAAACACTCAAGACAGCAGAAAGGTACAGAAGAAAACAAAGACAAATCTAGTGAAAATTACAATATATCAAAATGGACAAAGGACACATTAAAAATTGGGAAATCAATGCATTTTGCAGATTTAAAACAATGATAAGAGCCCATGTCTGGCTGCCTGATCATGATCATGCATGTGCATTAGTGAGCTTTCCCATTGCTGGGATCAGATATCTAACATACACAAGGTAAGGGATGAAACTGACTGGCTCGCATTTTCATGGGGTTTAAGAGATGTGTACCAGGCTCCTGGCAGAAATTCATGACAGAAGGATGTGACAGAGCCAAACTGCTTACTCCATTATGAGCAGGAAGGAGAGCTGAGGAGAAACACCCAAGAAAAAGGGGTGAGAACAAGACATGGACCCCAGGTCTCAGCTCCACAGCTCACAGAATGGCATCCGGACATGAGCTCCACCAGCCCCCTATAAACATCCCAGTGCCACCCGGTTAACACCCCATTCTGCCCACCATGTCTTGTGCCTATCAACAGACACTTCTCCTTGAACCATATGTACGCTCCAAATATGAATAACAGAAAGTTTGAATTTCTATCTAATGCAATAAAACCATCCTTTCCCCAGGGTCTCCAGTGTTCTATCATTTTCCAAAACCTCAAACTAAAGCTTCTTCTGAGACTCTTAGCTGTGAACTTCTGTAAAATGTCAGAACATTTCATGATCTCAAGGTACAGTAGCACAGGATTAATATTCCCATTACAAAAGGGAGAAAAAATGAGCAGAGAGAAAGATAAGACCCAGGCAAGACCAAAATTGTGCAGGAAAATCATTAAATGCTGTGTTTAAATATCTATCTTCCAGGGCACACTGTATTAAGACAATAGAGTTCCAAACAGCATGGACAGCTACACCCCATAGTCTTGCTGGTTGGGCCCACTTATCTTCTTTTGTGCTGACTCACTCATGGCCTGTGGCTTCCTCAGCAGACTTTACACATTTCCAGCACCTCTGCATTCCTGTGGACTCCACTGGATCTTTGCCCTCATTTCCAAAGCATCATATACTGCCTTATCAGGAATTTTTCCTGGCCTCCCCAGCCATCCTTATAAATCTGAATGGAATCTTTAGTGTCTTCACAATTCTTGTATTCTGAATACTGGTAAAACTCTTAGCAAATCCAGGTTTACAATTCTTGTATTATGCATAGTGATACACCTAACACCACATGCAGGACACCAAAGTCTGCTGTAAGCAGAAACTGTAGTCAAGTCACTTTGTCCATGACTGCAGTGCCCCATGAGTGCCTGGTTGGGTTGACATAGTGAATTGAACCTCAGGAAACCAATTCCTGTAGGAGGCCCTTCTTGAGCATATATTTCAAGGATTCTTTTAACAATTCTCTCTACGAATCCAGTTAAGAGCAGCTAATGGTACCCTAGCCACAATGGGCATTTCTTTGTTGTGTATGTATTGACATACCTCTTCAGCTCAGTTAGTTTACAGCTTTTTACCTCAGTGTCCTGCAAAGTCCTAGGATGTGGGGAAAACATAGATAAATTTTCTCTCAGATTATAATATGTATGACCTTTACAGCAATTGCCAAATGGATTCCTTTCACAGTGGAAATATTTTGTATCTATCTTGTTCTGTCTGCATTCATCTCAGCATTTGGATCTTTTGAATCCCCACCAAAATAATTGAAGACACTCTGGGCCTACTACAAACCAGTTGTAATCAGGTGTACAATGGAATCAATTTATTACAGGACACATAATTTATAGGACTTATTCATAATATTGACCCAAAATAGTGAAGTGCAGAAGAGTGCAAGAGATCTGTCCAAGCCCTAAAGACCAAAAGAATCCAGATGAGGTCCTGGATCCCACAGCAGTGTCCTAGAGAAGTCCAATTAAAGATGTAGAGCCCATGACAATGTCTCATGCAATTCTATATCAAGAAACTGCACTGGAAAGGCCCAAAGGCCAGTTGCAGAAATTAGAAATTCTATGCCAGCAGGATGAAGCATTTGTGTCAACAGCTGAGGGATCTGCACTGGACCAGGAAACGATGATCAAGAGAAGGACCAGAGCTCCCCATGAAAAGAAGCACAGCCATCCTCAGTGACAGCAGGCACCCAAGCTCCTCTGAGGATGAGAATAGCTGAGTTCATATCAGAAAAACCAACACGACAAGCTTTGCGAGGAGAATCAACAGTGGCGTATCATCTTCTGCTCCAGTTCTCCTTTATGCTTTTGGCAACAATCCACAGGTGGGCCTTTCACACCAAGAATCACACTAATTCAATTCAGCTGAATGTTGCAAGTTAACTCTTAGTTAATCCACCACACCAGCTCTAAATGATTCTAAACAATATTCTCACGTACGGTTTCTGCAGTCAGCTCCCTCCTCTTCTGTAGTGACAATTTTCTGTATCAGTCAGCTTTCTTTTTGTTGAGACACTATTTCCAAAAGCTATAATTTAAAGGACAAAGGGTATAATTTAGCTCAAGTGGACAGAGAATCCAGTAGCGTGATAGGAAGCTGCAATACCAGAACATCATGGCAGAAAGGTGTTGCTAAAGAAATTACCTTATTCATGGTGAGAATGACTGAGAAGAATGACTGAAGCAAGAGTACAGCCCTAGAGACAAAAGGCACAGGATCAGATATAGATCTCAAGGTCACTCCTCAGTGAATTACCCAGAGAGACCCAGAATGGGGCTCCACCAATCCCTAGGCACATTCCAATACTCATTAGGGTGGTACCCTGCTTTAGCCATTAGAACTCCTATACTCATGCTGTATAAGTGAAGCCCATATGCTATGGATATTATCTACATGAATAAAATATTATATTAAAAGACAAAGATAAATCATTTTAGGTTGTATGGATCTGAGAGTATTAATTGAATGTGTAAAAATGGGAATGTTTTGCATTGTGTGGGTGGTGTGTGTAGGTTAACTTCATTTTTTCATCACTGTATTGTAATTTTTACCGTTGAGGTCATTCACTTCATTTATGAAAATTATTGCTGTTTTTTAGCCATGCCGGCCCTGCCCCTGGGGTGCACTGAGATGGCAGTTGAGACTGGGAGTGGTGGAGCACACCTGTAATCCCAGCTCTTGGGAGGCTGTAAACAGGAGGGTCACTATGAGTCTGATCAAGTAGTAAGACCCTGAACACCCTGTAGACCCTTTCATAAAAAGAAAAAAAAAATGCTGCTTTTGTCTGCATGTGCATGTGTAGAATAATAAACTGGACTGCTTCCTTGATTTAATTATTGCAGAGTTCATTATTGTAAAACTGCTAATTATTTTTTGTGCATGACAAAGTTTTTTTTTTTTTGTTTTGTTTTGTTTTTTTTTGTTTTTTGGTGGAACCAGGGATTGAACTAAGGCCCTTGTGCTTGCCAGGGGAGCACTTATTCTACTGAGCCATCTTCCTGGCCCGACAAAGTATTATACAACTTTACTCAATTTATTTATCAGTTATAACTTTCTTTTTTGAAATCCTCAGGTTTTTCCTCAAAGCACATCACATCATCTGCTAACAGAAAAATTTGGCTTCCTTACCACCTGTATGGGTGTCTTTTATTTCTTTGTTTGCCTACTTTCTCTGGCTAAGAGTTCTAGTACTTGTATGCTGCGTAAGTGAGGTAAAAATATATATCCTTGTTTTATTTCATGTCTTAGAGAAAATACTCCCAATTAACAATTAATCAATATAATGTTGGCTATGTGTTTGTTACATATATTTTTGTTTTGCTGAGAAATGATCCTGCTAAATCTAATGTATTCAATTTTATATTACAAAAATGCTAAAGTTTATTGAATGTGTTTTCTTCATTTGTTTTGAAAGATTATTATAGCGCTTTTGTCTTTCCATCTACTGATTTGATTTACTACCTTTGCTCATTTGCATAGTTTGAATTACCCTTGCATTTCCAGAATAAAACATACTTGATTATGTCATGTGACCTCTTTGCTCTGTGTGTGGTTGGAATCTGATTGCACACATGGCACCTCTGCACCTTTGCTCATCATTGATTTTGGATTTTTTTTTGCTATTGTGTTTTGTTTGTTATGTTATGTGCATAACCCTGTGCTCATAGAATAACATTTGGTACTTTTAGACTCTTTTTTTTTTTTTTTTTAATCTTTTTTTGCAGAACCGGGGATTGAACTCAGGCCCTTGCGCTTGCCAGGGAAGCACTTATTCCACTGAGCCATCTCCCTAGCCCCGTCTTTTCTTTTTTTTAACTTTAAAAATAATTGATGTGTTTTCCTCTTAGTAGGTCATCAAGGGAGTCACCAGGTCTTGAGCTTTCCTTATTTGGAGAAATTTTATTCCTCATTCAGTCTCATTACCTTATTGGTCTGTTAATAATTTCTGGTTTATTCTTCTGGAAAGTCTTTGTGGTTTGACTTTAAAACATTATATATGTCCAAAGTTTTTCCTATTCTTTTAGAATAGGATTCCTTTTGCAATCAGATTCTAAGAAATACATAATACCATGTATTTCTTTAGTATGTTAAATAAAAAGGTCAAATCAATCATTCTTGTGGTAGTTTAAATTTTCTGGAAAACTCCAAAGAGTTTATTATCTAATGCTTTAGTTTCAGGAAGCAATTTTGGCTTGAAAGGACTATATTCCAACAGACTAAACTCCACAAGAGTTTATTTTTCCACTGGTCCATTTAGAGCAAGGTTGCCATGCTCATTTATCCTGTTTTCTACCTAGCAGGGCAAGATTTTCATTCTACAATTATAAAAACTATGCAGCAAGCCTGAATCTGTAAAACATACTAAAATTCTAGGAGAAGTAGGTATCTTCTGTGTTTGATTATGTAATAGAGATACGTCTTAATTCTATTAAAATAATTATTGTTCATGCCACCCACAGTAAGAAGATATATCAAAGGAATATTCTCACATGTTTCTTTTGCAGTTAGATGCCATTTATAGCCAGTTTTTTTTTTTTTTTTTTTT
>NW_004524738.1:4899956-4902559 GCF_000260255.1 Octodon degus
CATCTCCCTGGCTCCAATGCCATTTATAGCTACCAACCAATGAACTCTGAAACTGAAGAGGACCTTTTATGCTATGTTATCAATAAATACAAGAAGGAAATCAAGAAAATTCCAAATTCAAAAACATTAAGCCTGATCATTGGTTTGCAGACTAAATAAGCAGAATGGACTGGAGATTTAGAATAAATATATCAGACCAGAGAGATAGGTCAGCAGACTAAGCACTTGCTTAGACAAGCCCAGGGACTGGGGTTCAACCCCAGCACCACACGCTGTGCTGGCACTGCCCCTGGGCACGCTAAGCCGGCCACCGAGACTAGGTCTGGTGGTACACACCTGTAATCCCAGTGCTGGGGAGGCTGAAAACAGAAAGATCACTATGAGTCTGAGCTGTGTAGTGAGAACCTGTACAAAATACATTAAAAAATGCATAATCAATTGTATACTGATTTCACATTTAATTAAAATTATATTTTGTTCACTAGTGCATATTTGCATGAATTTTCATAATTAAAAATCATATTGAACTATTATTTATGTTAATTTTTGTGTGTTTTGGCACCTTATTAAATTTTGCACCCAATAGAAATCCCGTCACCTCTCTTGGCCATGTGAATATTACTGGTGTGTGTGTGTGTGTGTGTGTGTGTGTGTGTGTGTATTGCTTGCTGACGCAGCACTCAATATTACTAATAATTTTAAAGTCCATATTATCTTAGTTCATAATATGTTCCCTTTTCATTTCAGTAAAGCAATACCATCGTCTTTCTTTTTCTTTTTGTCTTAATCAACCCAATTTAGAAAAGTACTCACCCTATATTTCTTTTAGTGGCTAGTTCTTGTTCTGGTTTTTCATTCTTTCAGCTGTTTCCAGTCTTCAAAGTATTGTAGTACTCCAGATTCTTCTAAATCTCTCAGTTTGTCTTTATGTTCAAGTTAGCACAGGAAACAAAAAAGCTTATCAATTCTGAGCTGCTTCAATGTACCATTGTTTTATATCTGTCTGATATTGTTGTTAAAAGCCTTTTTGTTTAATATTTTGTACTTTTAACTTTTTCAGTATAAGCTCACTTCCAAAGACTGTTATTATAAACTACAATCATAACTTTTAACACTCAAATTAAAGAACGATTACCTTGATTTTTGGACTTTCCTTATTTACAACTCCTTCTGGATGTATTCTACCCTGAGATGAGATCATTACCCATAAATACAACTTCATCTATGTCTATCTTCACTGATTAGATAGCTAATAAATATGTTTAGCACAAAATTAGTCACTCATATGCAAATATCATCACCTTTCACATATAGGCAAGCAAAGAAGCATGGAACTGGTCTCCATAATTCAAATAATGATCTTTGCCTCAAACATTGTCACACTTTACCTTCTGTGACTAAGTGTGAATAGTCAACTTAATATTAACCACCTGGAAACTGTTTTACATTCAGCTTTAGGCTTCTACCACGACTTACCCTTTTGCATATTTCGTGTGAATAAAAAAACACAGGCACCCATAAATAAATTAAAAATCAACTGAGATATATGATTTAAAGGCTCTGATTATCAAAATTTTCCTTTGACTTTGTTTTTTACCTTTTTTTACTTTAATGAAAGTACAGTCATGCATAAAGCCTATAAAGATGATTTAATTTAATCATTGTTTTAAAGTTAACTTTCTTTTCCCTCTAGAAGATAGATAGATAAATTTAATTATTTCCCAAACCTGATTTTTCTTCTTCCAGGTACTCATTGCTCTTCTCTTAAGGAGCACACAAAAACAATTTTCTTCTGGAACAACATACCTGTCATAGTGTATTGATTTCTTGTGGGTTTGAGGAATTTGAATGTGTGACTACATTTCTTGCTGCTGGGAAACGCTAAGCCATTCTAGTACTACGTTCTAGTGAGAAGGCAATGTCGAGTCTAGGAAGAAATGGGAAGGAAGAAAAATGAGATCAATTTCATGGTAGTAAGATTTTTTTTTCCTCAACACCTGCAGCTTGTGCTCATATTCCTACCCTCCTTTCTATTTTAAACACACATATGCTTACACAAATACTCAGTGTTCTGTAACTTAGCACTTAGGAGCATAAGAATATTCAGAGACCATGAATATAGACACGAATTGTGCAAAAACTAAACCAAAAGCATATTGCTTTGCATACATAGTTTGATTTAAAGGACTATGATTGAAAATTAAAGATTAATCTAGATTGCAAAATATGAGCACATTTGTTAATTACTATAAGGAATTAAGAATGTTGAAATGGCAATAAAATGAAGAAAAAATAATACATGTCAGTTATATCGATTTGTTAAAATTATATCTCTCCTGCAATCTTGTTTCTACATTATTCAAACCACTGTTGAAATCAAGCCATTTCAATTTCTTAATTTTAAAATGCATAAAAAGAATATTTTGTTTATTTTTTACCCTAGAGGAAAATGGGATAAATTGAGGAAAATAATTTAGGGAATGACAAAATGAACTGTTCAGAAGAAGGTTAATAGATAGGTATTCTCCATTAGAATGAAAGATACTGCCCTAATAATCAAGTCTTTATTTTTCTCTTGAGACAAAAAAGTACCATACATATTG
>NW_004524738.1:4903704-4915916 GCF_000260255.1 Octodon degus
CTTTCTTTAAAAAATAAAAAGTGAAAAATTGATTAGATTGATTCCCAGTATGAAGTGGGATGAGTTTCAAAAGTACCTATGAGTCTCGTCTTCCAAAACCCAACATGTCCTTTTCAGAAAGTTTTATCCTACACAATTATATTAAATCATTTCTGAGAATCAGATAGCATAAGTAAATTTTCTGCAAAAATTGAAGCATCACAACCCTTTCTGGTGTGTAACTTAAAATATATGAAAAAATTGTCCAAATATCTATCATCAGAGTCGTGTTTGAAAAGATGACTTGAAATATCGTGTGGTATTTTTCCATTATATTTACTTTAATATTAAGGAAGAAATATGAATTTTTTTTTATCCTGGCAATTGAAGTCAAGATCTTGCACTTGCCAGGCAGGCAGTTATGATGATGAGCTATCTCCCTGGCACAAATATCAAATTATTGGCCTTCTTTTTTTAAAAAAAAATATTTATCTATTTGTTTTATTTTTGGCCTGCTCAGCCTGCCTGAGGGCAGGGCTGGCGCAGCATGTGGTGCTGGGGATTGAACTGCGGTACCCTGCACCTGGCTAAGCTTGACTAAGCAGGCGCTGTAGACCGCTGAACTATCTTACTGGCTGCTACTGGCCTTCTTAAAATTTGTCTTGAAATGGAACACCTATTACTATTTCCCTGTGTTTCTGTCAAATATTCAAAGTGACTTGGAGCTAACTAAAAACTTTGTAATATTTGTATTTCATAAACACAATTTATCACATTTGCAAATGATTTAAATGATGCCAAATAAGTACAGATATGGAATTAAGCAGAATAAAAATCACTACAACAAAATTGCACAAGATGTCTAAACTGAAATATTAAAATATTAAGAGATTCATAAAGCTAAAATTAGTGCGTAAGGAGCAAATGTGCCTGAAATTAATTTTTTCTGTTAATAATTCAGTATTATGCATGCATGCATATAAATGAACATATCTGTATATATGCACAAAGGTTTTTCAGAATATGAAATGAATCTTTAAATTTAAAAAATTACTGGGAGGGCCAGCGGTATATCTCAGCGAACTAAGCGCTTGTTTAGGGAAGCGCAGGGTCCGGGGTTCGATCACTGGCGCTGCATGATGCCTCGCCACTGGCCCAGGGTACGCTGAGCCAGGGATGGAATCTGGGTGTGGTGGTGCCTGCCTGTAATCGCAGCATTAGGAAGGAAGAAATCAGGAGGATCACTACAAGTCTGAGCGGTGTAGTGAGACTCTGTAAAAAAAAAAAAAAAAAAAAAAAAAAAAATCTTCAAAAAAAAAAAATTACTGGCACCAGTGAGATACTCAGTGATCTAAAGCATCTGCCTAGGCAAGCTGAGGTGGGCTTAGGGATCTTGGTTCAATACCAGCATCACTGAGCCAGCCATAGATAAATAAATAAATAATAAATTACTACAGTATGTTACACATTGACATTATTCTCCCTCAAAATATTGTCCCTAGCTCTCAAGCAATTTATCCCATCACCTTTGTCACTTTCTGAAGGAGTTCTTGCAGTGTTCTTTCTTGCATGTTTGTATGGTGTGGTTTAAGAAACAATCCAGTAAACAATGCTCTTTAGTGTCATGCAATTAAAAAGCAAGCTCAAAGACACATCACAGTGTGTCCCCATTGACCTAAATTACCAAGTCTGCCATTAAATAGCTTCTGTCTCTTCCCCAAACTCAAAATGACCATGAAAGGTAAATGATTTAAATTTGTTCAACTGATTGGAATATGACACTAAGTATTACAAAAAATACTGTGAAATTCATATTACTTTGCTAAGTGAAATTCTGTATCACTTGTAATTTTTTTCTGTTTTAATTCTAATTTGTACTCTCTTTATTATTTTTTTTATTTATTGTATTTTAGGGAAAGGTCTACAGGGTGTTAAGGGCCTCACTACTAGATTGGATTCATAGTGATTCTCCTGTTTACAGCCTCCCAAGAGCTGGGATTATAGGCCCACACCACCATGTCCAGTCTCAATTGCCATCTCAGCATGCCACAGGCACGGGGACAGCCCAGCAGGCCCTGGGATTGAACCCCAATCCCTGTGTCTGCCTGCAGGTGCTTTAATCCACTGAGCTTTTTGGCCACTCCTTGTACTCTCTTTAAAAGAAAATGTATTGGGGCCGGGGAGATGGCTCAGTGGAATAAGCACTTCCCTGGCAAGTGCAAGGACCTGAGTTCAATCCCCGGTTCCACCAAAAAAAAAAAAAAAAAAAAAATGTATTCATGACATCACCATAGGTAAGACGGAGCAACTAAAGACACTGGCTTTTACAGTAATAATGATTTTTAATTCTCTCATCATATGGCTACAACATGCCATATATATTATGTTATATTATATTATATAAATCAAGCAATGAAACAGGAGTCCAAAAATACAGAGATTTTATTTACATGAAGCCTGCAACTAGAGATGGTAGCCTGCCAGCTTGCTGTGACCTGTGTAGCCAGCAGGGTCCTGAGAGCAGCCAAGGAGAGATTAAGAAAAAAATGAGATACATACTAAAAGGAAAGCTAGAGCCAGGTGGGACCTGACCTCTCTAGTGGAGAGGCAGTGACAACACAGTACAGCCTGTATCTTTATTATACACAATAAAAGTGGGGGAAATACGCAAAGGAGTCAGCTGCGCAAGGTCTCAGCATTTGCCGAGAATATTGAAAATGAAACTTTCTCAGAGCTCTCTGCTGCAGTTAACAGCGAGGAACACCAAGGCCAGGCACTTGCTGGTGTGGCCTTGGTCTTGTCCCAAGGAGCTCACTGACCCGCAGTTAAAGGTTGCCCCACAGTAGCATACCTGACAAAAATATTTTAAAGAATATTTTAATACTACTTTAATAGTACTTTAATACTACTTTAATAGTACTTTAATACTACTTTAATAGTACTTTAATACTACTTTAATACTACTTTAATAGTACTTTAATACTACTTTAATACTACGTTAATACTACGTTAATACTACGTTAATACTACGTTAATACTACGTTAATACTACTTTAATACTACTTTAATACTACTTTAATACTACTTTAATAGTACTTTAATACTACTTTAATACTACTTTCCTGCAACTAAACCTTATAGAAAAAGTGGCAGCATTGCAAAATTTTTGCCAGCAATGTCTGCATGAGCTGTGTAGACTCTCACATTCGCAAGGTGAGGACAGTGTCAGAATTTCTACGTGGGAAGCTGGAACTTTACTTGCAATGGCAGTAAAAGGGGTCACTTATCATAGGGTCAGTGGAAACCAGATGAGCTAGAACTTCTGCCTTCGGATGTCAGACAGGTGACAGCTCTCTGCTCCTCGTTGGGGAGAATCAGAAAAGACCTACAGTGAGTCAAGACTTTCACTACTACCCAGTTGTAAGGAACCTGGTTGGGTGATAACACAGGTTTGTATCTTAACTGGATGATAGTTATGCAAAACTACATGGAAGTACATGACATAGCACTGTCATATAAGCTGTACCAAATCAAACTCTGAGTTTTGATCATGTACCATACTCATGTAACAGGTAGCCATTAGAGGAAACTACGTAAAAGACACATCCTCTGTATAATTACTTCAACTTATAACCAAAAAATTTGAATAATTTAATAGCTGAGGTTGTTTTTAAAGAAAAACATTAAGAATAAAATATTGAAAATGCATAAATAATTCCCACACTATTAGAAAAAGGTAAGTATACATTAGAAAATGGAATGGACATTACACTCTATAACCTCCAGTTATCAGTAAGCATATATAAATAACAAGAATCATGTTTATGTCTACCAAAACAATATAATCATGCATATAAAAATATAACGTGGGGACCTGCCCATTAGCTCAGTTGTTTAAGTCCTTGCTTAAGTGAAGGCAGTCAGCCTCAGGATACTGTGGTCAAGCCTCAAGATTCCCATGCCATACCAGACCTGTCATTAAGGCATCCTGAGCCAGCCAAAAAAACACACAAAAAAATCTTTCTAAGGATATAATGTGTATTAGTTCCAAATAGAAATAACTCACAGGTATATCAACAATGGAATGAGTAAAGGTATATTTAGAAGACAATGTTATTATATATATAACACTACTTAGTCATTTTTTTATTCAGAAAATAAATAGCTCAAGTTTCTTCAAAATATACAATCTTGGGGCTGGGGAGGTAGCTCAGGGATCTAAGCACCTGCCTGGCAAGCTCAAGGACCCAAATTCAGTGCTCAGTACTGTACGCCATGCTGGCTCTGGAGCCCAGTCCTGGTGGCATACACCTACAATCCCAGCACTGGAGGGGCTGAGACAGGAGGATCATTATGAGTCTGAACTGCAAAGCAAAACCCTGTAGCAAGTAGTTTGGTTTTCTTGGTGATGCTGAGGATTGAACCCAGGGCCTTGCACATGACAATCAAGGGCTCTGCCATTGAACCATGTCCTCAAGCCCTTATAATAAATACATTTAAAAAATTAAAGTGTTGGGGCAGTCAAATATCTCAGTGGATTAAAGTACCTGCAAGCAGGCACAGGAGCCAGGGTTTCGGTCCCTGGGCCTGCTGTGCCAGCCCCACCCCCAGGACACACTGAGACTGCAATTAAGACTGGGTGTGGTGGCGTGCCCTTGTAATCTAAGCTCTTGGGAGGCTGGAAATAGGCAGATCACTATGAGTCCTATCTAGTAGACCTGACCTGTATGTAGACCTGACCCTAGAAAAACCACACACACACACACACACACACACACACACACAATTAAAGTGTTGAAAATACACATTCTTGGTAAAAGTTGTTAACAAAATCTAAATAAAATTTGATCTTTCTCAGTATATCTCAGTGTTCATAGCTTGTTATCACATAGGAGGTGTCTAATAAATGCATTCTTGTCTATTGATATTTGTGCTATTTATTCAGTCATTAACTACTGATACTTAGCAAATTATGTATTTCTTACACAAAAATAGAAATGGTCTTGAGAATAAAACACAAGATTACATTTGGTTGGTCATGTGCATTTAAACAGAAAAAAACAAGCAAAGACACTTGTAAGTAACATAATTGGGATAACGTCAGAGGTAAAAAGTCAGAGATAAGACTTAAAAACCATAACCCTAAAGAAGGTAACATATCCTACAGGATGTGATGTCTCATCTGAATTTTAAAGGACATGTGGAATTTGTTAGTTCTCTAAGTATGATTGGAAGATGCTCCAAGCTTGGAAAAATGGTTCTATCATATTCTTACATATTTGTTCTTTTAAAGAACAAATGCAACCTATAGTTTGTGTCATTTATAGGATAAATATCCTACTGGCCCATGCCATTTGGATGCTAAGTACATATGTGACAACTTAGGAGAGAAGACATGAGAAGTTAACATAGGCAGTAATCTGATAATAAAGGATAAGTATAAGAACTATGGAAAACCCTCCCTAAAGGCAGAAGTCTAGGTCCAGCAGACTCAGACCTTACTTTTCTACCATAAGTTAGTATTTTAGCGTTATATTAGCCAGCTGTGCATCTCAGTACCTTTCCCTGAGGGATGCAGGAAGCAGTATGTGTGTTCACCCAGTTGAAATGATGGACAGTAAGGAATACACACTTGTGCAAAGTGGAAAAATGGGATTAGATGCACCTTCATGCTCCAGGGAGGAGTTTTTGCATATATTTACCTGACCATCACACCACTCCAGGATTTGTTTAAATGTTTTACTTTAGTTTTTCTTGTAGCAATTTAGTACAATGGCACATGAAACCCAGATTTGCAAACTTGGAGAAGGTCAAAAGTGACTCATTAGATCACCCATGCATGGATAATGAAGGTCATGGTAAGATGCAGGCCTTCATAACAGGAGGGTGGTGTCAGAAGGTGAGGGTGGCAATGCCTTTGGTACTGGCCATGTGAGCCAGAGTTCCTGTGACAGTGACATGGAGCAAGAATTGACTGATACAGACCCAGGGAATGCAGACCTCATGGATTCAGAACACAAAGCCTATATTTAAATAGTGGTAGTTTTGTGAAATGGCCATGAAATGAAATGAAATGATCCAATGTCAGAACCATGTCTGAAGATATAGTGAAGGTATTGGCAGAGATGCCCAGAGTGCACATAATGCCGGCACTGCCATTCAGGGTTAGAAACTGAAACAGACAAAATGGTACAACATGCAGTCAAATACACAAAGGCTGAAATCAAGTAAAACATTCTAAATGCACCAATCGCTACATTTTTGAAAAATGTATATATTATGAGACTTCACTTGCTGAACTGAAAGAATTCTTAGATCTGCTGTATTTAACACTGATTTCTCATGGTGATCACAAGAATACAAAGACTTATAAAAACGGTATATCAAAATATGTCATAAAAATGTGTGTCCTTGTAGATGCAAAGACTTATTGTTCTTGGAATTCAGACATTTATCCTGGAATTCACCCATTAGGTCCTTTTTAGTAAAGAAAATGGTCGAGTACAGTTTTTGAATTTCAGAAAAATATAACACTGACCTTGTTTAGGGTAAAGAAAATCAAATTGGTGCTGCTGATGTCAACATTTTACTATGATGTAAATATTACGAAGGGAATCCTGGAAAAATGGAAAATAGAGATGAACATTTTCAACACAAAACTCAAACATGAAGTAGATGTTGTTGATGGATTAGGAAGGAATTGCAATGTAATTTAAAACACAAAGCATTTTACAATTGTTGTGTTTTACTCGATCTTAAATATGTGTTGTATAAATAGCTTGCCATTGTACAAGGGCAACAACAAGTGAAAATTATCACAGAGAGATTTTCTTCCGAGATTTGGTCTGAAGATTGTAAGACATCATTTACAGCAGAGAAAAACCAAAAGATATTTTCATGGGGAACTGTGCAAAATATTGTGGAGCGCATCATAAGCTGATAGGTGAAAAGGTAGGTGCATCATCACAAAGACCTACTACAACCACAGGAAAATAAACAGGACGTTACTTGTACCTGAAAAGAAAGTGCAGGAAAATAAAACATTATGTGGTATTAGTGTAAGTGGTACTTGTGCATCGAGACCGCCTTTGTCATGTGTAAAGACTGCCTTGGGCACCGCAGTTGGAGCACAGCTTGTTGCTGTGGTAGACCTTAGCTTGTATTGCCACAGTAGTTCCCACAGGTTTTTATTTCTGATGTTAGCTTTTAGCTTTTGTCCGCAAGAAAATAGCTGCTATGCAGTATGATAATGCTGATGTCTAATCACCTTTACATATTATTATTTTATTTCATTGATATCATTTTAAAATAATTTTATTGAGAAACAAATAGCAATGAGACAGCTTCAAAACAGATTAGTAGGACAGTTTCAATAATTAATGCATCGCATATTGTTTTCTTCTTAGTGGTTATTCATAGTACAAGACGCAAACATGATATGCTGTCCACAACACTATTAGAACAACTATTTCTATTCATTGAATTAAGAGAAAGTAGCTGCATCTCTATCCTAACTATTCTGAACATACGGATACAAAATGGTCCTTCATTTGTAGCCTCTTTTTTTTGTTTAGTTTTTCTTTTTTGCTGAATTCGTGCACCTACAATATTTAAGTGACAATTGATATCTTATTCGTACTAAGAACACCTTGCACAACAGAGCAGGATGCTTCTGACAAAACAGAAAGTATGAGGTACAATTCTGCCACACACACGTAGAAATCTAAGTACACACATTGTCATTATGAGCAAGAAGAGGGCACGCAACATAGCGCTGAAGCAAACTTTATTTTTGGTAGAATTCTACTGATATTTTCATGGCACTTCATATAAGGATTTGCTTCTGATGTTATCTTTCAGATTTTGTAGACAAGACACAGTTTATGTGAAAGTCTTGCCATATAATTTAAAGGAACAATATATATATTGAGTTTGATAATTTATTTTATTGATATTTTATATTCCTGGAAACTACATGCTATATAAAGCCATAAGAATCTTCTGGAAAAGAAAAACCAGTAGGAACAAAGACTCCAGATGTATCTTACCAAAAGGCCAGGAAAGCAAAAGGTATGTGCTGTCAGTGTAAGTGATACGTGTGTAGGGAACGTGCTGCTGTCATGTGTGGCAACTGCCTCAGGTGTGATAAATGAAGTAAAGATTATTTTTTATAGAGTGCTTTCATTTTAATTTATGCAGGGATTTGTGTCTGATGCTCTGTTTTGGATTTTCTATACCAAAAATCAGTTGACACTGAAAATTTTGTTGCTTTTTCTATAAACACTCAATAAATATTAAAAGTCAATACTTTATTTTTGTGTTTTTTCCCTATTAAATACTTGCTTTTCAAAATAATGAAATTCATTTTTTTTTAATTTTAGGGAATGATCTACAGGGTATTCAGGGTCTCACTGCTAAATCAGACTCATAGTGATCAACCTGTTTACAGCCTCCCAAGAGCTGGGATTACCAGCGCGCACCACCACACCCATTCTCAATTGCTGTCTCAGTGTGCCCCAGGGGTGAGGCTGGAATAACAGGCCCAGAGATCAAGCCCCAGCCCCTTGTGCCTGCTTGCAGGTGCTTTAGTCTGCTGAGATATTTGTCTGGCTCCCAAAGGATATTTGATAATGAAATTAGAGTTATGCTTAAAGGGCTGTGGACTTGTAGTAGAGGACTGGCTCCCTCAGAAGTTTTGAGAAACTCATGACTGCATTAGTTTGAAGTATGAATAACATTTTTTAAGGCTAGAATAAAAGAGGTGAGATTCAACGAAATTTTAAAAGAACCTAGTAGAGGCAAAGCTGTGCTAATTCACTTCATGATATTATGTATTGGAAGAAACAAGTAACATTTAAGAACTTTGAAGAAAATTCTTCTAACCTCATAGAGAGTTCTAGTTTTGCACGTTGAAGAAAGGGAAATAAGAGAATTTTTGATCAAAATATTGAATGAACTAGAGAATTAAGATAGAAAGCTAGTGTGTGGTTCTGTGATAGAGCAATTGCTCAGATTTTGAAAGTAGGAAAATATATTTTTGATATATTTTATTGGATTGTACACCGGAGATACCAAGCGATTGCTTGACATTGCGTGCACATCAGGAGAAAGCCATCAGGTGCTCGTGTTTTCTTTTGTCTCACTTTCATCCCATTCCACACGTACACACCAACTCTGTGGTGCTCACTGAATCACTTAGACACTTAGTTTTCATCTGGATCATTCAGCACCTTCTATTTCCAGTTTGACTAGACTGTTTTTCTTGAAATTCCTCTGATTCCCGGATTTCTGCGGCTGCTGCTGTTTCCTCACTGTTCTTTTCAAACGTTTCAACTTGCTGACTTGTGAGATACCCCTTCTCTCACACATCTTGTTATGAACCTCTTATGATTCTTTCAATTTTACAATAACATCTTCTGACAAAGATAAGGTTCTTAAGGCTATTTATTTTTTATTTTTTGGTAATTAGAGCTTTTTGAATTTAAAGTAAATAATGCAATCTGGGATAAAGGATGAGCCTTGGCAGCATGAGCAGTGTCTAAATAGCATGTGTCCTGAAGATTGTGATAGCTCTCTGGAGAGATTATCTCTACAGAAGAATGTGCTTGCCTTGCAAATGGTGATGAAACCCAAAGACATGCACTGTTCATCAAGCTGATTGTAACATTTGTGCATATAAGAGTTTGTGTTTCTCTCCAAAGGAGAGACCACATACATAGACACTTCTAGAATTATAATCTGTATCCTATTTTCTAGTCAAGAGCCCTTTTATCCATGAGAAGAACAACATCTGTTCTTATGATCTTGCCTTGAAATGAAAAGTTAATTAATTAGTTAAATCACATATACACACAAAAAGTTGATGCATAGAGAGACAAACGCTCTTATAGTTGTAAAGAATTTGCCTCTGATCCAGAAACTTCATGTTTTCTTTCATAACACAAAAAATAAATGTAGTTATTAAAAGCTTGGGGCTGGAGAGATGGCTCAGTGGTCTAAAGCACCTACTTGAAACAAGCTTGGCAAAGCACAGGGACCGCGGTTCAATCCCCCAGCACCACATGCCAGCCAGCCCCGCCCCCTGGTGGGCTGAGCTGGCCACACACACACACACACACACACACACACACACACACACAAATAAATAAATGTTTAAAAAAATAAAAAAAATAAAAGCTTATCACCTTATCACAAAATCTTTCCTTCATTATACTTGACAAATTTAAGAAGAAATACATCGTTCTTGGCTCACCTTTTTTTTTTTTTAAGTATGTGTTAAATGTTGTGGCTATTTTATCTTTTCATGAGACTTAAAATCTGACAGTCTTAGATCTTTGAACTCCGTTAAGTAGTTTTCATTTTACAATGTTGACATATTAGTAGCTACTCCGGCCCTCATTTACGTGTGAATGGGAAGTACTCCATGGATGTCTTTCATCTGCTCATCATATATATGCATGCACCCTCAGTTATGTGCAAGAAATGATAATTGTACATGGGTATGAACAAAAATCTGTCCTTATATTCTACCAGATGTCAAAAATGACATTTGTAATAACCACATTTCAAAAAAATGATCATGGGTAAGTAACCCATGACTTAGAGATTAAAAAAGGATGTGTAAAAACTTTTATCTGATGTATATGACAGAAAAAAAGGCGAAAATTGCTTTTTCTCGGATTGCACAAAAACTTAGTGATGAAGGTAAAGGAACTGAAACACTTATTCCATTCAATGTAATCATAAAATAATTCTTTTTCACAAGTAAATATAATCAGCACCTTTGTAATGATAAGTCACGCTAATGACTGAATCATATTGTAAATTTTATTGATGCATTATAACTTTGAGATCTCAAATGTTGATAACCTGTCAAATGTTGATAACCTCTACAAATCAAAAACGAACACTGAATCCAATATGATTCTGATTCTGATAGCTGGGCTTTAATAGAAAGCGATGTAGAAAATGCATTTCTTACAGAAGCCTTGAGGGCAAACCTGATCTGAGTTGTCAGGAAAATGCTTGAAAAATGGTTATCTTGGTGGAATGAAGTAGGTAGAAGCTCTGGGGATCTGGAAGCAAGGAAGACAGGAGCTGTAGAGGTAGATTTAGGCTTTCAGGTCAGGTCCCCAGCGACCCACATCCTCCAACCAGGCACCCACTCCTATCAGCAATCAATTATGAGCCTCTCAGTGGATCAATTCACCAGTGCATATATGGGCCCATTCCAAATTCAGGAGACTCTGAGGAGACTTTCCAGGGCTAAATCACAAGAGTATGTCCACTGAACGATATTCATACAATGAAAAATTACTTAAAATGTATTTTCTGACCATATTCCTATAAATTATTGGCAAATGGCTGTCCATACATATTTAAGAAATAGTTCAATTTAATATAAAGTAGTATTTGCAAGTCCAGCAAAGACGATTTTATTGATGAGGCCTAATTGAATCAATGTGCTCAGCAAGATTTTCAGAACTTGTTTTCATTTTTCTTTAATGGTGTTAAGATTGATGTGCAATAGGCTTCTTTTCTATTAAAAAAGAAGACCCAGGGAGATAGCTCAATAGACTTAGTGCCTGCCTGGCAAGTGCAAAGTCCTTAGCTCAATCTCTGGTACCAAAAAGAAAAAAGAAAAAAAGGAAGAAAGGAAGGAAGGAAGGAGGAAGAAAAGAAAGAAAGAGAAAGAAAGAAAGAAAAAAGAAAGAAAGAAAGAAAGAAAGAAAGAAAGAAAGAAAGAAAGAAAGGATTAGACCTATACTGTTTCTCAGAGCTGTCATAAACTTTGAACACAGCATTTCTTCAGACAACATTCCATTTGAAAACATTGAGAAGTGGTAGAGAATGCTGAATCAAGTAAATGTATCCCTTTTCAAGAGTCAGTTCTTTGAATAACATACAAACATTTGCATATCAGATGTTTATTCAGCTTTTCTCCAGGGAATGCTCTTCCACTTTCTCCATGTTTTCCACTTGCAGAAAATCAAGCAGAACTGTCCAAGCTTATAGTCTTGAAGTGTGAGTAGGGGTTTTTAGAACTAGTGGAGGAGGACGGATTCCAGACAAGAGGGAGCCACGGAACGAGATCCTTCACAGCTGACTGATGGGTTGCACACATGCAAGGAAGGCTGTAGGGAGCCTGGCAGAAAGCAGGAGGAGCTGAAGTCTGAAAGTATGAAGCAGGCATTTTAATTGCTCCTTTATGTGCTGCCAAAAAGAACACTAAA
>NW_004524738.1:4930700-4931717 GCF_000260255.1 Octodon degus
GTGTGTGTTTGTGTACACATATGCAATTAGAAACACAAAAGTATGGAATGTGAGTATTAAAACAATTAAACCTGCCCCTCTTGGCTCACCCTCATCAGATCTGGCCCAAGCCCCAGCCACCCACAGACATCCCCAGGGTCCTGGTGAGACCTGCCCTGCAGCTAACACCCCTGCCTGAGCTCTGCTGAACTGCAGAACCCTGTCCAACCAGTAGTAGGGTTTTGGTGAGACTTACCTTGTACCTACTCACCACTGAGAGAGTATTGCAAAACATTGGCCAGCCCTCATCATGATCATCTCCTTCTTGAACTTTGGCTTGCTCCCTCAGTGGAGGTGGAAGTCACACTGAATACCACACAGCAGGAGCTTTGGTGATCCTACCCTGCCCTCCCACTCACCTGAGAGCCTTGCTCACCTGCACCCTGCCCGCCTTCCATTGCTGCAGTGTCAGGGAGAACATTGGGAGCTTCAAAAACAAAAACAGGGAGGAAAAAAAGACAATCTCAGGACTTCCCCTAACCCAAAACAAGTCCAGGAGACAGTGATAGAAGAACTTGGAAGTCACATACCTGAAAATTCTGAAATGATATCAACTGAAGTAAAAACAACAACAACAACAACAAAAAACAACCTAACAAATCTACTAGGCTATGGAAGAAATCAGATTGCTATAGACAGCTGAGTTAGAGAGAAATATAGGCAGTGAGACATGGCTAGGCACTCAAAGAAGATAGCACAGAAGACAAGTGTTATATTTTGTGTCTAGTTATCCCTGCAAAGCTTCATGCAAGCATGGCATGGACTTCTAGACTCTGTGATTAACTCATGATTCACTAGGACTATGGGGGTGAATGCTGCTGAGATTATGGGTGAGTTCTACACCCAGCCTGAGGCAGATAGTCTGAATGCAACTTAAAGAAGACAGACTTGTTCTCTGCTGCCATTGTTGCTGTTACTCCTCCATTTTACTCTCCATCTTTGCCACTGCCATGAAAGGTTACTCTCTGCCATTTGCTG
>NW_004524738.1:4933092-4934174 GCF_000260255.1 Octodon degus
GTGTGCTCTGCTGGGTTTTGGACTTGTGTTGGCCCCAGTGCTTTGTATTTCCCTGGTGTTTGTACCTTTTGAAATAGCAATATTTATCTTATGCTATTGAATTTTGGAAGTGATTAACTTTTCATTTGTATAGGGGCTCACAGCTAAGAGTTTGCCTTAAGTCTTGGAAGAGACTGGGGACTTGGACTTTTCAACAATGCTGAAACTGTTGGAAATTTGGCAACTATTAAATATGAACTATAGTGCCTTTTGCATAAAGGGATGTGCATGAGTCTTTAGGGATCCAGTGATGGATTGTTGTTGTTTGTGTCTAGTTGTGACCCCATAGCCTCATGCAGTTATGGGATGGACTTCTAGACTTTGTGATTAATACATAACCCACTGGAATTGTGGGTATGAGTGCTGCTGGGATTATGGATGTGAGTGCTATACCCAGCCTGGGGCAGATAGCCTGAGTACAACTTAAGGGAGACAGACTTGCTCTCTGCAGCCATTGTCACTGTTACTCCTTCCTTTTGTTCTTCAACTTTGCAGCTGCCATGAAAGGTTACTCTCTGCCATGTGTTGCTGTGCCTTAGAGCCAGCTGAGTATGGACTGAAATCTCCAGGAACTCAGACCTAAATAAACCTTTCTTTCTTTCATTTTGGCCGTCAGGTATTTGTCCAGGCAATGAGAGAAGAGTAAGGGAAACACAGTCATTGGGCTGTTTTCAAGGCAAGACTACCATTACTGATGGTCATGGCGGAGCAAAGCTGACTGCTTCTGGCAGCCAAGAACCTGAAGAGGAAAGGCTGCCCGAGAGGAAGGGCCAGTGATCAGAGGTCATGCCTTCATGACTCAGGAAGATGCACCCGGAGGTGTGGTTTACACATTGCCTAGGTGGACCTCAAGTAAATAAAGTTGACATTAGAGATTACTCCTAGCAAAGAGCTTTAAAGGAAGTTGTGTCAAACTCATAAACAAACAAAATATTTTAAAAAGTTTATATACATGAATGCCTTTTATCTTCAGGTGTTATGTTCCTTTTTTGTTTTAATTTAATTTTTTATTTTATTTTGTTTTATAGAGAAACAAATATCAA
>NW_004524738.1:4934756-4939744 GCF_000260255.1 Octodon degus
CTGGATGGCTAAGACCAAGATAAAGCAAGACCTATGTAACAAGAAATGTAACTTTTGTATCTGATAAGGTCAGTCAAGTCCCCTCAGGATTTATCCTGTAACCCTGTACCACACTTTGTAGATCCTTTGTCAGTGTCAGCCTTGTGAATGAGTCACGGCCAATGCTTGAACAATTTGCTCTCTGTGAAAGCCCTTCGGGTATTATGTCCAAGAAGTTTTACTATGTCTGAACCCAGAGATTGTACCATATCTTATAAGTATTATGTTTGCTCCCAAATATAATGCTGATAAAATTTATTTTATAAATTAGGGACAGAAAGAGTTCAACAATAATAACTCATAATAAAGCAGCATCATTATAATAATCAACCTATGATAAAAGCCATTTAAACTTTATGAATTGTTTATTTAAAGAATTTTCCATTTAATATTTTTTGGACTAAAATTGGCCATGAGTAACTGCAACCAAGGAAATCCAAACTATAAATTAAAAGGAGCTTATTTTTCATGCTCAAATAAAGATACTTTATTTTCTGTTATAGAATCATGGTAGGCACAAAATTACACAGACAAGGAAGGTATGAGACACTGTTAATGGAAATTTTTCCCACAATATAGAATAACATGACAGACTACATTATTATTGATAAATAGGACACTCTCTCTTCTCAGTGAAGCCAGAAATGCAGGAACCTATCTCTAGCTATTATCAGTCCTGAAATTCGAACTTCGTAAGAGAATCCACTTCTGCAATCAGTATATCCATCTTGTCAATAGTGCAAAATGTTTAGCTAAGTGAATAGAAACTTGCTAATTTGAATGTTTGAAGTAACTTCTGGGAAAACCCGCTTTCCTTCCATGTCCTATATAGCCTATAGTAGTATGGCAATGGGGAATATTCTCCTGAAAAAATAAACTTAGAGAGAAAATGGTGATTCATAATATTTAAACTTTCTGCTGATTTTCTGCTTGCAAGTTTCCAGATAAAGCTGTCTTCCTTACATTTGCCTGCTATGGCACTTGCCGCTGCCTACTGTATGCACAAGATCCTTCATTTCTGCATAACACATAACAATTCATACATATTTATATATATATTTTTGCCACCAAATCTACAATTTTTTTTTCTCCCAATACCAGGGATCAAAATTGGGACCTTACACTTGCTAGGCAGGTGCTTATGCCACTGAGCTATAACCCTGGCTCCATTGAGCTATAACCCTGGCTCAAAATTTAAATCTCTGAACAGATTAAATGATATTTACTTTATGTATTAATTTGTACTGTTTGACCAACTGAGGTCTTGTACTCTGACCTTTGAGTTCTGTGAATCCTCTCCATTTTATTCTCCATCACTTAAAATACTGAAGGATTTAATAGCAAGGGATTATATTTTTTAAAAAAAATGGTATCACCTTCACTTTATTTTAGTGTCATTCTAATGATTGCTTTTGGTTCTAAACACTATTTCCTGTAAGAAATGCAGATGAAGACATTCTTAGTGTTGTTGCCATTACACAATAATATCATCAGCAGAGCATCTCTTGGGAATTTGGTGTAAATATACAATTCTAATTCTGTTATGCTAAATGCTGAAATTAATTATTTGTGCAAATTGCTTATTCTAGGCTTGTATTAAAAAGAGGAAGTCATTGTCTAAATTTCACTGAATGTTTGAATATTCTTATTATAAAATTTGATAACATGTGTGTTCTACAGAATGAAAACATTTTTAAACCAAGCTGAAAAACCTCATAGCAATTCTCTGCCAGATGTGATTTGATGTGCTATAAACCCCTTGGAAAAATCAGAGATGATAGCCAATGTGACTACTGACCTTTAGTTATAATACCGGAAATGTGATACTTTAAAGATGTCTGTGCTCATTTTCTTCTACAGAGACCATTTGGGAAGAATTTGCTTTGAATATCTACTAGAAAAGTACCCTGAATTTGTGCTGTGCATCTAATAACCCAGCTCATACAAGACTTTCTAGGTTTCTAAGTATTTATCAGCATCATCTACTCACTAGAGAGAAATAAAACCAACATTTCTTAATATCATGAAAGTTATCATCATGTGTTAGAAATTGCAGACTCTCATTTCTCCGCAGGCTTCCAACAGCGCCCTGGTATCTCTGTGTACTTTATCTGTATCTCATTGCTATTCATACTGATTCTTAACAACACTCCATAATACATTACCATTGCCATTACAGAATCACCTGTTCAAAGCTTTCTCCTAATATCTAAATAAGTTTCAAAACCTCTGATAAATGTGATCAGTCTTCTCCTGTTAGAGGGAACTGTGAATTTCCCTTGTATATAGATTTGCCAGCACATAGGATTGTGTCTGGTTATACAAAGGAAAAGCAAAAAATTGCAGTTACTTGAGTTCAAGAATATTGATCAGGCTGATATAATTGCAGCAGTGTAGGCCTTCATTCATTCTTTTTCATCACATGAGTTGGTTGTATCCTGCAGGAGAGTACAATATGGCTCTGCAAAATAGGGATTGCTGATGTGAAGACAATTGATAAGAAGCAGATTCCAGAGAGCTCTGTCCTCCCTTTGCCTCACATAGGGCCTGGATTTACAAAACTAAAGTCTTGTCCCCACTCTGTAGTAGGGAAAATCTTAACCACCAATGACAGCTTTGGACCCTTATCAGCCTGAAACAGACATCAGAGTAATTCATAGTAGCAAAATTTACCAACTAAACTTTACCTGCTATTTATTTGTCGTATCCCCAAAGTGGTACTTTTAGAAATTCAAATTTCTTTTTTTTTGTCACTTATGTACAAATGCAGTGTTCTTGATTAAAGATGTTATGGATACGTTGGGATTCTAAACTGTCATGTTGAAAATTTCTCTTTTTCTGGGTGCCTCACATGCATTTATGAAATATGAATGTTAATAAACTTCTGGTTACATTTGCTCTTACAATTTGTCTTTTTTAGTATTGCCCATTTGAATTATGAACCTGTGGGAGTTATTAATTTTCTCCTACACATGATTCCAGGCACCATGCTGAATCATGTTGTGTAATGGTTTACAGACAGAAAAGATAGTTTTATATCAGCAACCCTGACATCCACATGAAGAAGTTGGCATTACCAGAAAATAGGGGTTACCTCAATTTGGGGAGAGGAAATGATCTCCAAAAACGACACAACATAAACTTATCAAGGCCTCAAAGAAGATATGGGACAAGCAAGTCATCTTTGAATAAGAGGGGGGTCTGACAATTTCTATTGTGCCATGCAAATGACTGGATTCTGCTGTGCCCAGGCATGATTAGGGCTGGCTTCTATCTTATAATGTGTTTGTTCCTTTGCATGTATCACTCAGACTATCTTTATCCCTGTAAGTAATATAATGTCTAATTGAAATTGCTACAGAGCTGTATTAGTCTATCAATAACAAGTCTAGTGATATGATACACTGATTTTTTTTTAGACTAATGGGTTAAGCCTTAATACATTGTGATTGTTCAAAATAAAATAGTTTAAATATTCCAATTTTATGTCCCTAAATTTAATTGAAATTATATACATGATTTTATGAGAAATGGATGTGAAATTTGGCTTATTGTTTCAAAATAATAATAATGACCTACAATTATTATCTTTATGATTTCTGTGTAAAGATATATTTATTTCACATAGGACTCTGTCCAGCTAATAAAAAAGTTTTGGATAATTTTTATAGATTCCCCCAAACTAAATAACATTTCAGAAATAAAATTTCAACTTCAAGGGGGAGCTCAGTACATATTTCCATTTTTATTGTTTTAAAAAATTAAATGCAAAAATATATAGCATATATATGTTCATGAATATTTGATTCACAAATATCTGCTTAATCAGGAAGATTTTTGTAATGTGCAGTATATAGTTTCCTCCAGAACAAAATGTCACTTGCACACCTCACAAAACCAGAGGAAACATTCATAAATTCATCTGGAGTCAAAGGGGACCTAAAATAGCAAGAACAATTCAGGACAACAAAGGTCAGAAGGGGCATCAAAATGCCTAATTTGAATTATACAACAGAGCTACTTATTGTGATAAAAACAGAATGACCCTAACAAAAAACAGACCTAAGGCTCAATGGCACCGAACATAAGATGTAGAAACAACTCCAAACACACTCAGCTACCTGATTTTTGAATCAGGCCAACTACCTTCACTGGAAGAAAGACATCCTCTTTAATAAATACCGCTAGCAAGACTGGCTTTCCACATCACAATATCTAGAATTAGAGCAATGTCTATCACCATGCTCCAAACTAAAATAAAAAAAGAGCTAAAGTTTAAATGTTAAAACAGAAACACTAAATCTGCTGGAAATTAACATAGGTAAAATCTTAAAAACAGTGGGCTTGGGCGATGACTCAGTGGAATAAGTGCTTCCCTGGCAAGTGCAAGGGCCTGAGTTACATCCCCGGTTCCGAAAAATAAATGAATAAATAAATTTTTAAAACATAGGTGCAAAAAAGAACAACAACAACAAAAAAAACCAAACAAACAAACAAAAAAACTCATAATTGGACCAGTCCTAGCCCAGGTCTGGGGAGTGTGTGGGAGAGCTTCCCACTCCTCTGCACCGGCGGGACCTATTACTGGTCCCAGCCCAGGTGCAGCATGGGTGAGACCCTCTTACACCCCTTTAGGACGCCCCCCACCACTCCGCAGCACCTCCCCACCCTGCCCGCCGAGTAGGAATATCTGCCACGTTCCGGGAACCCCTAGACCCAGTCCTAGCCCAGGCCTGGTGAGTATGTGGGAGAGCTGCCTCTCCCCCTACTCCACCTTGTCCCCTCCAGGCTCAACTCAGGCCTGGCATACAGGCCTGGGGTGTAACAGTGCAGGTGTAATCCTTGCAGAGAGTGTACAGGATAGAACCACCCAGCTAGTCCAGGAGCAGAACATCTTGTCACAGGGGCACAACAGGATCACCCCCAAGGGCAGCAGCAGGAAGGAGCTG
>NW_004524738.1:4944877-4970663 GCF_000260255.1 Octodon degus
TGGAGAGAAAACATTCTCTCAGGCTTTCACAGAAAGCACATTGGCCAAGCAATGGCCGTGATTCATCCACATGGCTGATACTGACAAAAGTTCTACAATCTGAGGTACAGGATCTCAGGATAAATCCTTAGGGGATTTTGCTGACCTTATTAGACCCAAAAGCTACAACTCTTGTTGTATAGGTCCTGCTTTACCTTGGTCTTAACCATCCAGCAGAAAAGTATAAAAACGAAATATAAGTAGTAAAGCCATGCTGTTATGTTGAGCTGTAGGGGACTTAGGTCAACAATTTTGGACATTGCCTGTCTAGCAGAAGACCCAATACTATTGTTTGCTACTGGACTCTTTTAGATATTTTGCTGAGTTTACACACCCATAATATTCAAATAACGAAACTTAACAAAAAAAGGGTATACAGACGAATGTCCATTTTGTATCTGTGTATTCAAAGTGGTTAGAATAGATATATGGTTACATTCTCTTAATGAATAGAGTGATTTTTTCTAATGGTGTTTGTAAATAGGATATCATGTCCACATCGTGTATAGCAGTTAACCACTAGGAAGAATGTATGCGATGTGTTAACTATTGAAACTGTCCTACCAACTTGATTTGAAACTATCTCATTGCTATTTGTTTATCGATAAAATTATGGGAAAAACCTGATCACACAGTAATTATCACAATGAATCAACATCTTGAAACTCATCTTACTAAAAAACTTTTGCACGGCATAAAAATTACCAGAAAAGTGAAAATACATGTCATAGAATGGAAAAAATTAGCCATATATTCTTCAGACAAAGGACTAATATCAAGAGCATTTAAATAACTGATAAAAAATCAGCCACTTCAAGTTCAAAGACTAAATACAAAAATGGGTACCTGAAGTAAGCAGATACTTCTCCGAAGATGTACAAATGGCAAATAAATATATGAAAAAAATCATCATCACTGTTCATTTGAAAAATACAAATTAAAGCATTGCTGAGATTGCGTCTCACCCCAGAAAGAATAGCCATTATGAAAAAATCAATGAATAACAAATGCTGGGTTGACTGTGAGGACAAAGGAACTCTCCCCGCCTTTGGTGAGACTGGAGCAACCACTGTTGAAATCAGTGTGATTTTTCAAAACCTTAGCATTAGTTGTCTCATTTGATCCATCTATTCCTCTTTGGGACATCTTCCCAGAAGAAATAAAAGCATTATACCACAGTCATATGCATACATATGTTTATATCGACACAGTGTGTAGTAGCTAAATTTTGGAAGCAACCGCACTGCCCATCAATAGATGGATAAATTAAGAAAATGGTGCTTAAAAAATGTAAATAATACTTTAAATAATAAAATGTAACTCACCTGTAAAGAAGGATATAATTGTGGCATTTGTAGCTAAATAAATGGGCTTTGCAATCATATTCATAAGTGAAATAAATCAAGCATGCTTGTGTAAATGTCACTTTGTCTTTTTGACGTAATATACTGAAAGTCTAAACAAGAACCAAAATGTACAATAGGTATTATGAAGTAGGCAGGAACTATTCAAAATGAAAAAGGAACTAGACAGGAGGAGTAGAAAAGGAGCCAAAGGGGGAGAAATATTTGTATTAATTGTTGTGACTGTCCTACTAACCTGTTTTTAAAAGAGGTTCCATTGTTATGTTCATCTTTTTTTCTCTTTAAATTACATACACACATACATACATAAGTACATACATGCATAACAGTTTTGCTAATGGGGAGGGAAAAGAGCGCTTAAGAGGGGTAGGGAAATGGAAAAAGAAAAGTATCAAGTGATATCATATACAAGTTCAAATTTTTTATAATGAATGTGATCATTATGTAAACTAAATTGTAGCAATAAAATTTATTTAAAATAAAACATAAAGATTAAGAATTTAAGTGAATTATATTCAATTGAAAATAATTTGACGTCATTTCCTGAAAAATATCTTCCATTTAGTTGTTTGAAGGCTGAATGATTGGAAAAAAAAGCCTTTGTGGGGAGGAAATCTTGTGTTTTGTATAAGGGCCAAATCCCCAAGGTCAAACAGCAAAAATGAAATGTTTTGTCTTGCCACCTGGTTTGAAATTTGGAAACAAGGTTGAAAATATTGCTTCCCTTAGTAGGATTTCAGATGAAAGTTGTATATTCTATTCAGCACCAGCTACACCCATCCTGGAGTGGCTAGAACGTAAAGGGTTTTGGCTAATATGTGGTAGAGGTATTTTAAATCACACAGCCCTTTAAATCTATCATCCATAATATATCAGGAAGAATATGCATGATTTCCACTTTTATGTTTTGAAGTCAGTTAAGTGATGTAGAAACTGAGAGGAATTTGGCTGGCAGGAAACCTTCTGTTGGGACAAAGGCAATGACACATAGACCTCATCTGCAATAGTATCTAACAGATATCAGAACCTGGACCCCAGCAGATCAATATAATCAGAGATCTATAGGCTCGTACACCTGGAGATGTGCCTGCTCCCTGCTAGCAATGTCTGTTTGATATATAGGATTGCAACTCTTTGCTTGCTATCTAAAATATTTGAATGAGATGGTTCAAAAGTACTGGAGGAAGTTGGAGTGCAGGGTAGGTCAAAGTGATTGGACCATCTATGCTTGCTGTTTCATATGGAAATTAGATGTTAGGTTTCTCTCTTCTTGTGGGGACTGTAAAGCAGGAACTAGATCTATTTGGTGATTGTGTTACAAGGAGATGGCTCTTAGGTATTTGAGGGGAAAAAAATCATCCTGCATGTGAACAATTTGAAGAAGTTTTTAAGATATGAATCTCCTAAAAAGTAGAAAAAAAGCTAACAATTAACAAGTGCTTTAAAGTAAATAGCTGGAGAAAAGGGATTTTAGGCATTAATAGTCAGGGAGAAATCAATCCAGAGTTTAGCAAAGTTCTGGAAGGCTTTAAGGTCACTTTAATCATTATCACACTGATGAAAATCATGCAGCCAAATTGATTACTATCATATCAAACAGTATAATCAGGTGAAAATGACTATCCAACTAACCTGTTATGGGCCAATATTTCTGTTCTTCACAAATAAAACAGTAAATGGCTTGATAACTCACTTAAAAATTCAAATGTGTGGAACTTGAGTTCTTTGAAAATTTTATTATTTTTCTATTAGTGCAATGTCATAAGATGAATATTACTATCTTGTAGGTAAAAGTCAATAAATTGTCATCTGCCTTTTGACCAATAATTTGCCATTTCACGAACATATAAGATGACACATTATAAAACAATAGAAATTGCTTTACAGAGTATGGACCCAGACATCTGCCCAACCAGCCTCACAGAAATCCTCCAGCCAAAATTATCCTATATTCTCTGTAGACACAAGCAGGCCACCCATAAATGCACTGACACATACTCTTATGGATCACCATTTGAGTTTGATTTAAAAGCTAAAAAGTTATAAATTATACCATTTAAAAATGAAAAAGTTATCAAATGCAGCATAATAATGTTGAGATCTACCCCTGCAGTTATTTAACAGATTTTTGTTACTGTAGGCAAAGAAAAAATAAAGTCACCAAATCTTAGTGACTTACAATAATAAAAGACACGTCTGTGGGTTGCCTCATATGCACGGAGGTCAGGTCAGATGTGGCTTTGTTTCATTTTCATGTCACTTGAGTCCTTGCTGATGCACACATGTAATCTAGAACAAGACTGGTGTCTTGACAGAGAAAAAGGCAGTCCGTATTACTGCATGCTTATCAAGATTTTAGGAAAACTTCCATGTGTTCTAAACCTATCTAGATGTCATCCCTGCTCCTGTATCAGTAATCAAGCCAGTGTCATTGCAGTAAGTATAAGCATTGTTGGGGGTAAGTAGGGTCTCTGAAAGATTTGCTTTGTTAATATGACTTATTATATCCCTTTATTTATGAGTTAATATGTGATAATGAAAGTGTAATGCATCAACCTTAAATCCATTTACAATATTGCTTACATATGTACGTATGGTAAATTGAAGTAAAAATGAAGCTTGAGTTATGTTTGGATGTTATTGATGAAGAAAATGCAGTTTAGAAAGCTAAAATGATGTCAAGATAGAAGTCCTCCTCAGTTAGGGTTTTATCCAGTTTATTCCCAACAGTGGCCAGTTCACAAACAGGATTTGTGAGTGTACTATTGAGCAAAATAGAATTTAGTGTCCATAAACTTGACACTCCTGGGTGTGGTGGCACATGCTTGTACGCCTCATACTTGCAAGGCCTAGGCAGGTGGGTCAATGAGAGTTCATCGCCAGCCTGGACTACATAGTGAGTTGAAAGCTAACTTGAACTATCCAGCAGGAATCTGTTTAAGAAAAGAAAATAAAAGAGAAGAGGAGAGGAAAGGAGAAGAGAGGAGAGGAGAGAGGGGAGAGGAGGGAAGAGGAGAGAAGGAAAGGGAAAGTGAAGAGAAGGGGAGGGGAGGATGAAGAAGGGAGGGGAGGAGGAGAGGAGGGGAGGAGAGGGACGGGAAAGAAAAAAGGAAAGGAAAGGAAAGGGAGGGAAAATCTCATATCTGACATTAAAAATTAAATGGTGAGCCATCAGGGTGCAGCAGCCCCACTCCACCTCAGTGGCCTCCCTGGAAGGAGCCATGGGACTGGCAGCCAGCAGGGTCCAGTGGTCCACTTGGATGGAGCTCAGCTGGAGGAGCCAAACACAACACCAGACACAAGCCAGGTCAGGCCACTCAAACTCCAGTTTAGTAGATTTAAATCCTGTGAGCTGAGGCTACTGCTGGGCCCAACAGAGCCTAGACCAAGGTGCAGAACCACAGAGCATCCTTGTGGCACAGAACTGGCAGAAGGTAACAAAAGTGAACTAGACTTCCTGAAAGACTTCAGATACAGGAAGGGCAGGTGCCCAAACAGAACTCAGGGGAATTAATTTAAATACAAATTCTCAATTTAAGGGCTGACCAAATATCTCAGCAGATTAAAGCTCCTGCAAGCAGATGCAGGGGCCAGAGGTTTGATCCCTGGGCCTACCATGCCAGCCCTGCCCCCAGGGCATGCTGAGACAGCAATTGAGACTGGGTGTGGTGGCATGCACCTGTAATCCCAGCTCTTGGGAGGCAGATCACTGAGTCTGATCTAGTAGTGAGACTCTGACCACCCTGTAGACCCTTCCCTAAAATACAAAAACAAACAAACAAACAAACAAACAAAAAAATTTCCAAATTAAGATATTTTTATTATACAGCTTTGTTTGTCCTTATAGTCTAAAGTACAAAAACATTAGTTACAAAAGTTTGTCAGTGTCTAAATTTCATTAGCTGTTATTAGTATTGCTAATTGTGTTACTGTAAGTAGGAAATCATATCTGCCTTAACCATATGTTCTCCCTTGGATAATAATATTGGCAGGTACTTGACTAATAACCTCACTAAAGCCCTGCACTGAAGGATGGAGGACAGTGCCAAACAAAACCAATATTCTATTCTCAATCAATACAGAAGGTAAAATCTTGGAACACAGACAAAACAAGAATTTCTGACCCAGGAGAGTTATTCAAAAACCGGCTCTTTACAGAGAGGCTCTGTCTACAGTGACATAGCTACCTATTATCAAACTTTCACAAAAATTTATCACAGAAATCAAAATAAAAATTTATCTGTGAAATAGAAAATGACAAAAAGAAGAAGAAAAATCCAATCTCAGGCCCGAGCCCCACCCAGAACAAAACCAGGAGACATCAGCATCAAAGAAATTAGAAGTCATTCAACTGAAATCTCTGAAATAATAGCAACTAAAGTAAAGAAACAACTGCAGAAGGTATAGAGGAAATCAGATCAGATATAACTGCACATTTAAAAAAGGAAAGATAACTATGGTGAAAGAATTACTAAGTGTTTCTAAAGAAGATACTGATAAAAAATAGAGAAGAATAGAAAAACGATGGGAACCTTGATAGAGGGAGCAGTACTGGAAAGAAACAGAATGTATGAAGCAGATTTAGAGAGATATATAAGAAAAAAAACCCTCCATTAAAAGTTGGCAAAAGTGATTGAATGAAAGTGAAGATAGACTTTCAGAACTTGAAGATACATAGTGTCAGTGAAAAAGTATATCTAGATACCTAGTTTCAGCTAGTGGAAAGGTAAGAAAAGGTCTCTTAAAAACAACTCGACTTAGGAAAAAAATAATTCAACAGCTGTAAGACAATGCAAAGATGAACAACAAAAGACTAATAGACATCAATGAGAAGAAAGGAATTAACACAAATGACATAAAAAGAATATGGGCAAAAGTAATAGCAGAAAACTTTCAAAATATGGGGAAACAATCTGACATTCAGGTAATCAAGGTATATCAAGGTACTCCAAATAATATCAACCCAATTAAAACTATACACAGACATATAATGATCAAGATTCGAGAAATTCAGCATAAGAATAATATACTAAACACCACTAGAAAAAAGAAACAGATCACAATTATAGAAAAGCCCATCAGAATAACAGCAGATTTCTCCTCACAAACCATCAAGTCAAAAAGACCATGAAGTGAAGCGTTAAAAGTCTTACAAGAAGACAATATCCAACCCAGACTGATATACCCTGCAAAACTCTCTTTCAAGTATAATGGTGAAGTGAAATACTTTCACGACAAAGAATGACTAAAGAAATTTATGATGACCATACCAATCCTATACAGAGTACTAAAAGATATTCTAGAAAGGGATCAAAATGTTCACAATTCCAGGAACAACAAAGAAAGGGCTCACCAATCACCATATAAACTATTAAACACAGGAGAAAAGTAGGGAACAAATAGCAGAAAGGTAACATGACAAACATAAGTAGGTACATACCAATTATAACAACCAAAGTAAATGGACTATAAATTAGAGAAGATTAATCCCAATACTCCTCAAACTCTTCAATGCAATGGAAAAGGAAGCAATAGTCCCAAAGTCACTTGTTTCTTTGTTTATTCTTTCTTTTTCTTTTCTTTGATTTTTTTTTTTTGTTTGTTTAGTACAGGCTATACAGGATCTCACTACACAGACTGGACTTGTAGTGATCCTTCTATTTTTCAGCCTCCCAAATGCTGGGATTAGAGATGTGTACCACAAAGCCCAGTCTCAATTGCTGTCTTAGCATGTCCCAGCGGTGGAGCCAACACAACAGGCCCAGGATTGATCCCCTGGCTCCTGTGTCTGCCTAAACAGGCACTTTAATCTGCTGAGCTACCTGGCTGGCCCCTCCAAAATCATTCTTGAATATAACTATTATACTGATACCGAAACCAGAGAAAGATTCAACCAAAGAAGAGAAATTCAGGCCAGTCTCCCTCATGAACAAAGATGCAAAAATACTGAATAAAATACTAGCAAATAGCATACAGCAAATAATTAAGGTTATACACCACAACCATGTAAGGTTCATCCCTGGGATGCAGGAATAGTTCAACATACATAAATCTATAGATGTAATGTAGTGTAACAATAGAGCCAAATCCAAAAACTACATGATCATTTCAATAGATGCACAAATGACCTTGATAAAGTTCAACACTCATTCATGATCAAAACCCTACAGAAATTTGGAATAAATAACCTCTACTTCAATCTGATAAAAGCCATAGATAACAAAACAGTCAACATGGAGTAAAACAGAAAACCTTCACTCTCAAAACAGGTACAAGACAAGGATGTTCTCTATCAACACTCCTGTTCAATATCATCCTGGAATTATCAGCTAGAGCCATTAGACAACAGAGAGAAATAAAAAGAATGAGAATAGGTAAAGAAAAAGTTAAACTATCATAATTTGGAGAGAAGACAATACTCTACTTGGAAGGCCCAAAAACCTCTACCAAGACACTCCTAGAATTAATAAACAAATTTAGTACAATAGCAGGATACTTAATCACCATCCCAAAACTAATAGCATTCCTCTACACAGATAACAAATTCGCTGAGAGAGAAACTAATGAAACAATATTATCCTTCATAATAGCATCCAAAAATTGAAAAAATTAGGAATTAATTTAACAGAGGAAGTAAAAGATCTATACAATGAAAATTAACCATCTAAAAAAGAGATCAAAGAGAATTTCAGAAAATGGAAAGTTATTCCTTGTTCCTGGATAGGAAAAACAAGCCTTTTGAAAATAGATATACTCCCGAAATTGTTATACAGATTTAATGCAATTCCTATCAAAATACTATGAATATACCTCAAAGATCTAGAGAAAAACTTTAAAATTTCTTAGGATTTTGTTTTTTTATTCTTTTTTGTTTTTTTTTTGTTTTGTTTAGTACAGGGTCTGCTCTGCTAGAGTAGCAAGGGCAATCTTGGACAACAAAGGCAAGGCAGGAAGCATTATAATCCTTGACTTGAAATCATACTACAAAGCTACTATGATAAAATCAGCATGGTATTGGTAAAAAAAAAATAGACCTGAGGATCAATGGAATAGATTAGAAGATGCAGAAGGAACTACAAACACACTCAGCCACCTTATCTTCGACAAAGGGGCCAAACATGCTTATTGGAAGAAAGATAGCCTCTGTAACAAATGGTGCTGGAGAAACCAACCCTGTACATGCCATAGACTAAAAATTGACCCAGGTCTATCACTGTGCACTAAACTAAAGTCAAAAGTAACAAAAGATCTAAACATTAAAACAGAAACACTAAATCTCTTGGGAGAGAAAGTAGGTGCAAATCTTGAAGACATAGTGGTGTGCAGACAGTTCATGAACCCAAACCAAACTACACAAGAAATACTCCAAAGAGTTAAATTCTGGAATTTCATCTCACTGAGAAGTTTCTACCTGTCAAAAGAAATCATCAACAGAGTGAAAAGACATCCTCAAAATTGGGAAAAGTTATAATCCACCAGTCACTCAAACAAAGGGCTTCTATTTAAATTATATAAAGAACTAAAAAAAAATTGCCCCCCCAATTAAAAGGTCCAATCCAAAAATGGGCATTTGAGAAGAATAAGCACTTCTCAGAGGAAGACATACAAGTAGAAAATAAACACATGAAAAAGTGTTCCACAGCACTGGCCATTCAAGAAATGCAAATTAAAACAACATTGAGATATCATTTCTCCCCAGAAAAATGGATATCAGAAAGAAATCAACTAATAAAAATTGCTGTGGAGGTGGTTTGGAAAACGGAACCCTTTACTGCTGGTAAGAATGTAGACTGGTACAACCACTATGGAAATCAGTGTGGAGACTCTTCAAAAACCAGGACTGGAAATTCCATTCAATCCAGCCATTCACCTTCTAGATATTTTCCCTAAATAACTGAAAACATCATACAGAGTGATGTATGTGCACCCATGTTTATAACAGCAGAATTTGTCATATCCAAATCTTGGAAACAACCAAAATGTTCATCACTTGAGGAATGGGTGAAAAAGTTTTGATATTTTCATAGAATGGAGTACTACTCAGCTTTAAAGAAAGACAAACTCAAAGCCTTTATAGGCAAGTGGATGCAACTACAGGCTATACTCACAAGTAAAATAAATCAGAGCCACATGTATAAATATCATATTGCCTCCCTCTTGTTAGAACTTGAAAGAATAAATAAAACTTGTAAGATATAATAGATACAGTAAAATGGAAAGAAACTAAACTGAAGAATTAAACAATGAAGAAGAGAGAAAGGAGAAAATATGGAAAAAAGGAAGTGGAGGGAAATATACAAGTATATATACAGGATGGCTGAGATGATTGTACTAATAATTTCAGTAAGTTTTGTGAAAATAACAGTTAAAATTTAGAATTTTAACCTTGACTAACTCTGTGGGCTAATATCTGCAATCTGTCTAACTACATTGAGGGCAGCAATGTGTAATATAAAATGCATGGTTGACTACCTCTCATCTTTGTCTTCTGTATACTATTTCTAATGTCTTATCAGTTATTATACTCTTTAAAATAAATTTTTTAAAAAAGACAAGGAAAAACTTTAAGATTTCTTGAAAGCAAGTGTTAATGTTCAATAATTTGTTCAATCTGGCATATCTATATCTGTTAATCTGAGCAACAGATTTGACAATAAAAATAGATACTGTAAGAACCATTGTTAATTAGTTATTCCTGATTGGAAAATCTGTAACATAGGTATTTTTATACGTTATGCTGTTTTTATCTTTTTCTGTTTCTATTTGTTTTTGTTTCCGTTTTTACTCTTTAAAATAAAATAAAATAAAATTAGAACAATTAAATGTTAGTCAGTGCTGGTTTCATTTTATTTATGGAGTTTTCATGCTGTTTAGGGACCTGCAGAGGAGTCTCTGTCAGTCCTTTTCTCTCCCAAGAGAGAACTCTTGGCACTTAACATAGATAAAGGATACAGGTACCAGATTCATATTTTCAGATTTCTTTTCTTTTCTTTTCTTTTCTTTTCTTTTCTTTTCTTTTCTTTTCTTTTCTTTTCTTTTTTTCTTTCTTTCTTTTTCTCTTTCTTTCTCTCTTTCTCTCTTTTTTAACATATTTAATACAGAGTCTACAGAGTCTCACTACACATATCACAGATTGAACTCATAATAATCCTCCTGTTTTCAGCCTCCCAAGTGCTAGGATTACAGGCATGCACCATCACACCAGGTCTCAGTCACCATGTCAGCACGCCCCTGGGGCAGGGCCAGCAGGGTATGCCAGGGATCAAACCCTGGTCTCTGTGCCTATCTAAGAAGGAGCTTTAGTACATTGAGCTATCTGGCTGGCCTAGATTTTCAGATCTTTGTAGGCAGTTCTTCTTGTCCTCCTCATCCTTGTCCTAGTCCTCCTGCTCCTCCTCCTTCTCTGCTTTCTCCTCCTCTTCCATCTCTCCCTCCTTCCTCCTCTCTCTCCTTCCCCTCTCCCTTTTCCTCCTTCCCTTTTTTCTCCTTGTCCTCCTCTTCTTCCTCCTCCTTCTCCTTCCTCTTTTTCTTCAGCTACTAAAGATTCCATGATAAACTGTGGATAAGCAAATGAGTTTTGGGCCATGTTTTATTTCTAGGGAATTATAAATCAGACAAAATAAATGAATCTACATTGGCAATTAGGGGGATAAATTTCTTAATAAAGTTCTTAACTGGTTTGTTGCAGAGGATTCTCAGAAACCTAGTGCTGTTATTCATGCTGTGAGAATTAGCTGACTGTCCTGCTTGAAACAACAAGCTAAATTATATCCAGAAAAGAAAGTAACTGAAATAGCACCTTCTCTTCATCACTTGAGAGAGAAACAGGATGCCAATTATCTATTGCCTTCATCCTTTAGAAAGATAAGAAGAATTTTAAGTCTCCTGGGAATCACTGACCTTTATGAAATAATCAACTACGGTGTGATATTTATCAAGAGATTTTATTGTTAAATTTGAGAAGTCTGTAAAGCACCGATGTAAGTTATGTTTTTATTTGTTGATCTTTTCTCCTCTGACAAAAGTAATAACAAAAAAAGTTGTACGTCGTGTGCAGTGTCTCAGAAACTTTTCTCTTGGTGCTGGGAAAAATACCTTAAATCCAAAGTAAAGAAAGGTTTATTTGGCTCACAGTTGGTGGAGGTTTCAATCCGTACTCAGCTGGCTCCAAGGCAGAGTGCTACATAGCAGAGGGCAGCAGTTCATGGTGGTGAAATACAGCAAAATCAAAGGGAAGAGAGGCAGCAGCCGTGGCAGAGACAAAGAGCTAGTCTCTCCCCCTTCCTCATACTTTATCCAGGCTATCTGCTCCAGGGGAGGTGTAGCACTCACACCCATAATCCCAGCAGCACTCACCCGTTATCCCAGCATTGGATCATGAATTAATCACAGCCTCTAGAAGTTCACCCCAAGACTACATGAGGCTTTGGGGGAGCAACTAGACACAAACCGTAATGTGTATGTACATAAATTTGCAGCATTTAAGTTCACTTGAAACTTGTAATGATTCTGAGTCTGACTTTGCATGACATTTATTCCTGACTGCCCCTTGTAAGAGAACACTCAAAACCACTTCTAACCTACAGCTCTCTCTGTGGGGTATTATCAAAATTTTGATAGATCTGAGCTTTTAAGATTTCTCTATGAGCTCAAGTAGTTAGATAAACAATGCTTAATTTATTGTTTATAGGTCATGTGGAAGTCACAGTGATGAGAGTATTACAATATAGTAAGAAAAATGGCTCAGAAGAATGAGTTATGGCTTTCTGTTTTTTCCTCTTTTTATTTCCTTCATGAAAGTCCAATCACAGCTTCCTGCCCAGTTACCAGTTACCTGTAAGACAAGAGGGGCTTTGCACTCATTATGTTTAGAAGTGTCTGTGTCAGTGATGTTGGATATATTACAGCGGGTGTAATTCCCATAGGCTGTCCTCTAGCAGAGCCCAGTATCTCATTGCTTATCTGGGTCTTTACTTCCCATTCTTCACATTGGACCAGAACGTTATTCTCAGAGGCAGAGATTCTGGTATCTGCCTGCTGTCGCAGAGATCCTTCCTGTGTACTCAGGCCTCCCCTCTGCTAGGCTAAGTCACCTCCAACAAGACACTTTCCTATCCTTTTGAGATAGGCTAGGAGAAATAATTAGAAGTTGAAAGGAGAGGAGAAAAATAATTTTTTTAAAAGTATACTTTCTAAAAAAATTATACTTTCTAAAGACTGTCATATTTGGAACAAATCA
This sequence comes from Octodon degus, assembly GCF_000260255.1. Taxonomy (NCBI): domain Eukaryota; kingdom Metazoa; phylum Chordata; class Mammalia; order Rodentia; family Octodontidae; genus Octodon; species Octodon degus. The sequence goes on from NW_004524738.1 coordinate 4,957,520, forward strand.
AAATTATTCAAATCTACCCATGTTGCTATCCCTAGGTTCATTTATACTTCTTATCTTTCAGACCCATCATACTCTAAATCCCGTAAGGACACTATAAGATATAAAGTAGTTTAGCTGATAATTGGCAGTGTTTTCAAGATAAAGGAATACATGAAGATAATTCAAAGAATGCTTGGATCATCCACTGAAAAACAAAAGAAACAAAAATCTGGTTCATACCTTTCACCTGTAAAATGGACCATTATTGTTGGAGGTGTCGAATGGCTTATTCTTTTGTGTTTTTTTTCTGTAACCCAAGACAAAGTTGTAATTTCCTATGGACTCACAAATGTCTTAGATTTCCACTCCCTTGGGAGAAATTGAAATGTTCCCAGTTCCAGATGATAATGGATCTCATTATCTGAAAGCCCATACTCCCATCTTAAGTGTGTACTTTTGTTTCTTAAATAAGTCTCTTTCATGCTTCTTAGTGACTAGTCCTGAAAATTGTATTTCCACAACCAGAGTCAGTGAACTTATTCTATGAGTACAGTGGGTTTAGCTTCCCCATTTCTGCTTTCTTTAGACCCTGTCTGAAGTACTGAGAATAATTCCATACCCAACAGAAACTCTGCTGACTGTGAATTGTATAACATTAAAAGAGCCTCTGTCTGTCCATCCACATAGATTCCTGGAAACATTATAAAGAGTGATTTTCCATTCACGGATTGCAAATCCTCTAAAAAACACTACTCTTTTTATTATCTACTGTTTTCTCCTCCTGAATTTTATTGTATCCACTAAGGATTTGACTGCATTTAAATAAAACATTTCCCCTCTCCAGAGGATGAATTTTGCCTAAATTAACCCAAGTGAATATTTGGGAACGTCTCAAGTTGTAGTTGCTATGTCAAATAAATCACTTCTACTATTTTATAATTTTTACTATTAAAACATATTAAGAAATATGACCTGTCACTCCTTTGGCAGGAACATATGATTAAGCAGCTTTGTGAATAGAATGAACAGGTGCCGAGATGAACATCAGGAAACCCATCCATCTTTCTGCGTCTAGGGAGAAATAAACCTTTTTGGGTTCCAACTAGAAGGACATTGCTTTCTTGTTCAAACCAGAAATTTGTGGTTTTTAGGGCTCTCTCCGATAATTTCATGTCAGCTTATGTGGGAGGCAGTCTATTTGCTGTCTTATTGTTAAACCACGCCAAGCACTCGTGAAGCAGATTGCTGACCTTACAGCTTAGGCATCACTGTGTGACAGTACGTATTGCTTCGGTAATGAGAGATAAACGTAGGCTGTGAATTATGAGTGCCAGAGTACATCTGAATCTTTGACATCACATTTCCTCTCATGCAAGTTATCAGAAAAATTAATTGAATGATTACATAGAGCATTACAATTAATTCCAAAGGTAGCTATTGCTTTAGTGAGTATCTCTCTCTCCTAGAATGACTTATCCATACCTTGTCCTATCTATATAAGTCATGGCAATTTTTCCTTTAAATTTTATATATTTCTTGGGAAGGAAATCCTTTGCCTTCCTCACTTCAGGTTATCACTGTTCCTACCGAGTTATTTTAATTTCATGTATAAATTTTGACATTGCTAATTTTATTTATAGATCTGTTCTGCAATTATAAAGAATTCATTTGGAACAGGTAATAGATATTTATTCCTGCATATTCTTTATCTACATAGTTTATGAAATCAGTTTTTCTTAATGCTGTATAAATTCAAAGACAGGTAGATGTTTCAAGATGATATGGTCCTTTGTATACTTGAATACCTGGATAAATATATTTAAATAAATATCATGTATTATTAACATAATTAACAGGCAAATATGATTTCAAGTTCTAATTCACTTTCTATGTATTAATAAGGAACTTTCCTAGGCCATACATATTTTTCCAAATTCTAAAAAAATTAATTAGATTGAGGAATAATATTTAGAGAAAATACCATTAGTAATGTATTCAAGGAGCTAAAATTTGACCGGATTTAATCATTACTGTATAATAAAGATTCAGTACTGTGTTTGGAAGAATAAACCAAAATATAAGTGGAGATATAAGAAACAGAGGCTTTGTTCCAAGGATATAAGAAGTGAAAAGCCAAAGAGATATTTTCATTCTTGCCTTCATGTGTTTGTTAAGCAGAACTGTGGCGTGGAATGCTTTTGATTAGAAAACAATGGCAGTGATATAAAAGATGGGCTAGATTAATAACCACTGACATGGGCACACACTGCTAAGAGGCCCAAAGAGAAGATAGTGAGGTCCTCAGAGTGCGTGAAGGAAAAATATGCTTAGAGCACATGTCGGTTTTAGCTAAAAGATTTTGATGAATATGTATATAGGACTGAGAAACAGACCCTCTCCACGGGGCCTCAGCACTCAGTGCTTGCAGAATTTGTCTGTGCCAACACTCTGAGGACCTCACTGTCTTCTCTTTGGGCCTCTTAGCTGCGTGTGCCCATGTCAGTGGTTATTAATCTAGCCCATCTTTCACATCACTGCCATCGTTTTCTAACCAAAAGCATTCCATGCCACAGTTCTGCTTAACAAACACATGAAGACACAAATGAAATTTGTGACAATAGGGCTGCCCAGATATCTAAGTGGATTAAAGCACCTACTTAGGCAGATGTAGGGACCTAGATTTGATCTCTGATATGCTGTGCCAGCCCTGCCCCCAGGGCACCCTGAGAAGGTGATTGAGACGGGCCTGGTGGTGCAAACCTGCACTCCCAGCACTTCAGACGCTGAAAAAAGGAAGATCACTATGAGTCCGATCTATGTAGTGAGTCCATGTAGACCCTATACTAAATATATTAAAAAACAAAAAAAGAAACTGAGTGATAAAGGTTAAATGCAAAATTTATCATAGTCTAGCACAATTAAAAAATGTTTTTGAATCATTGTCTTAAAGAGCCTGTGTTTTATTTCAAAAGGACAGAGAGAGAGAGAGAGAGAGAGAGAGAGAGAGAGAGAGAGAGAGAGCTAGGATGATCCACAATTTGTGATAATGACGTGATTTTACCACATTTTTTCCCTAGCACGTATCCCCATTCACATAACAACACAAAAACACATAGACACTGATCTAGGTTAAGAACTGTTCTTGTGCTACAATTTCTTTCATAATTGTTTATCAAATTTCAACACCCCTTTTTGTCTTCATTTTCTCCTTCTCAGCTACTTCATCTCTAGGTCTGTAGGAACTCTGCACAACCCCTTAATTACCATTCTATTCAGATCATTCAGACAATTGAGATTTCAGCAAATCTCCATTGCAGTCTTGTTTTGTCTACATTTCAGGTCTGTAATTTATTATAAGAACTTCAAATCAGCCTTTTTCCCATAGTAAAGATCAACAAATTACTGACTTTGCCATTAAAAATGTATTTCTTTGACCTTCGTGCATACTGTTCTGTATATCTGGAGCACACTAAATCAGCTATCCCTTTAAATAAAAAAAATAGTATTTTTCCTTTTGAAGTCACCTATATCTTAATTAAATAACAAGTGTTCTTATAAGAAAATATATGTATTACAGTTCTTCATATAGCCATTTCCTAATGAACTAAACAAATTTGGAGAACAGATTATGTCTCATTCATTATTGAAACCTCAACACTGAAAACAATTGAATTGGATAAATAGAAGAATAAAGTGATAGGAAGATCCTTGCCCAGAACAACAAAAGAGTTTATAAATAAAAGACCTTTTTACTGTCAAAATCACATGGCGATCAAATCACATTGCTTAGGATCTTTTACCAAACAATTATTCTTTTAATGTCTCTGTTGGCCACATGAGAAGCAAAATTGATCTGCACACAGATAGCTAACATGTTACACACATTAGATATTTTTATACTCTGAAATAGGCTGAACATATTCTACAGTATCTCCTTTACAAATGGGACAATTCGTTTTATTTTTTTAAAATAACCTGTACGCCAAACATTAAGTCTGTAATATATTCAGTCCTCACAAATTTGTGTAGCTCAAATTGAGTTAACAGCAGTGAGGGTCATACTCCCCTAACAAATCTGATTAATTGTCATTATAGTGACAATTCAACAAATGTGAAGTCAGTGAATCCGAGAGGCAAGATGCTCAAAGCAGAGCTCTGAAATCAACCTGTCAACATCAATTAGTAAATCGTTACTTGATCTCTGTAGGTGTTTAACATTCGAGAAAAGATATCTGGTGAACTTTTCAACGTTACTGTTTCTCAGAGAAAGACAAATGCAATTTGAAATGTTCACACAAGGACAGAAATCGCCTGAAACACAGCTTAAGCCTCATTTTTCTGGCACCATTTATTTCCCAGGAGGGAATCTACTATGACGCCTAAATACATTCAGTCGAAAAAAAAATCACATACTGCAGAACATTGCCAAAACTCCCAGAATTCTTCTTTAAAAAATAACATACTCAAAGTAATGCAAAAGGAAATCATAAAGAAATAAACAAACAAGTTAATATATAGGAAAGTAAAGCCATCTTCAGAGCTTTGGAAAGAGACAAGGCAGCATTTTACCAAAGTCATTTGTGAAATGGGAAATTACTGAACAGTAGGAGAAAGGGAGAAATAACAGAAAAGAAAGCAAAACACCTAATTGGGCATCACACACACTTCAGAATGTGTGAAAAGCAATTTGTAACATGCATACTAGAATGACACAGAGGCTGACTACAGAAGTGAACAGAGACGTAGCAATCACAATTCTCTCCCTTTTCTCTGCTGTGTCTGCTTATTTCTGCTTTTCTCTGTTTTCATTAACAGTGTTACCCATCATGAGGGCTGGGATGCCACCCCTCAGAGCCTCCACTCTAGACCACTGTGGTCTGAATCAGCAGCTTTTGCAAAACACAAGCAAACGATATCTTATTTCTTTGTTTCAAAAAGAAGCATGTAAAATTTTTGGTGTTAGATATTAGCGTGATGGGGCTGGGGAGACAGCTCAGTGGAATAAGTACTTGCTTAGCAAGTGCAAAGTGCTGAGTTCGATCCTTGGTACCACAAAAAAAAAAAAAAAAAAAAACAACAACTTTAGATACAAAAGCTATTACAATGACTTAGAGAATGAGGAATTGGCTCTACCCTCCGAAAGTGCATTCTAATTCCAAATTCAATTCTACTCCAAAATCTCACACACACCAATTCTTAAAATATGTTCATTGTACTTTGGTAAAATTAAGATTTTGCAGTATGTCTAGTAGACACACACAGAAACACATTAGAATCACATAAATGTATTCTGTAAGATTCTAGGATGAATCTCATGTGTTGATGAGATTAAAAGTCTCTTTACATTACCCTGAGTATACATCATGGTTTGGTTCTTTGTGTGTGTGTGTGTGTGTGTGTGTGTGTGTGTGTATGTGTGTGTATACTTAGGGAAGGGTCTTCAGGAGGTTCAGGATCTCCCTACTAGATCAGACTCATAGTGATCCACCTGTTTGCAGCCTCCCAAGAGCTGGGATTACAGGAGCGCACCACCATACCCAGTCTCAATCGCTCTCTCAGTGCATTCCAGGGGCAGGGCCAGCACAGCAGGCCCATAAATTATGGTTTTGTGCTGACTCATGTTTTAAACTAAATTTGAATTTTCTCATGAGAATTTATTCATGTATAACTAGTAATCAACATTAATGAAATTCCCATATATTTATCACTGTTGCATGCCTGGCATCTCACAGAAATGTGAATCAATCATCTGCACATGAAAATACATAGGAAGTTACTCTACTTTCTTCTTGACTTTGACCATGGGCGCTGAGTTTTTCAACACCATTTTGGACAGATTAGCTATTCTGCTGCTATAGAGCGTTAGGCCTTCAAATTAAGCTCATTTCACTTCTATATTCTATTCCCATTATTTTAGTTCTTTCAAATTCTTTGTTCTTGGGTTAGCTTCTTGATTTTGAGGGATCATATTCTCAATCTCATTTTCTTGAAAGTAAAAGTTCAAAGCTTGGTTTTTGCTCTAATTTTTGTTTTAGTATTTCCATAGTTTGTAATACCTTTGTTGACTCCCATTTTTGATTGTTTAACTGGACATAAAATGGAAAATTGGAAAAAACTTTTCCCCAGGATGCTGGTAGTAATGCACCCACTGTGAGGTACTGACAGAAGCCTGTTTGCTTTCATTTCTAATTCATATTAGGTACTTATTCATATTTGATAGTTTCATAGTCAGTCCTTTTTCTTTTTCTGTGATCTTGCTGAACTTTTCGAGGATGAAGTGAAAGTATGCTTTTTGATGGTGGGCCAGGCAGCGCTGAATTTTTCATCATCTTCCAGTTACTTCCGGAACAGGGCAACTGAACACACAGTGGAAACAGACCTGGCACCTTATTTTTTCCTATTTGCTGCCTTTTGCTAGAAACAGGTGACCTAAGCATGGTCACAGCATGGCTTTTGCTACAGGTAATGAATGCCAGGTATAAACCTATTTGTAAAGAAAAGAAGCAGAAAGCAAAATGAATATATTTTAATGTATAGCTTCTGGTATGTTTTCATGCTTTTGTTTAAATTTTAATTTTTTATTTTGGTCATTTGACCTAGCCACCTTGCTGGGTGATAACATTTAGGGGAGGGGGAAAAGGAGAATATTCTAATGAATTAGAGCTTATTTAGCAGAAGCCTGACACTATGAAATAGGCCCCATAAGAATGCAATTGCTTTAACTATACAAGCTTAGCAGTCATGGATATGTCATTATAAATGCTATGAATGTGACTAAACTTACAGGGTAGATGAGAAAGAAAAGCAATCTGAAACACCCAATTGAAGCAATACCTAGAATGTCATTGGCTTTAAGCTTCTGAGTGGTTAATCCAAGTGTGAGCTTCTCTCATCTCGCCTTCTAACTCTTTCTGCAAACATCTCATTTCTTCTGCTGAAAACTCTTTGTTCCTGAGGGTCCTCAGTAACTGAAGCTCCTGTGTAGATGGGAAAGTGATGGTACTCAAGATTTCTCTTCCAAATGTTTGGTGGCTCCTGCTAGAAGGAGAACCGTGAAGGGCAGGGCAGCATTTTTTATAGCTTCCCTGTTTTGTGCCAAACCTGCATCCCAAAGCATAAAACAACTGACTGTTTTCATTTCTTACAATCAAGTTTTCTTCCAATGTTGCTTGTTTTTCTTTGTCCTCTGGAAACCCCTACTTCAAAGCTTCTTCAGTCTTTATGTCTGTACAAGGATTTCCCCTTTTTAAGACAAGCTTTTAAGGAAGGCTCTTGATACTTTGGGAAATATTAAAATACCACACTTCCAGCTGTGAGAGATAAAATGGACTTACTTGTCTGCTAAATGTATCCCGTCTAAGGCTAGGATATTTCTTTGAAAATTACACTTTCTGAATGATGATCTGAAACTGAATTGGTAATCATATCAATGCCAAAGTATCATACCAAAGACGATTATTACAAATTCGTGGTTTTGTTTTTTAAACAATCATATTCCTAGTCTTTGCTCCTGAAGATACAGATTCATATGAGTTAGTACTTCACTAACAAATAAATTTTTAAATTAATTTTAGCATTAAAAAACTAGTTTCTAGCAAATTAGTTTTTAGCATTATTTGAAAGCTCCTCTGATAAAGAAAAATCAAGTACAATTTCGCTGATACAAGAATGCTAGAATTGTACATAGCTAGCTGCACCACAGACAATAGAACATTGTTGCATCATTGATCTCTTTCTGTGCCTAATTTATAGGAAACACATGATGATAAATGCATACATACAGAAAGAATGTACGTCCATGCTGTAGATCTTTCATCCTGCAAACAAGAGATACAACTCCCATGCAAAAATTGGCCTCTTTATACTTTCATTGGGCTGAGAAATATCACAGCACAGCTGAGATATTTCTATACAAATAAATTTTAATAATATAATGTTTATGTTCTTTTAGTACCCTGAGATATATTTTCACTATTGCCTGTAAATGTTCAACCTAATACAAATGGATTTACGTTTTGCTATTCCTTTAGGTCTTTATTTTCTTATCAATGTTCCCATGTTATGAAAAGCTTCTATTCAATTTGCATGATTTTCTCTCATCAACTTATTAGATATTAATTTAATTCTGAGGCCTGATGGCAGTCTTAAGAGGCTAGAGATAATGTTTAACTTACCAATGTTGCCTATCCATTAGAGTCAGGCACCTACTATTGTGGCTCACTCCACTTGGGCAAGGACTCCTCTGCTCACTGGAGTTCAATACACTAGAAGTTAGAAACCATGGGTTCTCTGCAAATTCTTCTGTGAGAAAATATATGATCATAATGAAATTACTTCTCTGAGTATTAAGCTGTATACCTGCAACACGAATCCACTGGTTTAAATAATCTTGACTATAAGGAACACTAACATCTGATATTGTAGCATTGAACTCTTATACTATGCAGAATAAGAACTTTGTGCTTTTCATCCTTCTTCCCTTTTTTGCTGTAAATGTTCTTTTATAAAAGTTTCCGCTTGTGTTTCCAGATTGTAATGGGTACACCTGCTCACATCTATGCAACTAATTTCCTAGTGGGATAGAAGAACATGTGCATTAGTGTTTCATTCTTCCCCTCAGGAATCCAAATAGTATCTAGCGCGGTAAGTCTCTTAAATCTTCTGTTAAGCATTACTTACCAATGATTCCCAGTTCTCCACCGGAGTAGAAAGTTCAGCAGAGGGATCATCCTCTTGGAAGCACTGACAACATTAATAAGCGTTGATACAACTTGGGGACTAGAGTACGCTCATCACTCTTGTAAAATATCTGAATATGGCTGGGGAGATGGCTCAGTGGAATAAGTGCTTCCCTGGCAAGCACAAGGGCCTGAGTTCAATCCCTGGTTCTGCAAAAAAAAAAAAAATATCTGAATATATTGAATCTTAGATAATCTGTTGTTTTCCTGTGCTTTTCAGATGTCTAAATATTTGAGACAGAGTTGAATGCTCACACATTGCCTGAAGAGAGAGGGATGCAGAATGAGAACTATGTAATTGGGCAATCTCTTCTCTGTACAAACATCACAGAATGTGTTTACACACACATAGATGGTGTGAGTTAATTAGTCTTTGTGGTCTGTGTGGCAAACACAACAGATACGAGCCCGCTGTCAGTGTAACACAGCATACTGTTATTCAGTAAACTTTTGTTAAGTGCAAGAAGTATGTGCAAAATAACATAAAGCTCACAGTATAATAAATATATAACCAGTAAAGTATCACTTATTATCTGTATCTAGTATTAATTATTGTACATAAATTGTATGTCCTGTATTTTTAGATGACTGGCAGTGATACAGATTTAGTTACATAAACAACATCTCAAATGTGAGTAGCACAGTGCCTTAGACCATGGTGCTATTATGGCTACCATATGGAAAAGCAATGAGAATTTTTCAGCTCCACTACAGTTGTATGGATTACCACAATATATGATGACAGTCTTAGACCAAAACAAGGCATTATTCAGTGCACGACAATATAGATGTGGAGCTGGCTCACCTGATTGGTGCAGAATTGAAATTAAAAGCAAATCAGCCTCAGTATCCATCCTTTTAAGCTCTGTGCTCTGCAGCCACGCTGATGGATAAAATATTCTTTGAAAGTCACTTCCATGGGGCACCTCTTCTCCTGTGTCTTCTCTCACTCTGTTTTCTGGAGCTTTCATGCCCCTGTCATATTATTTGTTTGATTTCTGAAAAACTCATTTTCTCAAAAAAGAAACTCAATGAACCAAAATAAACTCTAAATGTCACAGCCGCCAATTAGCAGTGTGACCTTTATCAAGTCACTCTCCCTTTCTTGGTCTCAGTTTTGCTTCTTTGCAGCTTCAAAAGTTTGCTACAGCCTGGTGATTTTTTTCTTATTATTTAGATAAAGGAATTTGACTTTTAACTTTTAAGTGGAATAGTTGCAATGTTGGTAGTTGGTGAAATTCTTGTTATAAATAATTCATCATCTTCAAACAACTAAATTTAGGCACACATTGACAAACTTTAACTTGAAGTGAGTCTTAAATATGTGTCAATTGATATGCCTGCAAGCTTTATTAATATTTTCTCAATGGATGAAAACCAAATGTTGAAATATTATGATAATTTAAGAAAGAGGCATGGTCCAGTTTAACAAGAATCTCTGATGTTCATAAAACTACTAATATAACTTTACACAGAAATTACCCAGAGGACTTACAGCACTGCACCCTAAAAAGGCTGGATTTTAGCAGACTGTTCCTGTCAATGACTTTACCTTTCCCAGTGACAGCTCCAAAATAGTACTTTCTTCTTTTTCTTTTTTTTAAAATCCGTTTAAAGAAAAAAAAAAAAAAAATAGCAATGAAACAGTTTCAAAATAGGTTAGTAGGGCAGTTACAATAATAAATACGTTGCATATTGTTCTCTTCTTTGTAGTTATTCAGAGGACAAGATGTAGACAAGATAGCTTGTCTAAACAGTATTAGTACAGTGCTCACTTGGGCAGCACATATACGAAAATTAGACCGATACAGAGAAGATTATCATGGCCCCTGCTCAAGGGTGACATGCAAATTCATGAAGCGTTTCATATTTTTATATGTTGGAAGCCATGGAGGCTAGAAAAATGATCAAATATGTGTAGACTGGACTAGGCCTCAGTGCCTAAAGCAAGCAAGCTACCTCAGTCCTGATATAAACATCCTGTCTAGTTAAGGTCTGCTATCAGTTGCTAGGCAATCTTGTGTCATGTGTTACTAACTTTGCAAAAACATAAAAAAGGACAGATTATTTATGAAAAGTAAAAGAAAAAATATGTATAAACAGGATAGTTAGGATATATATACAGCTACTTTCTCTTAGTTTATTGAGAAGAAAGGTTTGTACTAATATTGTTTAGACAAAATACCATGTCTGCATTTTGTCTTCTGAATAACTACTATGAAGACAACAATATGCAACATATTAATTATTGTAACTGCCCTACTAATCTGTTTTGAAACTGTTTCACTGCTATTTTTTTCTTTTTTCTCATTAAAATGAATGAAAAATAAATAAATTTTAAAAATACCAGCGCAAACCATTTTTTTCCACAACAAAATGGTCCTTTATTTTACTTCTGCAAGTTAGTAATGACATGACAAAAAGTTGCCTGGTGACTAATAGAAAGTGGTGCTTTCTTATTAGCTTATTGATCAATATTTGGAGACACTGAGTCCTTATTGCTATGGGAAACATATAACCTACAAGTCATCCTGCTTTTCAATCAATTCAGGCAGAAATCCTCTCCCAGCATGTGGTTCCCTGTTCCCAGGAAGCACCTATATTCTAGCAGTTAAACTGTGGAATGACAGTTATTATTTGTTTGCCCCAACAGACAATTGATGTTTGGGACTCTGTCTTTTTTCTATCCTCTTTATTTTCCCCTCACCTTTCCATGCCTCTTATAAGTCATCATGAGAGAATTATTGCTTGTGCTTTATAACATGTGAGGTAATTGGGGATGTCCAATAATAACCACAGATGTTTCCCATTCTCTAATTCTGACTCATAGACTTTCAGAAGCAGTAATAGTTATGTAGACATTGCATATCCTTGGATGCCATGCAAGATACCTATGCCTGCCCCAGGGAGACTCCGTCCTGCTGTGTCCTTCTTTCATGGTCTTGCTTCCCTCCTGAGAGTATTCTCATTCAAAATGCTGTCTTCTATCAGAAAGGTACATGTTTTGGAACATTGTATTTTTCTGAAACTTGTTACCAAAACTGCAGATGTTCAAATTTCTCCATATCTACTCATGTAGTGTGTGTACTTTAATAAGAGTCCAGAGCTCTTTCAAAACATCATGATTTGAGCAGCTCAGGACATCTAGTGATCTGCAGTAGGGCTAGCAACATCTTCTGGGCACAAATTTGGGGTATGTATTAAATATACGTTCCGCTGTACTATAAGTCCACAATTTAGGTACATTTGGGTTGCCAACATTCACAAATAAGGTTTGTATACCAAATAAGGTTCAGTATGTCAGATTATGAATGAATCTGATTTACAAACATTCTCCCAGAAGGGAACTCATTAATCAGTCCAGCACTCACTGTATTTTAGCCCTTTAGAAAATTATTTGCTGATATCCTGGATAGATACACACATGCATACACACATGCACACATACACGTAACTCTTGGGATTCAAGATGCCTTGTGGAAAGCTCGGATGTTCAGAGATGGAATTTTCAGAATTGATGAGATTGTAAGTGTGTGACCTCATCAGTGGTTTAACCCATGGATATGTCACAGCTCAGTGGACACCCCGGGAATGTTTGGCTCTCTTAGCAGAAGGTCCCTTGGAGTGGGCCTTTCCTGGGTGTGTTTTCTCCAGCTCATTCCTCTCTGCTTGCTATCCATTCTAGGTTGTTCTGGCTACTCTCAGATCCCCAACTATTGATACAGTTAATCACAAACTGAAACAGTGAAGCCAAGTAAACCTTTCCCCCCTTTAAATTGTTTGTGTCAGGTACAGAAAGCTGACCAGCCTGAGAAGCAGCAGGATGGAATATTTACAAGCTATGGGTAGATTTAAATTGGGGTTCCAGGAATCATGGTATGAACCTAGGCAACTCTACTTGCTATACTTTTCTATTCTATAAATTACGCATAATAGAATGCAATGCATAGGCTAATGACGTGGCTTAATTTTATTAAATTTATGAAGTGATTAGAATCATGCATGGCACATCTTGAGCATAATACAACAGTTTGTGAAATCCAGAATAATCAATTGTAGAAGTATAAGTACGAAACTCATGAGATTTAGCCACAAAACATATACTTATCTGAGTATACTTTAGAAATACAGTATAGGAAAAAAAAACTAGAATTCAGCAGATACATGTACAACAATCTCATCTTAGCTGGAAATACATAAGCACTACGCAGTTTGAAGATGTGAAGAGAATAAGCAGGATGAAGAGGTCATTAATGAGGTAACAAAAACTAAAATTAAAGTACATTGTTCTCCTACAGTCTAATGTTTTTAAATATTGATGATCTACAAAGCCTTTAATAAAGCATGGGAGTACAGAATTGATAATATAAATTTGAAGGAAGGAAACTACATTTGAGAGATATAGTTTAGGAAAAGTTTACTAGGAG
>NW_004524738.1:4970799-4989862 GCF_000260255.1 Octodon degus
CTACTAGCTTTAGTGTTTTTGAGAAACTTTCTAGTGTTTTCTGTAGTGTCTGCATAAATGCTCTTATTTCTCTGCATCTTCATCAAAAGTTACATGTTTTACTTTCTTTCTGATGACATCCACTCCTTTTTTTTCTTCTGAAAGACAAACAATGATATCTAATTGTAGTTCTGATTAGAGATTCCCTAGTGGTTAGTGATATGGCACATTTGTTTCTTATGCTGACACAAGTTTACCCATTCTTTGGAAAAAATTCTCTCATTTTTGAAATTTTAAAAATTGAGTTATTTTTATGTTGTTTGTTTTGCAGATCAAATGGGCCACATTCTTTATTTTAATTATTAAACCATTTATCGGAGAGATATTTACAACTATTTTATATCATTCCATAGTTTTATAATATTTTGATATCAGAAAGTCCAAAATCTCTATTTTGTTTTGTTTTGTTTTCTCGAGATCATTTTCAGTATTTAGGGGCATTTGTAGTTCCAATTTAATTTTACAGTTTTGTTATTGTTGATTTTACTGTTGTTTTGTAGTCTTTTGCTCACGGACTTACTGGAGTTAAATCTATAAGATTTTATTATCATTTCTTTTGATCCATTGCCGAAACCTCTAATTGGATGAGATGTTTTTGTCACTTATTAAATGTATAAATTCTTTGTCTCTACATAGTCTTTTTTTTTTTTTTTTTCGGAACCGGGGACTGAACTCAGGTCCCTGCACTTGCCAAGCAAGCACTTATTCTACTGAGCCATCTCCCCAGTCCCTTGTATAAATTCTTTAAATATCATGAATAGATATATTTCTTCTTGTGTGTGTGCATGGGCGTGTGTGTGTGTGTGTGTGTGTGTGTGTGTGTACTCATTTGTGTTTGTATTTTGTCAGGTGCCAATGAAAAGATGAGCATTTTTCATTGCTATGGACATTTGATTCCAAAGATTTCCTTTCAAGATTTTTGGTCAGCCTTTACCGATAGAAATGGTATCATGACAGGTAGATGCAATTTTAAACTATTGGTGCTTTTTTCCCTGACAAATGCTCATAAGGAAAGTTATGCACGGAGTGAACCATTGGAATCAGGTCAAATAAGGCAGTTGGCTGTCTCAATGAGTTATCCATTATCTCAGGTATCGAAATATTGCTTCTAGGGCTTAGAGAAAGGATGAAATCTCTTCTGCTTCTCCAATATTTTCCAGGCTGCTGATTTCCAAAACTTCTCTACTTGCTTTTCTGATATTGCTGTTGTTGTTGTTCCTGGTGGTGTCTTTTGTTTGTTATTTGTTTTCAGAATTCAGAATGACTCCTCACAATTCTCTTGCCTCAGTCTTCCAAGTGCTGGGAGTCTCTTGGTTGCCAAGGCTACTGAAAAGCGAGGGAAACAATGATATGATTAAGAAAAGTTACAATAGAACAAAGTTGGCTGATCTTAGAAGAGATCTAGCCATATGAAAATAATAATCATTAAATTATTGCAAGCATTTAGTAGAATCCAGACTTGTACAAAAACTTGGTTTTGACAATTTTTTGCTACTGTACTCATGGAAAGTATAATTTCTGGAAAGTTTATACTGCTATGTCTGAAGTGTCCTCTACTATTGTTTCATTCTGTTTATTTTAATACATTTTATGTTAAGGAAGAATAATTTGCATAATGAAATTGTATTTGTATCTATGTCTCTAGGTATTGACATTCTATTTTTATCCATAAGTGTAGTTCTAGCTATATTTATCTGTATAAAGAGATAGAGCATAAACATTAACATCAAAAAGAGTTATCATAAAGTTTGATTATATTTTATTTTCAAAAAATGAAGAGCTACTACTGACCCTGACCTAAATTGTGCTTTAAGGTTTAAAATGAATAAAATTTTAATAGCAAATAAGGCAAGATGAATATTCATACATTTTTAGATCTAATAGATAATAAATGTAAAATTTAGAGTGGAAGTGAATATCAGTTCATTTATGATCCAGAAGCAACGCTGTGTAGAAGTTTCTTATATCTTCTAAACTGTTTAGAATCTTCCAACTTTGCAATGTTGCTATTAAAATACATACATCCAAATAGTAGATTCAGAAGTTTATAAAAATCAGTCGGTAGGAAAGCCAAAAACCAGAGAGGCTATTTCTGGCTTCCTGATTAGGTCTACAACTTCCTCTTACCACCCAGGATCATTTCCCTGCTTTTGTCTGCTGTAAGGAAGCCCGATCTGCTACATATAGTCTATTTTTCTTGCAAGGTACTCAATTCATCAATGTCTTTCAGTCAAAGTGAAAGACAAAATCCTATTATGTTCTAATATGAAAATGAAGAGGCTTAGTATCTTAACTTTCCTAAGACAATGTGTAAAAAGAACACATGTTCCCCTGAGGAATAATCGCTAAGCAAAAATTACAGGCTCCTGTCGCAACTCGTTGGGAATCCTTTTAGACAAGGATTCATTCCCAGGGCCAAAAAATAATAAGCAACCTGCTTCCCTGCTTATTTGGTCTGAAACATCCCATTTGGTCATGAATAATGCAGTGGAGAAAACTAATATATTGCCTACAACTTTCAGAGTGTTTCCACATGAATTATCCCATTTAATCTTATGTCACAAGACATCACATACCCCAGTCCAACGAACTAACATAGACAAGGGCTGTAAGAGGAAGCAGGTGGAGTCAATTAGTGTGTTCAGAATCAGGCTCAAAATTTGTTAAGTAGGTTATTGCTACTGCCTAGGTTTTGGTTACTATTACTCAAGTGACACATACATACTGACATCTCACAGAACTAAGTAAAGAACACTCTGTGCTATACACACTATATGTGTCAATGTATGTGACTGTCTAAATGCCTTTGTTGAGTATTTCTTATCTTTTGTCTTACACTCTCCAAACTGTACAATTTTAATTAAAGTTTTGACCTCTGCAACTTACCTTTAAACATCATCCAGTTTTAGCATATTTTGCATAAATTAAACTGTAAGTCATTTATAAAATAAAATATATTCCTTATGGATTCTACCAATATTTATTTATTTTTTCAATATTTATTTTAATCCAAGCTGAAATTGTAAGATTTTTGAGAAGTTTTCCATATCCCTCCAAACAACTGGACTCAGGAATTGAATCACTACCTCATTTTCAAATTCATTATCTTTCCCTAACGCTAAATTTTCTTTTTACTATTTGTGAAATAAATCAATAGAACAAACACAAAAAAAGTTTGCTTTTGTGTTTTGTGCTTCATTATAAATTTTCTCCTGGTTTGTATCTATTATGCTATCTTGACACTATCTTTCATAAGCACAGAATGGATTATAACGGATGAATACCAGAACTCATGACTTGAATTTGCTCCAATCATGAAATTCGACTGTCTTTCTTCCTGATATTTACCTATCATTGAGAAAAGATAGTGAAATTGTGTACTATGTAAAGGAAAATAATGTGAAGTTATGATTCACTATCAAGTCCTAGGCTTAAAACGTAGTAAGGATTCAATGGATATTTGTTGTATTATGAGTTAATAAGTAAATAAATTAATAAATAATATTATAGAAGATAATTTAATTAGTATATAAATAGGAAGCTAGTGAGGAACGGGGCCTAAGATAGAGTAAGTTAGTTGGTTATAAGGAAAGTAATGTACAAATGGAATCAAGAGCAAGTTTCAGCCATATAGCTAGTTAAGCTTACAAATACACACACACACACACACACACACACACACACACACACACACGCAGTTATGGTTTTCATGTAGTTGTCGCTCCAAACCCTTATGTGGTCATTGGGTTGCTGTTCTAGAGTTTGTGATTAATTCATGATCCAAGGATGGGATTATGGATTTGAGTACTAAGGGGATTATGGGTTCAAATGCTGCACCCACCTTGGGGCTGATAGCCTAAAAAAATATAAGGAAAGGAGAGAAGCATGCCTCAGCTGCTGCTGCCACTTTTCCTCACTGTTACCTTTGCCCTTTGCTGTTTTCTACTACCATGAACTCCTGACCTCTGTCATGTGATACTCTGCCTTAGAGCCAGCAGAGTAAGGACTGAAATATCCACAAACTACAAACTAAATAAACCTTTCCTTCCTTAATTTTGGATGTTGGTTATGTTGTGAAAGCAATGCAAATAAAGTAACCATGACAACATTTGGTACCAGAGAAGTAAGATCCTTGCTGTGACTAACCCTGAACATCCAGATTACAAGCCATTTGGAATGGCTTGTTGGAAGAGATAGGCAGGGTTCAGGGATGTTATCTATAAGAGATGAACGAGAGTACTTTTGGATGTTCTGTATGGAGAGTCTGGTCAGAGCTCAGATGGCTAGAATGCTTATGGAAAGCCTGCCTGAAAAGACCAGGTTGGGGATTTTTTTCTGAGAAGAACTGCATTGGTTGTTGGACTCTAGATGATGTGTTATGGCTTGGCAGAAAGGTTATCTGAATTTTGTTCATGTTGAGAGATTTTTCCTGAGACTGAGATTAAGTACTTTAGACTGGTGAATATGGCAGAAGAAATTTCAAGGCAGTAGAACATTGAATCAATGGTATGGCTATTGTTGGGGAGTTTTAGTCAGATTTATGTTGAGAATCAAGAGCAAAGAGCCAAGCAGGATGATTCAAAATGTTGTGAATTTGGCCAGAAAGGAAGCCCTAATAAAGCTGTGGCCTACAAACAGAGAGAGGAGAGGATCTCCATTTTGGAGAAAGAATAAGAGAATAAAAAGAATGGCCTGATGGTGTCACAGGAGGTAATAGGTCTTCACCTTCTGCAGCCTTGATACTGCAAAATTGAAAGACTTTGCTTTTATGAGAAATCCAGAGTGCCATATTCTAGAATGGTGGTGAAAGCCACACCAGGTTCCAGAATGGTTACAACATTGAGAATTTGTTCCTTGGAATCATTGTCAGAATGACCAGCAATTCAAGCACTCAATCCTTACAACCAAGAGCAAAGAAAGCCTGGCTACTGCTCTGGCTGGCAGCAGACCTTGGCATCATCCATGTGACCTTGGTTTTAGGCACATATAGAATTGAGGAGTTCTGAGGCTAAGATTTATCCCTAGATTTCAGAAAATGGCCTGGGAGGCCAGGGAGTGTGCACTGGGAGGGCAGTGTGAGAAGCTGTAATGAAAAGCCTGAAGTTCAATGCAGATACCAAAAGTTTGGAAAAGCTCAGAATGTGGATCACCTAAGGAAAGCTGCAATGAAAAATCAAAGCAGGCCTGAGAGACAAGCCATGGTTTCTACCTCCAGAACTGTCATAGGGGCAGAGCCATGAAAGACCTTTGGAGCTCACAGTTTGCCACAGAGTACTTCTGATGTTCTACACAGAACTATAGGACTTCTTGCTTGCCCTTCTGGATTTTGGACTTGCTTTGGTCCCAATGCTTTGCATTCTGCTGGTTGTAACTTTCTTTTTTTATTTTAATATTTAAAAATAATTTTATTGAGAAACAAATAGCAATGTGACAGTTTCAAAACTGATTAATAGGACAGTTTCAATAATTAATACATTGCATATAGTTGTCCTCTTAGTGGGTATTCATAGTACAAGATGCAGACATGATATCCTGTTCACAAACACTATTAGAATAAATCTTCTGTTCATTGAATTAAGAGAAAGTAGCTGTGTATCCTAACTATTTTGAATATATAGATATAAAATGGTCCTTCATTTGTATCCCCCCTTTTTTTTAGTTCTGTCAGAGAAGTGTATTCCATTGTCATTTAAAAATTGTAGGTGTGTGAATTCAGCAAAATATTCCAATATACTCCCATAGTCCATAATAGTGATGGGTTATCCATAGGACTGGCAATGTCAGAAGTTGTTCAATTGAGCATTTTATAGCTCAGCATATTACTATGGCTTTACTTTTTATACTTTATTTTCATACTTTCCTGCTGGATGGTTAAGATCAAGATAAAGCAAGACCTATAAAACAAGAAATATAGCTTTTGCATCTGATAAGGTCAGTCAAATCCCCTTAAGATTTATCCTGAAACCCTGCACTGCAGTTTATAGATCCTTTGTCAGTGTCAGCCATGTGGATGACGTTTGCTTTCTGTGAAATCCTGAGAGAATGTTTTCTCTCTAGGTGATTTTCCTTAGGCACATTCTACATCATCGATCACTTTCCTCTGTAGCCCCATAATCTCCTTGATCAGAAATTTTGGGACACAACTGAGTTACATGATGTTACAGTACAGGTTCTTCTATGTCCTTAGTCCTCATTGACCTTGAAAGACTAGGGCCAAAATATTGGCTTTCCTTGCAGCCTTTCTTTTTCTCTAATTTTTGGCCTGCAAACTTAAGTTGTTAACCCTCCAGAAGAGAAGCTAGTTATTATTACCATACAACGTAAGCAGTTGAGCTTAACCTCACTATTTGTGTGAATATCAACCATCTTAGGCATAACATGCAAGAGGTATTTTCCATCAAGTATTGATATTGTAGCTTTCATAATGATAATGTGTTTCTTATGTTATTCAGTGTTGGAAGAGTTTTAACTTTTCATTTGTACAGGGACCCATAGCTAAGAGTTTCCCTTTGATCTTGGAGGAGACTTGAGAATTGAACTTTTCAGCAGTGCTAAACCTGTTAGAACTTTGGTAACTATGAGAGATTAACTAAAATAAATGATGTACATTGGGGTTTTTTAACATGTCAGAGTCAGAAAGTTATGGTTTGTGTCTAGTTGTATCTCCAAAGCCTCATTCAGTTAATGTGGCAGGCTTCTAAAGCTTGAGATTAATTCATGATTCAATGCTGGGTTTATGGGTGTGAGTGGTAAACTACTGCTCCTCCTTTTTATTGTATTTAGGCTATACATCAAAGGGCAGGTATAGCACTTACACTTGTAATAGCATTGGATTATGAGTTAATCAGTAATTCTAGAAGCCTGACCCAATAAAAAGAGAAAGACCTAAGGTAAGAACTTTCAGGAAAGATATTTCTTAGGCACAACATGCTAAGTCAGCTAATAATTCCCTCTTACCTTGGAGAAACTTAGAAATGTAGAATGATCAGGCTCATTTGAACTTAGTTTCCTTTCAAATAAGCCAACTGAGAATCTGATTTTCTTTAAAGTTTTTACATTTCTCTTACATTTATTTAAATTTTATATTACAAAGACTAAGTCCCCAATTGGCTATTCTAAAGTAACAGAGCAACGGATAACTGAACAATGTCCCCAAGCTCTGCTTGTCCATTTAAGACCAAGACAAAGAAGGCATCCTGGCAACCAGCATGCCTCCAAATCAGGAGCTATCTTTCTTCTTACCCCTATAAACACTCTCTTACATCTCTCCTTTTTGTATGCTTTCCTTCTTTGACTTAGTGAATCAACATCCTAGATTGATAAGACAATAGTTGTTGAATATCTTCGATGGTTTAACCTTGAAATTCCCTTCTGGACTTATCAATTTGTATCTTTCCTTACTTCTCATAGATTTTTTTTTTTTGGTCAAGTTACCAGTGTGAATATTTCATATAGTTCTGTTATCACATATTATATGTCACTCAGAACCAACATCTCATATAGCAGCTTAAAGTATCTGTCATTCCTCCATGTAGTACTGTGGGGTCTGGGCTTCAGAGGAAGTAGGGACAATAACATTAGTATACAAAAATAATGTTTTTATGGAAACATCAATTGGAACAAATACCACCTGTGAAAAGTCAACTTAAACCAGGTAAGAGATTATGGAATTTGTGTGTAGAATACACAATGACATATTAAAGCTGGTAGGAAAAGCTCTCATATTA
Organism: Octodon degus; assembly: GCF_000260255.1. NCBI lineage: Eukaryota > Metazoa > Chordata > Mammalia > Rodentia > Octodontidae > Octodon > Octodon degus. Next base: position 4,978,566 of record NW_004524738.1, read on the forward strand.
TCCATGCTATTCTTCCCTTAAGCCTGTACTACTGAATGTGAAAAGAGTTATTTGAAAATAAATATTTGTCAACAAGATATTTGATGAAATCTGAATACATTATGTGAGGGAGTCAAGGCATTCTTCATATATGAGACATTAAAGACGTATTAGTAAATAGTACACAGCAGCAGATAGGAGAATTATATTTGAAAAGTCAGCTATATGACATGATAAATATTAATAAGAATACTTTTTATTCTTGAGGGGCCAGCTAGATGGCTCCATGGACTAAAGTATCTGCTTAGGTAAGCTTAGGAAAGCACAGGGACCGCAGTTCAATTCCCAGCAACACATGCTGCATTTACCCCACCCAGGGTGAGCTGAGCCTGCCACAGACTGTGGATGTAGTGATTTGCTCTTGTAATCCCAGTGTTGGGGAGACTGAAAGCAAGAGATCAGCATAAGTCTTAGCTGCATAATGAGGCCCTGTAACAACCAAATACATAAAAAAATAAACATAAAAGATACTTTCCATTCTTGAAAATCATTGAGTTGATTTTAAATACTCTCAGCATAAGAGTAGATAAGTATATGAGAAACTAAATGCATTAATTTGTTAAATTTAGTCTTTCCACAGTGTACATATATTTTAATAGATCATATTGTAATAATAAATATATACACTTTTACTTTCTATAGGAAAATAAACTGATTTAAAAAGAAAGAGAGGGGCAAGAGAGATGGCTCAGTATAATAAGTGCTTTCCTGGAAAGCGCAAGGGCCTGAGTTCAATCCCAGGTTTCACACAAAAAAATAAATAAATAAATAAAATAAAAAGAAAGACAGAGCAGATTTACATTTATTTCTCATCTCAGAAGAGCACTCTATTATTAAGATCTAATTACATTATTCATGCTAGGGATATAGCTCAGTGGCACAAGCATTTGCCTGGCAAGCACAATATCCTGAGTTTGAATCTCAGTACCAAAACTCTCTTTCTCTCACACACCACACACACACACACACACACACACACACACCCCTACATTGTCCCTACCAGAAAGAAGGAAACTAGTAAGTGTCACTTAACAATGTGCCAAGGCAAAAGGACTCATTTTGATATTGGTGATATCTAATAAAGTAGTGAGTAGCCAATAAAGAAGAAATACAAACACTATATAATAATTTATTCTTATACCTCAATATTTTTTACTACAAAAATAATATAATACTTAAGTGTGGTTAATATTATAAAACATATCTGTAGGTTCACTTGATTCCATGTATCTACTACATTATGAAAATAAATTATTTTCTCCTAAGCTCTGAAGCACTTATTCAATTAGTTCATCTCCTTAAGATATTGATCTAGTTTCACTGAGAAAGATAAGTCAAATTCATTTTCTGACACACAAAATAAAGATTATAATATTGTGTGGTTTTCACTCAACAATTATTAATGAAAGCAAGTATTCTAATTCCTCCCAAAAGGGATGACAACTCCTAATAGGAAGTTGCATTTGGCTACAGTAATTATATTTAGGAAATTGATAAGAATCTATTCCTTATAATCTATAAGGCTCATTTTCTTCCCAATTGCTGATCTTCCTCTTTAAATGACAGAATAAATAACAGTATCCAGAAATGCATTACTGTCTTGATTATCAATGTGTGCACTCCTAAAATCAGAGGGTTAAAGGAGATGTTATCAAAGTCAATAGATTTTGGCTAATTATTTATTTTATAATATAGATTTCTACCTACTATTTTTTCCAAGACTGATATGGAGATCACACTAAAAATGTGGCTTAAATCAAATAAAACTAATTATCAAAAATGCAGAATTTAAGCTTGACTCTATTTATGAAGATGTAAAGCGCAACACAATTTTGCTAGGTCAGGGTCAGTTACAAAATAAATCTAATTTGTTCTGTCCACCTGAGAGCTCTCAATGATACTTGATCTCATGCAATTTCTTAGATGGTGAGGCACTAATGTATGTTTTTGGTCATTTAAGTAATGCACCTATTCTCACCCTTTGGAGAGATATAACTAATAATATAATTCCAGAATGTGTATCTTAACTTTGAAAGTGAAGTTGGATACATTGCTTTGTAATCTGAAAATAATCATGCATCTTAATTTGGGCCACTAAGATAAAATATCTTTTAAGAAAATCAAAGAAAAAATATATGAGAAACATTATGTACTCTCCTATCAATGCTGCCTGGGGTATATTCATTTTTACACTAACCAGCAAGAAACCAAAGTTTTAGTTCTAATTTTAAATGGAAAGTTTTGCTTCAGTGATTAAAATGCAGGCTTATCTACATGAGTATAACAAATTAAAATCTAATAATCAATGCTATGAAAAAGCAAAGTTGCTACCAAGAGAAACTACATAGGCTCTGAAGGAACAAGCATAATTAAGTAATTAAATATCTTAATACTATTGTAGGAAAAATGTGGACTCCTTAAATTCCAATTTGCATTTTCTCACTTGATAGACCTAGTCAGTACAATGGTCTCAGTTTCTCTGAATAGGTGAAGAACTCCCACATCTTTCTTACCATATACAGGGATTTACCTGAAATATAATCACCCAGTAGAAAACACTTACATAAAATATATGTTCATATTCCTTTATTCATAGGTGGGGTAAATAATATTTAAAACAGTTACTGTATCCTTTTTTCATTTCCCCCTGTATTTTAGGGAACAGTCTACAGGGTGCTTAAGGTCTCCCTACTAGATCAGACTTGTAGCAATTCTCCTATTTACACCCTTCTAAGTGCTGGGATTACAGGCACGCACCACCACACCCAGTCTCCTTCACCATCTCAGCGGGCCCTGGAGGCGGGGCCAGTATGGCAGCTCCATTGATTGAACCCTTGGCCCCTGCACCTGGTTACAGACACTTAATCTGATGAGTTATTTGGCAGGCCCTCTTAAGAGTTTTTAAAAGCATCCATTAGCCATTCTTTCAAATATCTTTTAAATTCCTCAATGATTCTTTTTTTTTTTTTTTTTTTTTTGGACCAGGGATTGAACTCAAGACCCTGCACTTGCCAGGCAAGCGCTTATTCTACTCAGCTATTTTAACAACAGCTTTCTTCCACTGGACACTATAAACCTACCCAGACCTACTGAAGCAAACAATATGCAGTACTGGATAATTTGTCTTATTTTTCAGTGCCCATTAGTTAATGCTATGAACAAAACATAATAAAGTTGAAGTAAAAACAAACACAGATGTCCTTTACGAGGTTTATTAAAAGCAAAACGCAGCAACATGTTCAGTAAAAAAAATGTGGCTTGAGTTAAGCTTTGAAAAAGCTTTATAGTAAAAATTGAGATAAGATTTCTACCCAGAGCCCAGGCCCTGGTGTGTGAGTGAGACTGTTTGGGGCTGCTGGATCTTGATTTGAGCCGGCGCCCAGGACTGGTGTGTGAGCGGAACTTCCTCCATCAGACAGGCCTGGTGTGGAATGCTGCAGCAGAACTTCCTGCTAGAAGCAAGACTCACGCAGCGGATCTGGGAGCAGAACATCTTGCGAGAGTGGCACTGAGAGTTCAAATCCAAGGGCTGCAGCAGGAAGAAGTGGAGCACAGCAGCCAGACCCAAGCCACGCTTACCTGGACAAGTTTGAACTTGTTAGATCCAGACCTGGTGCCTAGATAATTACTCTACCAAAGCATACACCAAAGGTCAGGAGACGTGTTATACATAATGACAAAGAGAAGGAGCAAAATGCATCCTCAGGTCCCCAGCCCACCCAGAACAAATGCAGGAGATAATAGCATAAAAGAAATTGGAAATCACACACCTGAGATCTCAAATAATAGCATCTGAAGTAGAGAAACAACTGCAGAAAGGTATAGAAGAAATCAGATCAGAAGTAATTTCTAAAGTAAAAAGAAATGATAATTATAATGAAAGAAGTACTAAGTGCTTCTAAAGAAGACACTGATGAAAAAATAGAGCAGAATATAAAAATGATGGAATCCTTTAATGAGCAATATAGGAAAGAAGTAGAAAGCATGAACCAGATTCAAAGTGCTATTCAGGAGATCAAAACCTCAATGACAACATGGCAAAACCATTTGAATGAAAGTAAAAATAGACTTTCAGACCTTAAAGACATCATTGCAGGTAAGAAAAGATATCTTTTTTTAAAAAATTTATTTATTTATGTGTGTGCGTGTGTGCGCGTGCGTGGCCAGCTCAGCCCACCAGGGGGCGGGGCTGGTTGGTATGTGGTGCTGGGGGATTGAACCGCCGTCCCCGTGCTTTGCTAAGCTTGTTTTAAGTAGGTGCTTTAGACCACTGACCCATCTCACCAGCCCCCAAGAAAAGATCTCTTAAAAACAACTAGGATGCAGGAAAAATAATTCAACATTTGAAAGACTATGCAAAGATGAACATAAGACTAATAGACATCAATGAAAAAGGAGTCAATACAAATGATATGAAAAGAATATGGGCAGAAGTAGTAGCAGAAAGCTCCCCAAATATAGAGAAACAATCTTACATTCAGTTAACTGAAGCATCTAGAACTCAAAATAACATCAACACAGTTAAAAACACACCCAGACATATAATAACCAAGGTCTCAGAAGTTAAGTACAGGAACAGTATGCTAAAAGCCACTAGAGAAAAGAAACAGATCACATTTAAAGGAAAACCTATCAGATTAACAGCAGATTTCTCATCCCAAACTATCAAGTCAAGAAAAACAAGGAGCAAAGTACTGCAAGTCTTACAAGAGAACAAATTCCAACCCAGACTAATATACTGAAAAATTCTTTCAATATGATGGAAAAGTGAAATACTTCCATGACAAGGAACAACTAAAGAATTTCATGATGGCAAAGCCAACTCTTCACAGACTACTAAAAGATATTCTAGAAAGAGACCAAAATGACCACAGCTCCATGACTGAGAACAGAAAGAACCCACCAAATAGGGCAGACAATTAAACACAGGAGAAAAAGAGGTATACAACAGCAGTCTTTCAATTATTCTTTTGTATACAGCAGCAAAATATTTCCATGAGCATACTCTACAAATGGAATTCTCTTACACCCTATGGGGCATGATTCTATCTGGGCCTACAGGTTGGATATCAAGGAAATAGCAATAGCTCAGTCCCATAATGACACCTTGTTACCAGTAAGGGTCATGGACACTGTCCATGTCCATGACATATTAGAACTTTGTGCAATATCCTATCCCCAAATTGTTAGACGTGCTGATCATATAGTTGATATTCCAGTATTTAAGTTATGTTTTATTTCTGTTAATTCTTTCCTATCATAAAACTCTTAGTTGAATGGTTTTGAAATAATTTTTAATTAATTAATATTTAATTAATTTTCTGATTATCATTTAATCTTAATTTTTGTTTTAAGATTTATACTGTATCTTTGACTAACAATCTACTTATAAGACATGGTATGATATTTTCTCCTGATATTAGAAATTTTAAAGAGTATATTTCTGTTTTCCATTGACTTTATGTTACTTCTTCCTTGTCTTTTATACACACATACACAGAAACACACACATATATATATGAAAAAATATGTGTATAACCTGACATAAGATTGATAGTTTTGTAGAAATCTTCAAGGATCTTTTAAATGGGTTCATCTAATATATTTTACATAGTCCTGCATAACTACCATTTTGAGAGCTCTTTATTTTTTATCCAGGAACATACAGCCACTTCTCTTGCCTTCTGGATTATGGTCTTTGTTACTTTCTTTATGCTACCTCTGGAGGTATTAGAATGTTTTGAGTTTGTATAACTGGAAAATATTTTACTTTTAGTTTTCAAAGGTATGTTTTCTAAGCACAAAATTTAATGAAGACAGATCTTTTTTTCTGTTGAAGTCCTTTCAATTAGTCTAATTTCTTACCCACTTATTCTTCTTTTTTCTCTCTCTAATGTGGAATATGATGCTACTTAATTTTGTTATTCTATAGCTAATTTTTTATGTATATGTTTTAATGATTTTTTTCTTTACAATTAGTTTTGGGAAAATTCATTTTTGTGCATTTATTGTGAAAAATAGTTTGGGAAAATATTTTTTCTTTGAAATGTTTTGGGAAAACATTTTTTTTTTGAAATGTGGTGCTATAATTTCAACTAAATTCAGAAATTTAAAATCTTTAAATATTCATTGCCTACGCTTTCTACTTTGAGAATTCTAATTATATGAATAAAAGTTTCTTGATTTTGGCACAGAGTGAACTATTGTATGACTGGTCTGTAAATTCTTTTTTCTTCATTTTTATTTTAGGCAATATTTATTGTTATATTCATTTAAGTTTGTGAATTTTTTTTACAATGAGCAATCTATTATTAATCTCATGCTATGTATTCATTTCAGAAACATTTCTCTAAAACTCACTCTGTCTACATCTTATACTTTTCACGTTTTAATATTTGTCTACAATTCTAACATTCTATGTAAGCGATTTTCAATAAATTAATGAGAAAAAAGTAAGATAAAAGCAAATTCAACATTGAGATGTAAACGTGGATATAGGTGCAATTTGCCCAGAAAGTAAGAAGAGCAATAAGACTAATTAATTGCCAAACCAATTTCAAGATCTGAGAGGGGAACAAAACTACTGGCTCAAACAGAAAAATGAAAAGATTCTGATAAAATCGGCCCAAAAAGATGTTGCATTGTTTATATTAAATATTCTCCCAAACTCATCTTCTGATATGAAATTTGGCTACTGAAATTCCCTAATGAAGTCAGATGCTGTTTAATATAAAGTATTCAGTTTATTCCCCAGGACAAATATTAGTTCTTGGTGTTTTAAACAATTTTCCTAGTTTTATATATTTGTACTCCTTTTTGGAATCCATGAAATATTCGTTGGCTTTTGATTTCTTTTTCTTTCTTTCTTTTTTTTTTAAATGTATTTGGTTGTTACAAGGTCTCACTATGCACCTTAGGCTGGTAGTGATCCTCCCGCTTTCAGCCTCCCCAGTCCTTGGATTATAGGCATATAACACTATGGAAGGACTCTGCGTGACTCAGCCCAGCCTGGGGACGGGGCTGGCATGGCATGTGGTGCTGGGGATCACACCGTGGTTGCCTCTGCTTGTCTAAGCTTGCCTAAGCAGGGGCTTTAGCCCTTGAGCTGTCTCACTGGCCCCTCTTTGTTGGCTTTTGAATAACAAGCATATTATTATGTTCTATTAAGGATGATTATTATTTGTTCCCCAAGTATGTGTTAATCTTTATTTCTAACAAAATCTCTTCATATCTGTATCAGTTGTATTGTTTTTTTTAAAAATTTCTCTTATTTGTCCATGTGTGAGCATCTCTCTTTATTGCTTATAATTCTTCTTTCATCTTTCTTCTAGTTTTAAGTAAAATTAACTTTTCCCTCAATAGATACAGATTCTAGAAATTTATTCACACAGCCATGAAAACCACACATTTCACCCTATTTTTTGAATGAGTTTACTTGATAGTTCTTGATCTGGTTCTATGGCTTTGATAATATTAATGAGATTTTTTTAAGGGGCACTTCTGTGTTTTTCACTCACCGCACACTGCTTGCACAGACACCTAGCGAAGGTCATCCACAGAGCAGTAGGTCTTCTTTAGCGTTTAAGTGAAAATATGAAAATGTGTTTCCAGTGAGGTTAGTGTCATTTCTTTTTGTGTCTTACTCACCTTCCCCATTAATATGCTAAGAGGAATAATAACTTAAAGGAGGAGAGGTGTATTTTAACGAACATCTCAGAAGTTTTGGTCCTCGTATGTTTGGCTGCATAGTAGAGGGTCTAAGCTCCTACAGAATAGCATCCAGGATGCAGAGAGAAGGGAGAAACTGGGGGTTACACCAGCATCATTCCCACTCTAGTCATCTGTCTCTCCCACACAGACTGCGTACTTTAACAGTAAGGCAGTGAAAGTGCCCCCAAGGTCCACTTCTCTTCCAAAGACTATGACAGCAAACAGGGACATGTAGATCTAAATGAGAGCATTTTTGAAATTTAGTATTTTCTCCCCTTTATCTCATTTTCTTGACTAGTGTTGCACGTGCAAAAACACATCCCATCTATCCGTTTTAATGTTTAATAGCAAACTGGTGAAACAAAACAATATACAAAATATTTTTGGGAATACAGTTTTCTGGAGAAAAACAATTTCAGTTAGGGCTGAAGTAGAAGCATTCATTTTATACATATGTGCCTTTGGTTGTAGGGAAATAGGGAATAATATCAGTCAATTACCTTCTTTGGTTTCAAAAATGAATTAAAAGGACATTATTTTATTTTCTTAGCATGTCTTCAGAAATGTGTGAGGTTTTCTCCACTTCACTACGTCCTTGACACAAGAGCAATTACGCTTTCTATGCACCTCTCTCCTACTGATCTATGTAGACATCACTGTCAGGATAATAGAGATAGCCATAGAGCTTGAAAAAGGGGCAAGAGGAAAAAAATGCAAAGGATTCAACAAGGAATAATCAAAATTGTTTGTGAGACATTGTATTAAGAAAAATTCAATTACTTGACTTGTTCAAAATATTTTTGGGACAAGGAATCAGAAGCAGATACATGAAACTTGTAAAATTTGTGTCATATAGAGAAAGTCATTACTTTTATAATTATTATGTGATATACTACTATACAGATTTGGAAAATAATTTTATCAAGTTATATAACATTTGTTTTAAAAATGAAAACAATGCATTGTGCTTGCTTAAGGTGCTGAATAGTGTAAAATGTCTTACAATGAAAAGTAACATTTCGAGCTTGAGATATCTCTGCTGTTATGACTTTTTCTTGACAATAATAATGTGTCATCTGTTGCTTTAGCCATTTTTATATGCACAAATTTCCTGCTAAAGAGATGAGTTCTTTCCATGTATATCATTACTCTTGTGCTTCTTCAGTTTTCTTCTTTCAGACAACATAGTATGTATTCCTGTCAGCTCTAGGTTGATTCTTTCCATAGAGTGAGATTATTTTTTATGAATGTAGATGTTGATCAAGATTACTTTCAATTTCCTTAAATTGTTTCTCTTCCTTCTAGGACTAACCAAGAACTTATTTTTCTTGTGTTTGATCTCTAAGTTTTGGCTGCATTATATCCTGAAATATCTGTTGCTTTGTTTTCTATTTGGGGGTGCATGTGGGGTGTGTGTCAACTCACAGGCATATATGGCTACAAGTGTATGTGCTTACAATGAAGCGTTTTTATTTCTTTTGTATTTTAGGGAAGGGTCTACAGGGTGTTCAGGATCTCACTACTGGATCGGACTCGTAGTGATTCTCCTGTTTACAGCCTCCCAAGAGCTGGGATTACAGATGAGCACCACCATGCCTAGTCTCAATGTTTCAGTTGTCATCTCAGTACTCCCTAGGGGTAGCGGGGGTGGCACAGAAGGCCCAAGAATTGAACCCCAGGCCCCTGAGCCTGTTTGAAGGTGCTTTAATCTGCTGAGTTACTTGACTGACCCACAAAGAAACTTTTAAAGTATGACAGGACAGAGACTTCTAGAGGTTCTTGAATGGGAGATTTCACCTCTCACTTACTTGTTCAGCTGCACATGTGGTTTATGAAAAGGACCAGTAAAGGACCAACATTTTCATACCAGGTATCCAACTAATGGCCCTCCTCTAGGGCAGCCTCATGCTCACCTTGGTGCCACAGAGATTGCCCAGGATCCTTCTGCACTGGATGCTTCTTCCCTTGTTATGCTCTTGTGTGTCACATGCTCAAAGACTGCAACTTCTTTTGCTGTAACTTATCACACAATTCTCCACTTCTTGCTGTGGAAGTTTGTGGAAAGTCTTCTGAGCTAATGACTTCCAGTTCTCATGATACTTTCATATCTATACATATTTACCTCTTTTAATTATCTGCATAGTTTTCAGATGGTCACAGAAGAAAAAGGAGATAAAATTATTTGCCAATGTTAACATTTATAATGGAGTGTTTTTGATTGGATTTGAGGTTCTGAGTATTTTCATGTGAATGGTAAGCATTCTGGGATAGCAATATCATATATATATATATATATATATATATATATATACTAGATGTCAAGTGATAACACAAAAATTCAAGTGCATATATTACATTGTCTGTAATTATTTCCATTGTATTATTGTGTTTTGTTTTTGAGCAAACCAAATGTGAAATGGAAAAGGAAAATAAAATATATTATAGATATGATTCTCTGAATTTGAAGTTAAATGATCTCAAATCACACAATTAGGTCAAATTTAAGCATATTTTAATAAGATTTGCAACGATTTACTCAAAGATAACCTGCTGTGAAGTTATAAATACTTGAAAAAATTTAATACATTACAGACAATTTTAGAGTCTTTCTTTGGCCAAGTTAAATGTATTGTGACTAATTTTTTTTTGTTTGTACATTATAATTTTGCTTTAAATACCACCATTAAAAGGTCATTTTATTAACTTAATCAGCATGACTATTTTGTCCATTTTAGAATAAATTATCCAAGATCCAGGGGTTTAAGTTTGTCCAAGTTGAGATACAACATATTGTTACAAAATTAAATCAACTTTGAATACAGACAAAGTGGAAAAATAATTAGCTATTTTACAGCAAAATGTATTGGAGAAATTATTTTTTTCTGCCAGCATTTATCTAAAGGATGGGTATGTGCCATTAAAGGGAAAAATACCATTTCATAAATGTTGTTAGGGTTGTTCCATTCTGAGAACATTAATTAGTACTCTTACAGCACATTTATTTGGCGATTGTACTTGCAATCCTAGCTACAGCTTTTGACTTTTAGTCTTTTTCACTGAACGCTTCATTTATGACTATTGAAATAGAAACCAGATTCGCTTATAGTGATGAGTGAGAGCAGCAAGCGTGTCCACATGACTAACCGGGTTGGTCGCTGTAGGTCAGTGAGTGAGCAATTGAATAGATCATTGCACAATCAATTCAATCCCATAAGCAAATTGACCATGCTTCAGACCAGCCCAGCTTCTCGTGTCAGTGATGCTAAAATCCTCTCAGGAGCTCTGAGATGCATGCGTAAGTAGTTTAGCAAATCAATAACACTTTGATGTCCTTATTCTAATGACAAAAGTATAACAGAAAAATTGAACTAAGTATAAAGAGGTCATTTTTGCTCCATATTTCTATTAACTAACTGTATAAAATTTAGAAGAAACAAAGAACATGGACAAAATCACAGGATAATAGGTATGTAAATCTTTGGTCTAAGGTAACTATCTCTAGAGGAGTGGCATTCATTATGAGTTTGCTCAAAGCTTATAAACCCTAA
>NW_004524738.1:4990147-4992030 GCF_000260255.1 Octodon degus
TGGGAAGCTGTTCTACATAATTGAGAAACATTATGTACATGTATCAATTCTCCATGATAAATATAATTATAATGTATTACAAACATGTCCCAATAAAAATAATTTTTAAATAGAACACTGCTATCAATTCACACATGCTATGAATGATAATACACGATCTCATTAGATAAAAACCTATTCACTTGTAATCTTATTCAGTATTTTCTTAGAGCAGACTAATGGCGATGTGTAGAGATGGTCTTATGAGAGCTGGTGCCCAGGAGAAGGCGGCAGACATTAGGCTGAATACATCCACGCTGTTTGAGTTCCTCATTAGATTCTGGCTTGGAGAGATTTTTCAGAATAAAATTTCTTGAAAGTTGATTTTGAGATCAAAACGGGGAATACTCCATTGCCTCTGAGTTAATTATGTTGAGCCCCTTTTCAAATGGACTAATGCTTATAAGAGATACAAAGACTACAGAATGCAGATGTAATGGAACATTGTAGCATCTTCATTCTAGGATGCCACAGTCATCCAGATGGTACTGATACTTGTTTGACCCTGACATCGTCCTGCGTCTGAGCCTCCAATTGTACTTGTATGTCTTCAGTTCCTATGACCTTAGGTTTGATACGTGCATGTTTGTGTGTGCATGTGTGTGTGCATGCACAGGTGTATACACAAGTGTGTGTGTGTGTGTGTGTGTGTGTGTTTGTGTCATTACCTCAATGACAGAGGAACTTACCTTTTTCAGAATTGCTTGTTAGACACGTCTTCGTCCGGGACCTCAATTGGCACGTGGCGCCCGCGGAGTCACCTTGTTCCTGCTGCTGTGTGGCCTGCCGTCTCTCCGCTGCCAGCATGAAACGGCCGAAGTTAAAGAAAGCGAGTAAACGCATGACTTGCCATAAACGGTATAAAATTCAGAAAAAGGTTCGAGAGCACCATCGAAAATTGAGGAAGGAGGCCAAAAAACGGGGTCACAAGAAGCCTAGGAAAGACCCCGGAATTCCTAATAGTGCTCCTTTTAAGGAGGCACTTCTTCGGGAAGCTGAGCTAAGAAAACAGCAGCTTGAAGAACCAAAACAGCAACAGAAACTTGATAGGCAGAAGGAACAAGACAAGAAAAGAAAACTTGAAACTGACCCTGCTGATGAGCCATCTAATATTGAATCTGTGGAGGAATTTGGACAAAGCAAAACTAAGAGAGCCAAGCTGACCAAACAGAATCCAAAGGCAGTACATTGTCAGGAACTTAAAAAGGTGATTGAGGCCTCAGATGTTTTACTAGAGGTGTTAGATGCCAGAGACCCTCTTGGTTGCAGATGTCCTCAGGTAGAAGAGGTGATTGTCAAGAGTGGGCATAAAAAGCTGGTACTCATACTAAATAAATCAGATCTAATACCAAAGGAGAATTTGGAGAAGTGGCTGAATTATTTGACAAAAGAATTGCCAACTGTAATGTTCAAAGCCTCAACAAATCCAAAGGATAGAAGGAGAATAAGCAAGGTGAAGGTAAAGACGAAAGCTGTCTCACCGAAAAGCAGTTTCTGCTTTGGCAAAGAGGGTCTTTGTAAACTTCTTGAAGGTTTTCAGGAGACTTATCGCAAGCCTATCCAGGTGGGAGTAATTGGTTTCCCAAATGTGGGGAAAAGCAGCATTATTAATAGCTTAAAACGTGAACGAGTATGTAACGTTGGTATATCCATGGGGCTTACAAGGAGTATGCAGGCTGTTCCCTTGGACAAACAGATCACAATTTTAGATAGCCCAAGTTTCATTGTGTCACCACTCAACTCCCCCACGGCCCTTGCTCTACGAAGTCCAGCAAGTATTGAGGTAGTAAAGCCACTGGAGGCTGCCAGTGCCATCCTGTCCCAGGCTGATGCTAGACAGGTAA
>NW_004524738.1:4992880-4995372 GCF_000260255.1 Octodon degus
ATATATATAATTGCTATTTAAAGGGAAGCTATATTCCTATAGAAAACATTGATAGCATCTTAGCCCCTCTATATTGGATTTTACAGAGAAAATAATCAGGACTATGGAATGCACCATACAGTAAAATTAGGAAACAGAATCTAAAATCTATGAACAATGTAATGTAATGCTAATTGAATCCGTAGTTTTCCTTGAATGCCTGACAAATATTTACAACTACAAACAAATAAATATCTCTAATGGAAGTTTTTGAACAATTTTATGTGAAGTAGATTAAACATCTCAGAATGAAAGCTTTATTTCTTGTCTGTTTCTTTCTCTTTCCCACCCATGAAGACCTACACCCCCTCTTTCTAATTATGAAAAAAGTGAAGTGTTGCTAAGCAATGAGAATTTTAGATAAGTGGGAATATAATGATTATAATATTCAAGTTTTTTTGTGCCATTTAAAAATAAAAATGGTTCTGCTTCTTAAAGAGCAATTTCTAATTTTATGGATTTGAGTTAATTTCTTCAAGCATGTTTCTATGTTCCTGAAGTCTTTGCATGGTTTCTGACACTTCCTGCTCATCCAGATCTGACATGTGCTACTTCACTTTTGAGAGATAAATTTTACATTGTTCACTTACTTCCGGAACTCTTCATCACACATACGTACATTTCCATAGAAATACCAGGTCCTAGGAATACATGGGAATTTTTCAGAGAGAAGGTGGTAAGAAAGCATGGGAAAATTTTGGGGAAAATCACAGCTTACTAGTTGGCAACAGTGATGGCAGGAAACTCTATATTGTGCGGCAGAGGAAAGCAGATAAACTGAAGCCAGGAAGTGGACAAAACCAGATATGGGACAACAGAAAGAGAAACTCGCTGAGCCAAAAGCTAAAATCACGGGTCAAGAAAGGAGAAGACAGACCGCTCCTGGACTGGGCACCTGCTACACTTCAAGTCCATCCAGCATGCCACCTTGGGAAAGCATCAGAGACCGCCCCCAGAGGAAGCTGGTCTTCCAGAGGCAGCCAGGCTAATTGAATAGGTTCCAATCCTTCCATTCTCTCCACCAGGAAAAGAGAGGCAGCAGATGAGGTATTTGTAAAACAAGGCATTAGAGGTACTGAATTTATGTACAAGAATACACCAGTGGGGCTGTGATTTATGTACAAGAATACACCAGTGGGGCTGTGTGGAACTTAAGAACCAGCTGCCCTTCTGAACAGATGCCTGGATCTGAGCTCTGAGATAACTCCAGCCCCAAGGCTGTGTAGGTCAGCAGCATCTGTGAGTGGCAAGGCACTGAGGAGAGAACAGATCAGACTGATCCAAAATAAGTGCTTCCCAGCGCTTTCCCCAAATCCAAGCATATGGCTATAGGATATCCTACCCATCAGCAGACTCACATAAGAGCCCCACTGCTATCACCAGCCAGGGGCAGCTGAGTAGAGCAAGCCTGGGGCTCCACTGGGTTTGTGGATTTGTGAGTGGTGCTCTGTAGAAAGTAACTAGGGAAGGACTTCAGACAGTCACAGAGTGGTGCCTTGGGCACAAGGCAGCAGGGTATGCACTATGGGGAAGGCTTTCCTTCAGACTAACAGGGGTAGCCAGAGCATCTGCTCTGTAGGGAAAGCAGCAGGGATCCAGAGTCCTGCAGAAGTTGCTACAGAAATGAGCGCTGGGCCAATTATATTACAGCCCCCTACCCCAAAATGACCAAAGTGATTTGACAGAGACAAAGACTGGCAGTTGGTCATATCTAGAGTGTGGCTTACAGTGGGCAGGCTGGCTCCCAGGGCTACCACAGTCACCAGCCTTCCTCTCTGACAGACAGGTAACCGAGCAAATCACAGGTGCCCAGTGAGCACAGCCCAGGGGCCTGTAACTGAACTCAGACTACAAGGTGACTGGAGCTTTGCGTGCTTTCTGAGCCTATGTTTATTTAACCACATCAGCCTTTTTTTTTTTCTTTTAATTGTTGCTTCTTTTTTTTCTTTTCTCCTTTTCATTATCTTCTTTTCTCTCTTCCTATTTCATATTCCTTTCTCTTCCCTCTCTTTTTTCTCCTCTTTTCCTCTAGTGTGTAGGTAGAAGGCATCTTATATGTGCAAACGAGTATAAAAATTAACTGCTGCTGTAATTTCAATGACACTTTGAACAAGAAAGTCAGTGTAACCTCCATCAAAACTGCACCAGGAAGACCGAAAAATGAGTTTACACCCATATATTAATGCACTCTGACATCGTCATACCTTTCCTCATTGTCTAATGACAGTTTTATCCACTGGTTTCCTTTTCCCAAACTCCCACAAATATTTTGTCAAATTTTTTCAGCACTAGATTATTTTAACCAGCTATAAAAATAATTCCAACAGACTCTAATCTCCTTCCATTTTTCGCCATTGATACTTATTTTCTCTCATCTACTGACCATCTCCCCGATCATTTTCTCTTCCTTTACCCTTGCCTCCTTCCTCTACATTTCATTGGTTAGTAGTAGT
>NW_004524738.1:4996292-4999631 GCF_000260255.1 Octodon degus
AAATGAATTTAGTGTAGACAGTAATTACCTAGATTCCATGGCTCTACACCTGCAATAAATTGAATTCTGATCATGTGACACCCTGTGACTTCTTTTCCAGCAGTCACCTCTGATGCTTATGACAGTGTTAGTCACTGCATATTTATTAAAAACATTTGCAAACAGGGATCTAATTCTTGAGTTCTTTTTATCATTATAAATCCACTGACATTATCAGTTCATTTGCATCATTTTCTCACCCTCAACTCTTTTTCTGTGCCTTGTAGCCAATTTTCTGGAGGAGAAAACTAAAATATAAAAAGTCTATCAATATCATCACCTGAAGATAAAAAAGATCAGAGCTTTTGTTTCAGTTATCATGCTTTACATTAAATGGATCAGTGTCCTAAAAATCTTGTCTATAAAGCTTAACAGTAGAGTCTAAAAGATTTATTTTTTCTTATGAAATTATATTATTGCTTAACTACTTCTGGGAATTCACTAAAATTATGTATAATGCCAGCATATAAAGAAGCTTAAAGATTCTTCTTCTGCATTACTAGTTCAGATAATTGTGGGAAATAGAAAAAAGCTATAAAGCACAAAACATCTATGCTAATTAACAAAATTGTTAAGGACTTACTGTAAGACAAATATGATAGTAGGAAAGTACATCGGGGCAAAGGCATTAGAGCAGTAGATGAAGAAAAATTTACCACAATATATCTATTAATCCATCTATCTACTTATTTACCTACCTACCCTCTGTCTTCTGCCTTCCATCTATCCTACTTTTGCAAGATTAATCTGTAAATTTTTTATCTGAGCAGAAATGTCAAAATTATCTCTTAAAATTTCATTAATTGCCACAAAATAGTAAGTAGATGATTAATTAAATGTTACAGGAAGAGTTTCCATATTATTTTGTTTCTAAAAGGCATAAAACAGAATTTAAATGAAGCCTCTCTCTCTTTTTAGTAGGCAAAAAGTGGCCATTGTTTTTATATATACAGTTGTATTTTATTTTTCTACAACATTCATTATCAATTATGACATTTAATTTACATAGTTACATTTTCTTTTAGCCAATTGCAGTGCAGTATTCAAAATGCATCTGAAAATAAATTATTAGGACATGTGAGTAATCTTTAGCAAGAAAATACCAAGAAAGACAATACACCACCCTTGCAGAAACCAATGCAAAATTTATTCTAGTAAGGTTTCCCTTGTTTGAAATTGAGTTTCACTATGTAGTCCAGGCTGGTCTTAAACCCACCACAGTCCTGCTTTAGCCTCCCACATACTGGGATTACAGTTGTGCACCACTCAACCCAGCTTAAATTTTTCTCTTTGAAATGTACACCTATCCAATAATTTACAAATTTGAATATTAATCTATCTTGTCATGTATTTTCCAGAGATGCACAATACTTTTTATTGTCTCTTCTCTATTTGTCCTGTCTGTGATAAGCTCACTTGGTCATTAGGTAACTGTTATAATTCCAGAATTAAAATATTCTCATTGTTGAATAAAAGTGATTAATTAATGATTGCATAATTATTTTGTCATGAAACAAAAATAAGAGATAAAGTAAAAGTTTGAGTTTATTTTCTTGGTTGTCTTTAAGGAAACTACTGTTGAAATTTTCTTAATTATCACTTAAATTAATGAAATTTCAGTACCAAATTATAGATTTAAAATGCCAGCATAGTTTAATGCAAAGCAACTTTGAGCATATTTTAACTTGAGTCTTTCCATGACCCTACACAATAAAGTACTTAATAAGTAGTGGTTGAGACTAGAAAGTAAAATATGTAAAAAACCTGCCACTCTTGTGAATTGATTATTTTAATTATAATTAGAACAAATAAAATTGATCATAGTGTTTCAAGAGGACACTCCTTTTTATGGGGTCATGATTCCTATCAGCCTGAACTAGTCTACCTTGCTATATCTTCCTGGGGAAAACAATGTACTGATTTCTGGTTAGCTTGCTTCCAGATAATTTTGTATTCTAATTCATTTTTTGATATTTTCATGCAGAAAAAGAAAGGAAATTTCTACCATTCATAGTGATTGTCAGACTGACTGTATTAAGAGAGGCCTATCAGATGATTAAAGCATGTTTCTGGGTATGTTTGAGTGGGTCATACTGATGTGACTTGGGGATTACCTACAGTTTCTAGTTGTGCCCCTGTAGTACTCTTACACTGATGCTCTGCTTCTACCCAAAATGAAGTGAACATCTTTCCTCCATCTTGCCTTCCACCATAATATCTCTGCAATGGAGCCTGTCAACCACGGACCCAACCCCTAAAACCATGAGCCCAAATTACATCTCTGCCCCCCTGAATTGTGTCTGTTAGGCAATTTGCCCCAGAAAAAGTAAAGTTAATACAATAATATAACCAGATATTTGTATTGTCCTTTATTAATATAAACACATGATTGCAAACATCTATGATATGCTATTGAGAATGTTAAGGAAGGAAATATATCATGAGTTTTCATATTCTGAAATTTGAGTAAATTTTGAATTTACTCAAGAGTTGTAATTTGGGCTCATGGTTTTAGTGGGTAAGTTTATAGTTGGCAGGACCCATTGCAGGGATATGGTGGAAGGCGAGATGGAGGAAATGTTTCATATTAATAATTAATCAAAGTTCAGAAATTGAGTAAATTTGGAGTAAATTTCATATTACTCAATATTTTCTGCTTGGTCTGTAAGAAGTTCTATTGAGGAAATTATGTGCCGCAATGTCAAACTATAGGTTAAATAATTAAGAGTCTTAGGTTTACCCAAATACTGTAAAATTGAGATAAGTGTGACTAGAATTATTACTGAAGTCTGTGTCATAATCTTGTTATAATATGATGCTGCTGATTAAATAGGTCTCAACTTTGGTATTTAAGTTTATATGAAATTTTTAGTTGACATAAGTCATGTCAACTTTGAAGACCATGAAATAGAAGGATAACCATTGGGACAAACACAATTTGATAAATGCACTTATTTTAGCATTATATGTCTTAGCATTATATATTAATATTCGCTCTTATTTAATTGTATGCCTTTAAATTTTACTTGATATTTACTAAATTATTAAACATGATTTTATATGATATTCTAAAAAATGTACCTTACTTTTCAATTTCAAGCATCTTAAGGAAAAATTCAACTAAACAAACATTTACATACCAAGGAAACCCATATTAATTACATAATGTCAAGATATGATAAAATTATTGAAATCAAAAATTAATACAATCTTAAAATTAAGAAATTTTTATCAAATATTTTGGACATATTGATAAAAGTTATTTTGTTAATAGATTCTCCTTATGAAAAACTAAAAATG
>NW_004524738.1:5000236-5001619 GCF_000260255.1 Octodon degus
AATATATTCCATTGGGAAGAGAGTTCTCATAAGAAATAAAAGGTACTGTAAATCAGAAGAATTACAAGAATAAAAAATAAGTAAAAGAAAATGAAAGCTCCAAATCAAAGGGGTAGTAGAGTAAATTTTTGGCAAAAGGCATTAGGTTAGAAGAATATTTGCTGGCACACAGGAAAATGTATGTGAAGAAGACTTGGGCAGGCAACTGTCCTCCACCCCCTCTGAATGTAGACAGTTGTTCGTAAATGAGTTTTCCATCTAGATCTAGTTTTAAAGTTCTTTAAAATTGGGGATGCTTTGTCACTATTGTCTTTTCTTTCCTAGTGCCTATGATAATGCCTCAATGTTGTACATGTCTAGCAAATAATTATTTACACAATGAAATGGTTCTTGTAACACAGGTAATAGAAACAGTCATGGGTTCTCTACTAAGAATTCCTATTGTTACATGGGGCACTCATGTGGAAGTTGCCTCTGGAAACACTCCCATAATTAGTTATGAATATTAAGTTTTCATGGCAAGAAGGATGGCGTTGATTATGTGTTATTGTGAGTGGTTGATTAGCTTGTTTGTGAGAGGCACCTTTGTAGACTAGAGAGTCGTTTTATCATCTCTATGATTTGCTTGATCTGGGAAGGGAAAGGTCTTCAGGCCTGGAGAAACCCCAGTTGTCAATCCTTCAGAAGTAGAGTTAATCAAAAGGTATGATTAAGAGTCAGAGAGATTGGGGCCTTCCAGAAACCCGCAGATCCAGTCCTAGCCCAGGCCCAGTGAGTGTGTCGGAGAGCTTCTGGTTACCCTGCACCGGCAGGACCTACCGGTCCCAGCCCAAGTGCAGCATGGTTGATACCCTTTTTCACCCCCTTGGGACCCCCCCACCACTCCGTAGTACTCTCCTCACCCCGCCCACAGAGTAGGAATTTCTGTCGTGTTCCAGGAACCCCCAGATCCAGTCCTAGCCCAGGCCCAGTGAGTGTGTGGGAGAGCTGCCTTTCCCCCCTACTCCACCTTGTAGCCTCCAGACTCAGCTCAGGTCTGGCATACAGTCTTGGGTTGAAATCCTGCAGCTGCAATCCCTGCAGATAGTGTAGGGGACTGAACTACACAGCTAGACCAGGAGCAGAACATCTTGCCACAGGGGCACAACAGGTTCCCCCTAGGGCAGCAGCAAGAAGGAGCTGAGCAGAGCAGCCAGATCCAAGCCAGGCACAACTGGATAAATCCAAACTTTGTAGATCTGTACCCCAACTTCAGTAGGTGCTAAGGTTATAACTGCACCAAAGATCTACAGCAAAGGTCAGAAGACAGTGCTACACAAAATGACAATGAGAAGGAGCAAAATTCAGTCTCAGAACCCAAGCTCACCCATAACAAGTGCAGAG
>NW_004524738.1:5002790-5030194 GCF_000260255.1 Octodon degus
CAATTAAACACAGGAGAAAAAGAATAAATGACAACAGGAGGAATACTGAACATCTGACTCCTGGATGATACTAATAAACTAATTGCAGAGGTTTTTTAGAAAAAAGAGTCAGAGAGATTGGTCAGAATTCTTAATTATCTTTGGAGAAGACACATACATTTCTAAGTAGGGAAGGTGATCATAATTATTTAAACTAATTCATCTATCTGTCTGTACTAATTAATCAATAAGCTAATCAATATATACACTGATAAAACCAAATTTGTTTTAAAGTTCACCACCATCACACTTAATATAAATCCACTCTCATTTTTAGTTCATATGCATACATGCATGCATGCATACATACAACCACAATACAATGCTGAACAATAATATTACAAAATTTTCTTAAGCAACATGTGAATATTTGCAGTGCTAAATGTCAGGGCACAAATCTATCAACATAATACATTAAATGATATCACAGTTATGTAAATATTGGCTTGTTTCAGAATAGTACACTGAAAAGAAAATTAGAAATTACTAATAGTTACTGTATTGCACAATCTTATTTTACAGTTGAACTGAGTTTTCTTTCCTTTAAAATATTTTTTAAAATCATTTATTTATGTATTTATTTATTTGGCACAGGGTCTCGCTATGCTGCTCAGACTCACAGAGACCCTCAGTCTCAGCCTCCGCCGTGCTGGGACTACAGGTACGTGCCACCACATCCAGTTTCGGAGCCAGCATGTTGCACCCAGGATTCCAGTACAGCATGCAGTACTGGGAATCGAACCTGGGTCCTTTAGCTTGCAGGGAAGGCACTTAGACCACGGAGCTATCTCCCCTGTCTGAGCTGAGCTGAGCTTTTGGAGGATAAACAAGTTCTCTTTATTATTAGCATAAAGAAAAGCCCAAGTGTACAACTGTGAGTGCAATAGTTTCAGTGACCCCAGAATTGTGATGATCTGAGAAGAAATGTTGCGCTGAGGCTTGAGTGTTACTAAAACAGAAGTGTCGGAACAGGACTCAGCCAGCTATCACAGGATAAGGAAAAGGACAGAAGAAATTTATTGGAAGCTACAAGAATATTAC
Organism: Octodon degus; assembly: GCF_000260255.1. Lineage (NCBI taxonomy): Eukaryota > Metazoa > Chordata > Mammalia > Rodentia > Octodontidae > Octodon > Octodon degus. The sequence continues at coordinate 5,003,871 of NW_004524738.1, forward strand.
AGAAAGTATTATGAAGAGATTAAGTACAGAGATAAAATAATTAGCCAAATTTGTGACAAGACTCCTGATATTAAAAGTCAAGATACTGGTGAAAGTCAAGAAAACTGTAAGACAACAAGCTCTTTCTAAGTCTTTGAATAATTTTCATTGGGGTTTCGAAGACAAGAAATAACCAATCAGCAGTGTAGTTGACTACTGCTTACCACAGCAATTTATGCCTAGTGGATGAGTAGGGGGCTTGAGATTAAGAACACACCGAGTAGCTACTTTCATTTTATGTTCCAAGCAGTACAAGTAAAGCTACTCTTTTATTTTATTTTAAAAATAATTTTATTGAGAAGCAAATAGCAATGAGACAGTTTCAAAACCTATTACTAGCACAGTTTCGATAATGAATACGTTGCATATTGTTGTCATACTGGTTATTCACTGTACAAGATGCAGACATGATATCCTGTCCACAAATGCTATAACAAATCTCTCTATTCATTGAATTAAGAGAATGTAGCTATATAGCTATCCTAACTATTTTGAATACACAGATACAAAATGGTCGTCCATTTGTATCCTCTTTTTCGGTTAGTTTTGTCAGAGAAGGTCATTCCATTGTCATTTAAATATTGTAGGTGTGTGAATTCAGCAAAAGAATTCAATATAGTCTAGTAGTCCATAATCGTAGTGGGTTTTCTGTAAGACTGGCCATTTCAGAAGTTGTTGACTTGAGCCTTTTTCAGCTCAGTATAGAAGCTACTCTTTTAAAGAAAATTGAAAATGGAAAGAAAACCCAGACTGACTGCATTTTCTAAAATAACAAGATAATCAGCATTTTGTTTAGTGAAACAAGTACATTGACAACAGTTGATATAGGGGGTAAATTTGGGGAATAATGTCTTAAGTAGAATTAAATTTGATTGACTTTACAGCGTGTTCTGAAATTGAAAAAAAAAGAAATAACTTGACCTCTGAAGCCAGCACAGTTATAAAGCTTGTTTTAAAAAATACACATTTCTCTTAGGGAAATTGGATTAATCACTTCTGAGAAGGCTGTTAGCAAATGTTATAATTTCCCGATAAGTTGAACAGGACTCTTCTGAAGATGGAGATTACTAATCAGACAAAAGTGGAGAAAACATTACTGACTAGCCCAGGTAGGGAAAAGGAATAATTTTCAATTTATATGCAGAACTACAAATATGTATAATCCATTCCTCTGGCTCAATTAGCTAAAAATAAAAGAGAGTGGCTATGAGAGACCAACTTAGTGACACTATCTATAAAGCGTAATGTTGGTATTTCTGAATCGAACTAATTGGCTACATCAGTAGTCCTGCAGCCTAACAAGTCACACATGAGCTGGCCCTTGAGCCTCAGTACAAAGCACCCAATCCAAATTTATGAAAGTTGGCGAGTGTGGAACATCCAGACTACCTGCTTAAATATTCATCAGATTTAGGATTAAATTTATGAGACCTATTCACAGAAACGAGAATGTTAATTTATACCTACACATTCCATATTATTTGTCTGAACAAATATAGCTTTCATACGATTTAAAATGAAGTACCAGTGAAGCTTGCTGTACCTCTTTTTCTTTGAGCTCCTCCTCTTCCCTCTCTTTCTTCTCTTCTCTGTCCCATAAGCATGGGTTATAAGTTAAGTTTACCTTAAGAACTCACATTTTCTCATAGGCAAGTATCTTGCAGTTCAAATTACTGTGGAAGGAGGGCAGCTTTACTTTTTAATCCAAAACTAATGCTATTGATACTGTGGGCAGTGTTAAACAAAAAAGAAAGTAGAAAAGTTGCAACTGGACAAATAAAAATCATGCCTAAGTAGAAAAATGTCTTATGTGCCTGCCTTATTAGTCTAATAAATTTACATTTTCTATTTTAGTATTGGTGCCTTTTAGTCCTGAGCCAAAAACATTATGTGCTTTGATCTGACAAAACTCCAGTCTCCACGACATGCCCTTGCATACTGTTGTAGAAATCACCAGTTATTTTCCCTTAACTGCATCTAAATTTGTGCTCATTTCCATGGCATATTTTTATCATCACTCACAAAGCTGAGTTTATTACTTTTACTTCAGTATTCTCCTTCTCACTTTGTTGACTCTGACACTATTTAAAATATACCCTGTTGGAAAGAGACTCCTCCTAAGAAACAAAAGAAACTACATCGATCAGGGGAATACCAGGAAAGAAAGGAAAATAAGAAAAGTAAAAGGAGAACCAAAAACCTAAGGAGACAGTGGGCTAATTTCTTGGAAATAAATAAAAAAAACATGAGATGCATGTCCCCCTTCTTTATTTCTACAATCCTCACACAATGTGTTCCCTAAGATTGGGGGATCCATTTGTTTATTGCCATATTTTCTATCTTTTCATTTCTTCTTTGTACTTGCACATGTGTAAAGCTTATAGTAAGTTGAAATTAAAAGATAAAAAAGAATACTTGGTAGTGTGTAATACACTATAGTTTTTCATTACTGACTCAAATGCATTATTTATGGAGAAATATTCATTTGGAAAATATTCAGGCAGAAGCTCAGAAGCCGGTTTGTTAGGTTTACTGAAAACATAACCCACTGTGCAGTGTTCACACTGTAGCTAGAAAAACACACCAGACAAGTAATTTCAAGTACATAGAAATGTTCTGAAGTGAATATAACCCAGGCTAGATTGGCACTTCATAGAGGGCATATTCCTACTAGAAACTGCTATCTATCTGCCTTCAACCTACTAACTCCAGGCTCACTACAGTACTCTAAGAAGTCGCCACCTGTCACACCTAAACATGCTCCCATTATTAGTATACATAATGAGCATTTTTATATAGTTCCTGAAACTCTTGTCTCTCCTTCCATTTGCCACTTTACTCAGCTTTTCTACTGTGGCAGGTGGTAGGTAAAAGTTCCTGTGGCTGAATCTCCATGGCCACCTTGGAGCCCCACACCAGCGTTTCACATTCAAATTTCCTGAATAATTTGTCACTTATAGTGAAGTATATTTCAAACTTAGATGATTCATTTTGAAATTTTTGCCAGGTGCTTGCTACTGCATCCTATTTGCTTTGTTGATTATTATCTCTGAACTCTTTCATGCTGTTTCAGTTCTTGGATGAGTCTCCTGATATGATTGGATAGCACATATAGGTGTACAGTTGTGTCCTTCAAACCATGTTTAGGCCACCACATATGTGCACTTTCATTCTTCTTACTGCTAGACTTTTGGGAGTGATGGGAAACAAGCTTCTGTTTCTTTGCTTCTTTGCAGACATATTGTAATTCTGGCTCTTGTTGTGCAGTACTTTCCACATAGATGAAATGCATTAGACTTCCTGGTTCATAGAAAGTGGTAAATCTGTATTAGTGGGCACTGATATAAGGATGCTCGGATAATGACTTGTTCTAAATGATTCTATACCCTGGAAATGTGTATTAAACACTTATGTTTTAAATAGTGAAATAAGAGAGTATTTTGATTAAATATTAATGAAAGCTGCTGATCTAGTTTAACAATTTTCATCCTCTTCATATAGTTTGCAGTCTCAATCCCTGGAGAGATTCTTGCAATTTGCTCTTTTCTGATTCTACAGTCTTGATAATTGTGTCTACTTTATGATATCAAGCACGACTATATTCAAAATCCTTTTTGTCTAATATAGTGGTGTATTTGGAAGCTGAGAAGTACATAACAAGGTGCTTACTGGTGCTAATCTTCAGCGTCACTATCTTCTACTTGGAGAATGTTCACATGTCATTTTGATCTGTTAATTCTTTTATATTTTTATTTCTAGTCCTGTCCCTAAAATGTATCTCCTTGTCCAACCAAGAATCTGGTTTTTCTTGATATTTCCTGTATTCTATCATGCAACATTCTTGCTTATTAAATATTCTATGAGATGTGATGATAAATGTGGTATCTGCTTAATTTTTTAAAAATTAGAATGGTAAAAGACACATTATTGCTATGAATCCTGCTCAAATCCTCCCTTTTGCTTCAAGCACATTTATCCCATCCTTCTTTCCACTTCCTGAAGCAGTTCTGAAATCCCATTTTTTAATGTCTTTAGTTGTGGTAATTTGGTTGCTGAGATGTGTTCTGTTGATCAAATTGTTTACCTTTCATGGACATTTTAATTTTGAGGAATTCTCAGAAATCACACACTGAGCCAGATCTGGTGAGAGAGATAGATAAAGACACAGTGTAGTTTAAAGAATATCTTAATATTTTTTGTTATTCATAGTGATTACATTTATTCTGGGAAATTTTTATATAATCCTATTGCATCAGACAACTATTCAGCCATAAATAAGAATCAACTTAAGATTAAAAGAGAAAACAGCAAGATTGATGGATTAAATGTGCTCCAAGTGACAGGGAGTCTTTTGAGATGATTTAGTGATGATGTGCCCTTTGCAGTAATGATAACTACACTCAAACACACACACATTTTGATCAATACTTATATCTCAATAAACTTTCCTGTATATGTATCAACCTAGTCATTTCTAATACAACGCTTGATAATATTGTGAACATATTTTGAAATAAGAGCACATATTTAAAATGCCCATATAAATGGACATAAATTATCAAAGTACACATAAACATGTGAAAGCATAAATGCATGTATGTATAAGATGTTCAAAAGTTTTTTTGTATTTATAAACATATGGAGGAAAATTAAGATGGAGCATGAGACACCAAAATACACACACACACACACACACACACACACACATATGTATATATATTTATTTTCTAAAGAATACAAAGTAGTGAAAAAAGCATTAGAATGATATAAAATTTCATTTAAAAAAATAATAGGAATTCAACACTGGTTGCTGTTTTTCATTGTAGTACATGATGTTACCTTCAAATGATTTGTTTAGGTTACCAGATAGAAACCTGCAAAATTGGTTTAAAAAACCCAACAACAACAATAAAAAATGTTACAAGAAATTAATACTAAAAACATTTAATCATTAACTGCTACTTTCAAAAGACCAGCAGAAATCAGCCGTACAATTATCCAACCTAACCTGCATACATATAATTATCTTTTTCCCTCCTTTCTTTTGTTCTTTTCTTCATTCTAGTTTTAGCTTTACTACTGAAAAAGTTCTTTCCCTTTTGCAGTATCTATTGCACATACACATCTATTGCACAGGTTTGATTTATTGTTTCAGGTTCTTGCACTAGCAAGATAATATGATATTTTCAAATGTAGGTCTGATTTTTTTCACTGATTAATAAAGTTTCTAGTGGCATGAAAATACCGGATAACATATGAGAGCGATAAAGAAACCTTCTACATCACTTTTTTTTGTGTTCTCTCTCACACACACACACACACACACACACACACAATTTGGGATGATCCATATGTTTAAACACCACTTTCTCTATGAAGCCTCCTTACCTTATTTACAAATGCATTCTCCTCCCTCTTTCTCTCGCCAGCATGGTCAGCTCTTCCTAATGTGATTTTCCATGGTATACAGTGCTGACCAACAGACTCTTTACAGTTGTGTTTATTTGTGTATTTTCTACCACAGATGTAGAAGGTCTCTGAGAACAGGAACTTTAATGTGTTTTGTTACTGGTTGTGTTAACAACATGCATGATAATGCACGATAAAGGTTTATCATGTATAAGCTGAACACACCGTTTGTGTTGGTATTGATGACTTTAGTTACCTATCACTTCTGAAATGTTTTGTTTGTGATGCTTATTAGCGCATGTTTGCAGTATGTGGTGATTACAGTCACTGTAGGAAACCAGTAACTGTGCAGAACACATTTCAGTTCCTTTTTCTTTTCCTCCTCCCTTCACCCCATTTTGTTCTTTTAGCATTGGATTCTTTTATTTGTCTTATAAGATCTTGTAAAATTACTTATCACATATATAGTTTGAGAACCACAATAACCTACCAAAGAACATCTAAAACATGCAGGACAATTGCACTAAGTCAAAGTCCACGTTTAGGTACATTGCCCATGCTAGATTGTGATGCATAAAAAATGAAATAAATGTTTAGTTTGTGTTGTGTGTGCATAACCTTACTCAATTTTCACAGCAAGTCCTTTAGGTAATATTTTCTGCAATTTTTAGTAGATTGGAATATCGAATTGATTTCAAATGATTTTCTTAAGAACACATTGTGGGAAAATACGGATTGATAGCCACGTCTATTCAGTGTTACAAATACATGTTTTTACATACTAGACTATTCAAACTTCAGGCAGTGGAAACAAAGAAATATTTTATGTCCTTATTAGGCTCACATATGCCATTGAATCTGCTAATTTTGTATCAGAGGTTTTCTGCTAGAATTAGGTAGTCTACAAAACTAAATAAGTCAATAAAAAATTGAATTCTAAAAAAAGAAGACAGTTGTTAGAAGTCTGTTGCATTCAGCATGTTATTATTATGGTAGTCCATCCGTTTCTTTTATTTTCCATCAAATGTGTAATAATTTAAATATTTGAGAAAGTTTAATGAAATGTTTATAAGAACAAATAACTAAAGAGATTCATATTTGCTTTGGTAATATTCTTTTCATTAAATTATAGTTTGTTCTTCTTAAATAGGTTTCTCAGATTTTAAGTGTTCTGAAAGCTAAACCTGTTAATTTGCCTCCTTCAGGGATCAGTCATTTACCCAAACTGTGCCCGTTGTCTGTTCTTGGTATGAGGGATCTGGCAGTGGACAAAATAGAACAACAACAACAACAACAACAACAACAACAACAACAAAATTCTATGAAACAAAACATGACATTGTTTTTTTATTTCATGTTAACTTTTTAAAAGACTGACAAGCAGCATTCTGCTCTTTTCTGCTAGTTTTCTTTCCTTTCAATGAGTATAGAATCATTGGAACTTCCCAGTTGTATTTCTATAACTTATAGAACTTGACTTCAACAAAAGGGAAACAAATACTTGAAATTTACTTTTTTTGGCCACATTATTTTATCTAATCCATTAAGTGTAGTAAGATTCTTTTTATATTTCATCATAATTAATGTATTTTTTCCTTTTAAAGTATTTGCTTTATTTGACATTTTCTTAAATTTCATACTTTGCTTTATATTATTTTAGAAAGTTTAGGATGCTTATATAAAACTACAGAACTAAATAATTTTTGAAACAAAACTAGGATGCAAGAACGAGGGCTCCTTATAATCACAAAATATTCTAAAGATCTCTCTGTACACATTTTAATGTTTGATATTATTATTTTTAGTTGAAATGATATTTTGACATATTTCCTTCATAGTTTCATGAGATGTAGGATCCATTAATTATATTTTTACTTAGTCAGTTGTAATTGGAAAAAATGTAAATTTATAGATTAAAACATCAATGAGGGCTAGTGAGATAGCTTAGCGGTCTAAGGCACCTGCTTAGGCAAGCTTAGGCAAACCTGCAGGGACAGCAGTTTGATCCCTGGCACCACATACCATGCCAGCCCCACCCCCCGAGTGGGCTGAGCCAGTCACAAAAACAAAAACAAAACAAAAAAACACACAAAAAATCAATAATGTTTTTTGTCTAAAGGGGAACTTAATGCTATTGTAATTCACTTGTGAAGGTACCATATCTTGAAATCATGCTGAAGAGTTGTAATCAAGTACCTCAAGCAAAATAATTTGTGTTCACTTAAATTATATGAATCAATGATTATAATGATATTCTAGCTAAAACTATGTAGCAAACTTGCCAAAAATTATAAAGTGTTTTATATCCTCATTATCACTATTAAGTAACAGTACTTTTATACCTTGAAACTAATAAAAAATTATAAGTATATTTGCATTATAACATTGTGTCAAATTAATGCATCTCCATGTTTTCTCTCCTGTGAAATATCTGTCTCGATAATTTGGTGGAAAGAAAGTTTGCTATGTATTGTTTGCACATAACTATCGATCCATCATTGTGTTCCTCAGAATCCAGGTTCTCAAAATTATACATTGCTGAAAGTGAGGCATTATGACTATCCTATTCAAGTTTCATTTCTGTTTGTAAAATAAATTCCTAAAATGATACTCTTTACCTAGAATAATAGATAACCCCTGAAGCGGAGTTGTGAGTCTGTAGCTGAATATTTTGATGCATATTGGGTAAAATTAGGTCATAAGACTATAAGAACAGATTAGTTCATATAGTGATTAGAATAATTCCAATGATCACTGAAAGACCTTTTTTTTGTTACTTAATGTATTAGTCAGATTTCCTGTAGCTTGGACATAAGCACCTCACAGCTATAACTTAAAGGGGAAGAGGTTTCAGTTAGCTCACAGTTGCAGGAGATTCAGTCCATGGTCAGTGTCTCCAGTGTAGAAGCCTCGTGGCAAAAAGATATGAGGAACAAAGCTGCTCAGGCCATGATGGCTGGGAAACAGAGAAGGGAAACAGTGCCAAAGAGGAAGAAGTTGCCATATGTAATGCCTGAGGCCCTGCCTGCCTGACCCACACACAGTGTCCACCTTGCCTCTGGGCAGCCCTCAACCCAATCAAGATGACACATGGTAGTTTTCCCTGCGAACTTGCCCTTCAGATAATGACTAGGGGATGGATTTTGGTAACTATGAACACTATGAAGAGGCGCAGGACACAGGGCCAGGCCAGGGAGACATAGATCAGAAGAATTAAAAGAATGGATGTCATTGAGTACTTTTAAGGTAAATTAACAAATTGCAAAAGTGAACTTAGGAAGTCAAGACTGTTAGGAATGTTCAATTAATGGATTTTTCTACCTATTTATTCTTTAAATTCAGTAGAATATTGTTCCCTAGGCATGGAAGCAGATATGAGAAAAACTTCAACTTTCACCTTTATAGGTTTAAGGGTCTCGGCCACCTTCAATTTTAGCTGCTAGAGTATTGCTTAGTCTTCTAAGGTTCCGTTCTAGTGCACTTAGAGGGGAAACTCAGGGATCAGTCATCTGCAATGTGTCCCAAGTGTGGATGGAAGAGAATACTAGAACCAAATTATTAGCCATTAATTCCCATAGAGCCAAATGGACCTAAAAGCAAAAGGCTTAACTGCATTTCTCTTGAAATCTATGGCTTTCCCCACCCTGTGCTCACACAGGCTGAAGATTTGCACAGGTCCTGGAGTTGACTTTTCAGTTGAGTAATGACATTCAGTGATAACATTGAATCGGATCACAGTTATTGTTATTTTTATTCCTATTTCAAACTCTAGATTTAGTGCTTGCAAACTTCAAACTGTATAGCACTGAGGAGTGCTTCTGACAGGAACAGCCATTCAGGATGTTTGTTCACCTACTAACTTACTGATTTCACACTTCCTGCAGACTTCTGCTCTGCAGTTACGATGTGAAAGTCACACAGGGAGTACAGAGTTGATCCTGGGCCTACCTGCCATTGTTTTGAGACTGAAAATTAAAGATTGCTTAACTCAGTGTCTCATATAGATTATGTTGCTAAAATAATAATTATAATAGTGAATTTTCCAATTCTTATAAGTAAAAACCATCTATTTCAGAATTTTACCAAGTACAGGGATATAGATTAGCAGCACAATGCTTGCCTGGCAAACACAAGGTCCTGAGTTCAATTCCTGATATATATATATATATATATATATATTAGTAACTGAGTTCATGCCTGGATTCTTAAATGAGTAACTCTTTACTTTTCAAGTTTGTCTTCTTTCACTGAGACTGTGAAGTTATCTTCTTTATTTTAGAAATATGTTAGTGTATATACTTTTTCCTAGTGCAACTATAGAAATAAGGAATAGATTTTGTCTCCTGGGGGCAATACTGAGACTGCTGGGTTTTAAGTACAGATGATACTTTGTATTTAACATGCAATTTGTACAGTTTGTGATGTGCTCTTCAAATGTTGCCCAAGCTGTCACCAGGGTGATACCTCCAGTGAGGACTGCCATTCATGGAGCACCTGTCATGAACAGAATTTAGGGCAGCGATCTAACACCAATTTAGCTTTCCTTGCCTTGCATAGGTGGAGAAACAGAAGCTCAAAGAATTGGAGGAAATCTACTCAAGAGAACAAGGTCATTGTAGGACTGAGATTCCACATAGAATTTTTCCAATCTTTCTATATCCCTACATGTGAAGCTATTTTAATATATTGATTCACTTATCATTCAACTGATTGAATTGATTTAACATTTAGAGACCAGGATTTAATTTTCTTCATTCAAAGAATACCATTTACTCTAGTACATTTAACTCACTTTTGGACATTAAACTACAACTTTGGATATCCACACACTAAAATATTGCGAAAAATATTCTTTTTTAATTACATGAAATGGTAACATTGGACATTTTGCCCTTGATAACATAGAAGATAAATACAAAAGGAATACCTACCTGGACCTTCCTAAAAGTACTGATTTTTTTATATCCTTCAATTATTATGATATAAGTGGCTAGAGAAAATTTAAATGATTATATAACCCTGAGCAATTTTTAATTTTAGTAAGATATTAATCTTTAGTTGATTATCTTTTTTTGTGTGTGGTGGTTCATCATAGAAGAATGAAGTGTGATTCACACAATTCAACCACTTCAGGGACAATGAAAATATAGAAAATATAGATACATATCATATACATTTAATTATATAATACATGTAGATGTTTTACTGTCGAGCAAATAATTATCAAATATGCACAAATGTATATTTTAAATATAGAATAAAAAGTGGTATATGGAGAATCATGCCTTATTTTTCTCCATTATGCAGGAAACATTACAAATTTTTAGAAAACTGGATTGATATATGAAGTGGAAGAATACAGAAAATGAAAACAAAAAGCTAAATTAGGAACTTGAAATTTTTAGGTCTTCTAGCTGCTTTACCTCTTTAACCTCTTCATGATCCTTTCATTTTTCTTTCTAACAATAATCTTGTGTATTCAAGAGCTTGATTTGTCAATTCATCTCTGCTCTCGGAAGCCCTTGACATTATTTCCAGTTTCTTCTCTGCTCTAAGTCAATTTAATCAATTGGTCTTTCATCATGATCTTGTTGCTAAAAAGTAGATTTTTAGCTCTTCCCATACCAAGATCTGATTATTAATCCTTTCTTTATACTTTATTAAACCTGAACCTTATAATGAAGATAAAAGTATTATACACAACACTGATATTACACACAAGCATTTACGCATTCACAGTCTGCTACGGTTTGTGTCTAGTTGTTCCCCCAAAGCCACATCCAGTCATGGGGCACAGACTTCTAGAGTTCGTGATTAACTCATGATCCACTGGGATTATAGGTGATCCAAGGCTTGGATTATGGGTTTTAGTACTGCTGGGATTATGGGTGTATACTTCCTCCAGCCTGGGGCAGAGATCCTGAATATAATATAAGAGAGACAGAGAGACAGACTTTCTCTCTCTATTGCCCCTGTTGCTGCTATCCCTCCATTTGCTCTCTTGCTGTTTGCTGCCACCGTGGAAAGTTGTCCTCTGCCGTGTGCCGCTCTGCCTTGGAGCCAGTCAAGTATGAACTGAAACCTCCAGTAACTGTGAGCTAAATAAATCTTTGCGTCCTTCATTTTGAGTGTTGGCTATTTGTCCCAGAAATGAGAGAAGAGTAACTGAGAACAGGTCTCACAGAGTTTATGATGTAAAACATTAGAACAATCTGTATTAATCATTTTTACAGAGTTATTATGCAAGATAGAAGTAATTTACTAGGAGTTCAGATTAAAACAATAGGCTGAATTTTCCAGTAAAAAAGAATGTGTAGCAGTGTAGGCTTTCTGACAACGCGAGATCCAATGGGTGTGTATCAAGCCTCAGCCGGTTCATTCATTTTTTTCCTGCTGTGCTACCCCAAGCCCTTTAATAATAAGAATGTTCTCAGAGGTTGCCTATTAACCAGCATGGTGACAGAAAGTGGAATTGTTCACTGCCTTTTGTTTATTCCTTGTGACTATGGTGGGAGGGTTACATCAAGTCCTCCATGAGGCCGCTCACTTAAGAAGTCAGGTAGAAAGAAACGCTAGTAATGATTACTTGTTCTAAAGAGAAACACGACAGAACAAGGTGTGATGGCCAGTGTCATAGTTACAATCAGGTTTGAAGTCATTCTGATATGCAAACAATTTCTTTCAGGAAAATTAGTTTACAGTGAAGAAATATACATGGCTTCTGTTGACCTGGGACTTTGGGGGCATTTGGCTATCATTAGGATTTGTCACCATCAAGTAGCTCAGGGCTGTATTCGAGGAAGTCAGGAACATAGGACCAAACTAACTTGAAAGTGAAAATTTATGATCGCAGAAGATGAGATTTGTGTATGTAAAGTCGCAATTTTACACCGTGCTGTTATAGGAAGATACAAAAGACAAAATATGTAAAGGATTAAAAATGTCTAAAAATCATGTGCAGACAGTGCCTTGTAACAAAGGGAGCTGGGAGCACAAATACAGCAGGTGTACCAATGAAAACATGGGACAAAAAATCAGAGTCACTGAACATGCTGAGTCAAACACACATGTCAGGTCTTCGTGTGAGTGTCTTTAAATGACAGTGCATACATTTCTACTGTATCAACAAGGGCTTTAGAAGTACATCACTTTTTGTAAAAGCACTAGTTCATTCTTTAACTAGCACAAAGAGAATGCTTGCTTCCTGGGAACAGTGATAATTATTTCTATTAGAATATCTACTGCTAATGTTCACTAATCCACATCAAATAATCTATCTATCTATCTATCTATCTATCTATCTATCTATCTATCTATTATCTATCTATCTATTTATCTGTCTATCTATCTATCTATCTATGTATCTATCTATCTATCTATCTATCTATCTATATAGAGTGGGTTTATTTCATCCCAACTTATTTTCATAATCTTCTCAAAGTCAGAAACCATGTGTCCAAATTTATATGAAACAGTAGAAGGATTCTAATCAATTTAACATGAACACTGGAACATGTGTACACAGATACACTGTAAAGATGGACCCTATTTTAGAGGAAAACCCTATATTTTATAGAACTTAAAATGGTAATATAAGTTACAGTCAGTAACACATAGCTTATTATGAAACTAAACTCTGGAAATCTTTGAGCAGTGTTTTGACAATTTATTTTCAATACCCAGTATCAATTCAACAAATGTACTGTTGTTGTCATATCCTCAGGGAATAGTCAATGACTTCTTGCTTTCTTGGCCATAAGTAATTCTGTAGCAATTTTCTGAATGTTTGGAATAGCAGAGAGTGGACAGCAGATTCATTGCTGGAAATATAATCTCTATAATGGCCTTTGTCACATTTTGCAGCATATAAAACATTCCTGGGAGACAAATGTGACTCACTTAGTCTGCAGTGAGCTCTTTAGGGTTCATCCGTCTTCACAGATGTGTCAGGAGAGACACTAAAGGCATGCTAGAGTGTGCTCTTTAAGGAACTTTCATTTGCTCTTTAATGCAACAACCATTTATAAAATACCAGTGGAGAAAACAGTCGTTTAAAAGAAACTCATCAGTGGCAGTCTCATCATCTCTTGAAAGTCTGTACCAATGGGACACCCCAAAGCTTATTTTGACTTCTTCAGATGTCTTCTACCAACTGCTTCATGTCTATGTAGTCATGTCCATGTTTGTTTCCTGGAAATAGACACCTGCTCTGTCATTTGTTTGTAGTATTTTATTTACAAAGAGTCCCACAAAAAGAATGTTTGTATTTCTCTAGCCAGTACATTTTCGTCTTGTCCTTTATTCACAGCAATGTATCTATGGCACATCACACAGAAAGACGTGGGTAGCAAGAGCTCCCCTGACATCAGAGCATTCTGAAGATGTAGGTGTCTTAATACGTGGAGGAAAGACCTATAGTTTGAGCACCTCATTGCCTCAGGAGCTGTACATCCCTCATTACCTGTTCCCTGCCTCCCATTTCTTTGTGAAAGTTCTCTAAGTGTGTGTGTGTGTGTGTGTGTGTGTGTGTGAGAGAGAGAGAGAGAGAGAGAGAGAGAGAGAGAGAGAGAATTATGTATGCACTCTAGCTTTTTAGCAAATTTCAAGTTGACAATATTTTTAAAATATTATGTACATACTATGTATTCAGTTATTTAAAATATTTTTCTTTTTGTATTTTAGTAAGGATCTACAGGGTCTCACTATGCAGATTGGACTCGTGGCGATTCACCTGTGTTCAGCCTCCCAGGACCTGGGAATACAGGTGTGTGCCACCATGCCCAGTCTCAATAGCTGTCTCAGCGTGCCCCAGGGTCAGAGCCAGCACAGCATGGCAAGGATTGAACCTTAGACCTCTGAGTCTGCCGAAGCAGAAGCCTTAATCTGCTGAGCTATTTGGCAGGCCCTATGTAAAATATTTTTATATCTTTTATTTCTTTGGTACAGGATCATGCTACCCAGCTTGGATTCATAGCAATCCTCCTGCCTCAGCCTCCCCAGCACTCAGAATACAGTCATGTGCCACCACATCTGATTTTGATGGCTGACTTGGGGCCCAAGGTTTTATACCCTGCAAAGCATGTGGTACTGCAGATGGAACCTGAGTCCTTGTGCTTGCTGGGCCTGCACTTAGATTGCTGAGTTGTCTCCCAAGCCCACTATGCATTCAATTTCCAGAATTATTTTTCTTATGTAGGTGGAACTTTATATCCCTTGAGCAACATCATATTTTTTTCCTCCACTCTAATAACTAGTAGCCATCATCCTACTTTGTTTCTATTAATTTGACTGTTTTAGATTCTACATATAGCTGAGATCATATAAGGTTTATCTTTCTGTGCCTTGCTGTTTTGATTCTGCTTTATTATTTATTATTATTATTATTGATTTTTTGGGGGGAAACCAGGGATTGAACTCAGACCCTTGTGCTTGCCAGACAAGCGCTTATTCTACTGAGCCATCTCTCTAGCCCCATTCTGCTTTATTACATGGTAAGATCTGTCAACTTCAGAACTTGTGAGCAGTTACCTAAGAGACTAGTAAAAAAAGTGTCTGGGTTTGTTTGGGAGACTTTAGCTTCTATACCTGGTCCTTGAACCTTTCTCTCTGGCACTGTTCCCCCATCCTTCTTCTCAGTTGCTTTGAAGTAAGCAATTTTGCCATGAATTTCCAGCATGATATTGCTTCCCTGAAACCCCTCTGGTATGAATAAATGCCCTGAATTTGTGAGGTGAATAAAGCATTTCCTTCTGTGCAATTTTAGTGTCAGTGTTTTACCCTAGTAGTAGGAAATTTGGTTATCAAGAGTGGAGCCACTCACTGAGTTGAGCCTGTCATTGAGAAGTGCCTGAAACTGGCCTCCAGGAGATGATTGGAAAGGTTTGGAGATGTAGGCAAAAGAAGCCCTAGAATTCTGTGAGCAGAGTTCGATAGGGGATTCTGATAAGACATTCAAAGACCAGAATGCAGTGGAAATATATTCAGTAGAGGCAATACATTATTATTCTCTAGGTTTTTTCTTCATCACAAAGCCTACTTTTCTCTTATAACATGAGACTTTTTGAGAGATTGGATTTAAAGAAAGTTGTTGGGATAAGAAGGAGTTAAAATAAACACGTTTGAAAATGATCTACAGGGCATGTGGGAGGAGGGATGGGCAAAGAGGACTGCAACAGCAGAGGGAGTACCCAAGAACACTGGGAACCCCACAAGGTCATCCTGTTTTTATGTCCTTGCTCCCAGATGCCTAGCAGGATCTCACATATAGCTAAAACATTAATGTTAGCACACGTGATAAGAGCTTGTTTTGTTAACTGGAAAGTAACCTAAAGGCTGAGACTCAAAATACATAAAAATAAAGACCAAAGGCGGCATGGCAGCCTTTTGCTCTAGCCCTGGTTTTGCTTGCATTCGGTGCCCTTGTGTCTTTGTTTGTGACCAACATCCCTGAGTTTCTCCCAACATATAATGACTTAATAAAGAAAGTACTAAGGCAGCAAAATGCTCAAACTTTGTTGTAAGTATATAGTATGCAAGACAAAATATTCTAAAAGTTATGCTTAAGCCCTAAGGAACCATATGCAATGTTCTGGAAAAGGAGCTATGGCTGCACAAAATATTAGTATCCTTAAAAAGAAACTAAGTAGTTTGTACAGAGACAAGAAGAAAAATACTTTGGAGGCATCTCAGGAACCAACAAGACCCCACCCATTGCAGACATTGTAATATAAGAGCAGAAATCTTTCACTTGATACCAGAACCCCTTAATTCCCTGCTTATGAGAGGTCATCTAGAAAATTAATTCCATAGGCTTCATTTCACTGCGTTTAGGCATCCAGTCATTCAGTGATCAGGATTCAAAGGACCTTATCTAGTGGTAGACCTGATGGCACACATCAACATCATTTTTGTGATGCAAGTCATGTAGGCAGGTAGAAGGTAAATGATTTGGTATCATAGAGGCTTCCATCCAGATTTTAAGGGAGGACCAAGGATGCCAGACACTATTTCCATGAGATGTAGAAGCATGCAGTTGCTGAATGAAGCCAATAGTTCAGTGCAGAACACAAGAAATTTGAGATGCAACTGTGAGCCACAAGAGAAGCCAGCTCAAGAAAAGCTATAAAGGCTGTGACTGGCAGGAATATAGAAGTAGGGATTCCCAAGCCTTCCTTTTTTTTTTTTTTCCGGAACCCAGGATTGAACTCAGACCTTTGCACTTGCCAGGGAAGCACTTATTACACTGAGCCATTTCCCCAGCCCTCCCAAGCCTTCTTGAGTTTCCATCTTATGACCAAGTTTCCTGAATGCTAGACACAGAGCTACTGGACTTAAGGTTGGCCCCACTCAATTTTGGTCACCTTTGATTCTGTCCTTTGCAATACTATCCTGCCTCTTAGAATGAAAATACTGGCCCTTCAGCAATGTATGATGAGATCATTTAATGTGTTTTGCATTATTATTAGTAATTTTATAGGGATCCACAGCTGAGTGTATCTTTATTTTCAAAACTCATTTTAATTTGAACTTTTTAGTAATTCTGAGTATTGAGAATTTAGTAAAGGCATAATCGTTCTTTGTTGTGAGGAAGGTAACAAAGTCATCTTAGGGAGAATTATGAGCTGATTGTCTATTCATTTGGAGATTCAGTATGATTTATAGGAATTCATTTGGAAGTCAAGTTGGCAAGGGATGGGTGTGACAGTTAAGCATCATTTTTATCTGGACTGGGTTGGGAGCTGCCTAAGAGATCAGTAAAGAACATACCTGAAAGGATTTAGGAAGACTATTGAGATAGGACTTCAGAATTCATGCAAGAGAAGTGACCCTTTCCCCCCTGGTACTGTTCTCCTGCTCTATTTCTCAGGTATTATGAAGTAAGAAGCTTTGCAGATTCTTAATGTCATGACATTCCTGCCTGTGAGCCAGATGCCATGGACTGAATCTCTTGAAATGGTGTGTCAAGTGAATCACTTATCTTTTCAATTGTGGATCTTACACATTTGGTTCCAGTAAGATAAAAGCTTACTAACACATTCATCTATGTTTCTGAAGACTGAAGGATTTCCCTTTTTAATACTGAATGATATTCCATTGTGTATATGTATATATGAAATATACACATAAATAGACTATATTTTTACTCATTCATTCATCAAAGAGTCTTAGTTAAATTCTATAATTTAACCATCAGGAATAGTACTATATTATAGTATTAAACTTGGGATGAAGACATTCTTAATGATCATTCTTAATGATCCACTGGGATCATTATTGCCAGTGCTTAACTTATGTATTTTTTCTAAAGTTTCAATATTCAAAAAAGTCCAATTGTATGTTCTAATTTATATACAATTACTATATTCATGCGATCTATCCTCTTCTTTCTGCTTACACATTCAGATATTTTTTGACATGCTTTACTTAAATATACTATTTTCTGTATCACTTTAAGCATCACTTCTTTTTTGGTGGTACCAGGGATCAGACTCAGGACCTTGCTGTTTGCCAGGCAAGCACTTATTCCACGGAGCTATCTCCCCGGCCCCAAGCATCTCTTCTTTATCTCATAGCAACTTCTCTTCCCTGCATGAAGGAAAGCATGACGCAACGTTTGGGTAGTCAATGCCACGAATACTATTCTGTGCTTCAGGAGACGGATACACCTCAGTCAGCATTAGGCAGACTAAATGATGGCATAATAGTTCTGTACTTTCTTTTTTTCCTTTGCAAACTACATTCTATCATTAAGTGATTTTGTTTAGTCTTTTTCCTTAGCATACCTTCCTTAAGAGTTTTGAAGATGATACCGAAATCATACCTTGTCTTTGTAAGATTTAGAAATGCAAAATATGAAACCATCTGCAACCTGTGTGAATGCTGAACTACAATGCTGCAATGTTCTCCACACCAGAAAGAGTCCTCGGGCTGACAAGAGGTGAAATGTATTACAGGAGAATGTACGGCCACCACCTGATGTTCTTCACCACTTAACCATCCAAGAACATCCTTCAGGGAATGGGCTCAATTTCTCTCCTATATAATGTAATCATATAATGCTGAAACATTTCATACTGAAATTATTTCTTCTAAGAAGTCACCTCACTAACTTATAATGAAAAAATTAGATTTCTTCAGCATATAACTTTGCATATATATATATTTATATATATATAATCAGAAGTAAAATTACTGGATCAAATGGTAGTTAAATTTTTATTTGTTGAAGAATGTTCATGACATTTTCTGCAATGATCCTACAGATTTCAATTACTACTGAAAGTATATAGGGTTCACTTTTCTATTCTAAAAGATTAAAGAATAAGAATCAAATAATTAAAATGATACAGAATTTCAAAGGAAGATGACAAGAAATGAGCAGTGTTTGTTATACTGAATAATGTTAACTTCAAATTTATTGTTCAAATTACCAGATACAGGTATGCAGAATTGATCAAAGAATTAAGCATTAGCTGTTCCATATATATATATATAAAATATTTCCCCATTTCTTCTTTCTTTACTCCTTTTCTTCATCCCAGTTGTTCTTTTCCTTTAAGCAATTCCTTTCCTTTTCACAATATTTATTTTACCTTTCAGATTTTATTTACTCTTTCAGTTTTCTCACACTAGGGTTAAAATACAATGTTTACATCTGTTTCATTTATTTCATTTATGAGTATGGTCTCTAATTGCATCCATTCACCCCTAAAATATTCCTTAAAAATTTTTAATCAGAGATCCCATTCTACCCATCTATTCCTCTTCTGGGTATTTTTCCAGAAAAATGGAAAACATCATACCACAGTGATATATTTGCACCCATGTTTATAACACCACAGTTTGTCATGGCTAAATCTTGGAAACAACGAAAACACCAATCAAATGAGGAATGGATTAAAAATGTGTTATTGTTGCATAATGGAGTATTACTCAGTTATTTAAAAAAGACAAATTCAAGGCTTTTATAGGTAAATGGAAGCAACTAGAGACCACACTCATCAGTGAAATAAATCAGACCCACATGTGCAAGCATCATATTGTCTCACTAATGTAAGAACCTGAAAGAATAAATAAAATCTGAAAGGTTCAATATATAATATGAACGTTAAAGACTCTGTATAAAGGGAAGAAACAACTAGGATGAGGAAAAAGTTGAAAAAAAAGATAAAAGAAGGGAAAAGGTGTATTTATACATATGTACAGGATAGCTTATACAATTGTACAGCTGATTTCTGCTGGTCTATGGACACATATCTTTCAAATTATTCTTTTCTATTTAAATCCCTTCTATCAATATTTTATAATTTCAATATAAAAGTCCCTTAGCTATTTGTTTTATTCTTTAATTACTTCAATTAACTTTTTGATAAAAGCAAGTATGTTCTGTGGAAGAAATCTCTCAAAACTAGACCTCTCTTTCTCAATGTGACAGTCTTTCTCTAATGGGAAAGTCGGGCTCCTTATGAAAAAGTAGTTCAGCACTATTTTCTTAGCTCTCACTACCCTTACTTAGCCCAGTAGCAAAGGCAAACTTTAGTTCCATTTCCAGTAGTATTTTCCACCTTGAAGTCTGAGAGTATTGTTTTCTACTTTACTTCTTGGGATCTATCTTGCACAATGCCCTTGATCTAACATTGTGATAGTTAACTAAGTGATAAAATGATTCTAAGCCAAGTGCCAATGGTTGTTCATAGCTTAAAACACTGTGGATGACTCATGGAAGATTTGGCAGGGAAAGAAAATGTGCACACTATCATTCCATAAAAGTAATTAAGTAAAAAAAGTTGTTGATGTTGATGCATACATAAGAAATGAGCTTATATTTGAGTCACTTTGCAGTACACAGCTTACTTTTTTACAAGGCTGTTCCTTTCATACACTCCTCCTTTGATTCTGTGCTGTCCTTAGTCCCTTTCTCATGTATAATTATGATCCTGGTGGTGTTATTTTTTTTTAAAAACTTCACTGCCATTTCTAGATAACAGACAGCAAAGATGCAAAGTTCAAAGGTATGAAAATCCAACAAACTATCTTGCAGTGACTTTCTTTGCAATCATAACAATAGAAGTATTGACTGATGCACCACTAAATCAATAGTGTCAGTTATTTTTTAAGTCACATTTCAAGAGAAAGAGAAGAGGGGGATTCTTTGTTTAAGGAAGATGTGCAGCACTTTCATTCAAAGAATGAGTTTCTCTTATGTGAATTAAAATATTCTACATACTAGACTATAAGAAATAATTAGTCTTAACATCTCAACTTACTTGCTTTACTTTTTTATTTAATGTACCTTTTTCCTATCATAAAGGCAATGGAGAATAGGAAAAATGTTTCCACTGAACAAATAAGTCAGTGTTAAAAAAATATACAGTGTATGTTAGGCTTCAGTAGTCTTTCACCTGTTAGCTGGAGAACGCTGTTATGTTCCTGTGGAATTGCACATAGAAGATACAGCCTGGACTTACTGCAGACAGAAACAGCAACAAGACAGCCGTCCCTCAATGAACAGTGTTGAAACTGTAGAGTTTCAGTACATAGAAAAGACAAAAACATCAAATAGGTGACTCCTCCTCATACCTTAGAAGCAACACTTACCTGGAGATTAAGCATTGGCTTAAATGTCAGAGGTAAACTAATCAGTCCTCTGGTCCTATCATTAGCTCATTAAGTGGTGTTATTATGGATAAAAACTAACATAAAAAGTAAGAGACAATATTTATAAGACAACTTTATCAAATGATTCTTTCCAGAAGACATGAAGAACTGTTTAAAATGTGTAATAAAATGTAACGTAACACATCAAATTTCCAAAAAAAAAAAAATGAATAAAATGTCTAGACACTTCACAAAAGAAATTCAAAAGACAAATCACAACTGGAAAGGAATTTATTATGTACTACAAATTAATGCAAATTAAACCCATAGTGAGATGTCATTCAGAATGGCTGAAAAGAAAGAGTAATGACATCACACTATAATCTGACGCTAGAAGAACCTAAAATGCTGACACAGTGATAACATATTACCAATTTGGAAAATATCCATCAATGCTAAAAATATAAGAACAAGCTATCTTCCTTTACTTTACAAAGTATGCACTGAAAACAAACAAACTAATAAATAAATAAATAAATAAATACTGAAGATGTAAGCAGTAAATAAAATGATAAAACTAGATAAAAGATAGGTACAATAAAAGGCAGGTATGAATGCTCCACTGATCTCATTCACAACAATACCAAACTACAAATGGCTCCAGTGCACATGATAATGTTAGCATGGGAACTCAGCCACTATGGCACCCCTTGCACCCCCCTGCTGTGTGCTGTTGCTGGCCTGCAGAACTACAGCCTTCATCTTACCTTCACCCTCAGGCCCAGGTCACTGGGTTTTCCATTGCTAGAGAGGAAGCATGACCTGCACACATGAGATTCTAATAAGCTTTACAAACTATTGCATTTTATAGTTGATGGAACAAAAAATAAAAAGGAAGACACTTTTAGATCCCAAATTGCCATAGGATGGAGAAATAATTATTAGAAGGACATGTAGGCAATGCTGAATTTATTAGGAATGGCCAAGAGTAGTAACCATGAACAATTATAGTTATGTCTAAAACAATAGCATTGTCTCATTCATTTATTTGGAGCAGACAAAAGAAATACTGAAAGAGTGGACAAAATACTGAAAAAGCCTAATATGCTCAAAGTTTATGCACTAAGTTACTAAATCAGGGGAAAAAAATCATGCTCCTGTTCAATGGAAGTTTTGTAAAAATCAGATAACGGGAGTTTTGAAACATGTTTTCTTATTTACATAAAAAATTAGCAAGGCTGTCTATTATAATTGTGTCATCCACAGAGGAGTTAAACCAGAAAGCTTTTACTGGGCCATCTAATCTGGGTGACTTACCAAAGGAACGTTATTGGGAAGAACTTCCTTCTCATTTAGTGCTCCAAAGTCTCAGTTGGCTGAATGTGAAGGCACCCAATCAAGTACCATCATGGAAAGGCTTAGCACAAACTCCTGGTCACCAGAGGCAATTCCGGAGAAAGCCTCTACAGTTCCCAGACTATGTGAAATCAATTACTTGTAATAAATTGATGTACAAATTTTTCCACTTTCCATTGAGAATTCATTTCTTCCTCTTTTGGCTATAACTACATCATACTCTTTCAGTAGTACTATAGATCTCATAAAGCCTTCTTAATACCAACAGCTAATCATCCAGATATATCTCCAGTCAAGTATACTAGGAATAAATTTCTTGCAGTTAGAAGTGCTCAATGGAAATGAATGTTTTGGGTGTGCATTTAATAGGCCTTAAGCTACTAGAACAAAGAACTTGGCTTTGCCAAATGGACTTGGTGTAACTTCCTCTTCAGGTTGTAGGGTGATTCATCCTTCTCTACTGAAAACCAGTTGACCTGCATTTTCTAAAACTATTTTAGTTGGTGGTAAAAATCACACTGCTGAATTGTGCATAGAGAGAAAGACCGCAGATTTGGCTAAGGACAGCACTACAAACAAGAATCAAGAAGTAACTGAAAGTGAGAATTATAGAACAAACATGACCA
Organism: Octodon degus; assembly: GCF_000260255.1. NCBI lineage: Eukaryota > Metazoa > Chordata > Mammalia > Rodentia > Octodontidae > Octodon > Octodon degus. The sequence goes on from NW_004524738.1 coordinate 5,026,898, forward strand.
GACCATGAAACATACTGCTCAAATAAGATAATGGAGTGATGATGTACACAATTATTTATTGATAATAATGATTTCAGTGAAGACTGCAGGGATGATTTCAGACCTAGAATAATCCCCAAAGAATTTTCCCTCAAAGAAGAAAAGCATGAAAATGTACCATCAAGGATATATTCAGTTCTCCAAGGAGAAGTAAAAGGACTTCAATAAAAAATGGATGGTTGAATAGATATAAGTGTATGTGACAGAAATGAATGTGCAAAATGTACTTCTCTGGAAATCCATAGCTTAGTTTCACCAGATACAGATAGTGCTTCATCGGAGCTCTCTCCATCTGATAGCTCTGATGGAGCACAGATGTGGGATGAAGAAGGCTTGGAAACCATCAGAAATGTCCACTTTTGGGCAAGTAAGACCCCTCCAAAGTTAGTTGCACAGACCTTCCGAATAAACTGGAATCACGTGACCTCGAGTATGCTGATCTCATGATTGATGTCAGTCTTCCTGAGGATGCTCCTCATGACAATGTGGAGTCTGACAATATGAACTGCTCTGGGCAATCAGACAGGAATGTTTGACAGTCTGAGGAAGGATTTTGGAAAAGCTCACTCCAGAGCTTGGGTGGACGAGAGCATCACACCTCAGGCAACCTAACTGCAGCTGTGGCTGTCCTTGCAAAGAAGCTCCTTTGGGTCATTTTGAAAGTTAGTGAGGGATCTTCTTTTACCAGTCTCAGAAGATGTTTTTAGATGTACAAGAGAATGCAGTGGTGCAGGATGAGATGGCCCTTTGACACATGGTCCTGAGACTGCACTGTTATAAAATTCATCTACACAAATTGAATTTTTTGCTATGCCAAGAGATGGATGTAGGTCATTGCATGATATTAAACAGTCACTGTCCTCTAGTCAAGAACTACAAGACAGTGATGTAACCTGTAAGAATAAAGATTTATTAAAAGAAATAAAAGAGTCTGAAGATGAAATAAAGGGGCAACAAGATAGTTCAGTGGTCTTAAGTGCCTGCTTAGGCAAGTTTAGGCATGTAAGCAGGGACCCACAATTTGATCTCAGGCACGACATGTAATGCCAGCCCCAGCCACAAGGTGGGCTGAGCCAGCCATTAATAAATAAATGAATAAATGTGGAATAAAGACAAAAGATAAAAAATTTCAACTATTAGCTCATTGTCTTCCCTTACTTTTTCTCATTGCTGGGACAAAATACACATCATCCAAAAGGAAAGAATTAAATGCTTATTTAGCTCACAGTTAGTGGAGGTTTCAGTCCATACTTGGCTGGCTCTAAGTAAGACTGGCATATGGCACAGGACAGCAGTACAAGTAGCAGAAAACAGCAAAGTAAAAGTGAGGAGCATCAGCAGCTGCAGCAGCTAGCAAGCCTCTTTTCTTTCTTATGTTGTATTCAGGCTATCCATTGCAGAGTGGGAGTAGTACCCTGAAGTATTCACACAGAAGAGGCCTTGCCTAAATTACCACATCCTCACCCCATCCCATGCCCTGTCAGAAATTTCACAAACATATAGGAGATAAGGAGGAGGTAGGACCTAGTTAGGGCAATAAAATACAGACTATTTGCCCATGCTTAGCCATAAATCCCTCTGCTTGAGATTTTACACCTATAGGATATAGGGGCATCAAATTCCTGCCATGACCCCACACCTATAGGTTATAGGGGGCGCTACCTTCCTGGCTGGTTTACATAGCAACCTAGAAACTATAAAAACAGGTAGAAACTATTTTTGCCATAGCAACAAAGAAGATATAAAAACTTGGCTTTTGTGTCTTCCCAGAAGGGGAAGTGAGCACATAGGTTGTCAGCTAATCAATAAAAGTTCTGCAATTACTTTTAATTTGGTCTCCCGTGGGCAATATATCCTACCCCAGCCATTACAATGACCTGCAAGGAGAAAACAACAATGATTTGGAAGACCATCCTTTTTCTCAACCTTACACTTCACAAAGGATTTGGCTATGAGTATTCCTTCCAATTGAACTTCTAAATGGTCATGGGGGCCCAAGAGCCTTACCATTTGGAAAAGAATAAAATTAGTAACATGCAGTTTATTTGTTTATTTATTTATTTATTTTTAATGTATTTGGCTCAGGGCTCACTACACAGCTCAGACTCCCAGTGATCCTCCTGTTCTCAGCCTAGATTACAAGTGTATGCCAACATACCCAGACTCAATGGGTGGCTCAGTGTTCCTGCAGATGGGTCCGGTGTGCTGGGAATTGAACCCCATTCTGTTTGCCTAAGCAGGTACTTAGTAGACTGAGCTATCTTGCCAACCCATAACATGCAGCGTTTAATTTCTCTTCATGAAATCCTACCCGGTCAAGTTTGGAGGAGAAACTAGGAGAATTATGACATCAGGTTTGCTGATGGGCTATCTCAGCCCATGTCCTTGAAGCTTTTAAACCATCAGTCTGAGTTCTTAGGTATTAACTCCATATTCTAAATCCAAATAAGATTTACACTTGTAAGAAGTCACTGATAGTCACACCTCCACAGGTAATTAAGCAAAACTGTAGCCAACAACTGGTCAAACATGCCTACCACATCTGAAAATGAAAGTATCTAGATTCCACCTTTTTCTTCTTCTTTCAAACAAAAACAAATAAGCAAGTCCAGTCCTAGACTCAAAACTTCCATGAAAGACAAGCATCCCAAAGAAACTAGTATGACAAAAAGAAATCAGGCAGAATACAAACGGACATTTGCATTCTGGGAATTGTTTGTCCTCTAAGGGAAATTCCTATCTTCCTAAACCAAAGATACCATAAGGGCATAGCCAGAACCTACCAATTTGTTTATAAACAATCTGTTTTGTAAAAGCTTTGTGCACTATTTGCCACCATGTTGGAGGTTCTCTTGAAAGCCTGAATATTTCAAAACTAAAATGTGAAATCTAAAATGAATCCAAAATACTACTGTGTATAATATAGTATAATATATTTAATTGCATGACCAAATGGTGTACACTGAAGCCAAACATGCATTACTCTGCTCAGCTAACTGGCTGTCGCTAAAGACATACATTCTATATAATACTACTTTAACTATAAAATAAATGAAGCAATTCAGTATTATAAGGATGAAAGAAAAATAGTTAACACTTGGTGAAGCTTCTTGCCTGAGGAGTTAATTCTATCCAAACTCAGCATTCATACTTTAGAATAGATGTGTCTTCTTCTTCTTCTTCTTCTTCTTCTTCTTCTTCTTCTTCTTCTTCTTCTTCTTCTTCTTCTTCTTCTTCTTCTTCTTCTTCTTCTTCTTC